>NC_139997.1:40651583-40956337 GCF_964263955.1 Coregonus lavaretus | reverse complement strand
GCATGTATACTCTTTAGCGAGAGCACTTGATGTATTTCTCTCAGTGGTGTTGACATAGAGTACATATACAGTACATATGTTTACATAGCATATATACAGCATATTTAGACCTGTCACATCTCCCCGCTGATATATATATCCTCCTCCTACACTATGCATATCAGCGGGGAGATGTGACAGGTCTAAATATGCTCTATATATGCTATGTATATGTAAACATATGTATATGTACTCTATGTCATGTCAATCTTAAGAGGGTAGAACAAAGTGTGTATGAGAGCAGAGAGGAGATGGCAGGAGAGAGAGAGAGAGAGAGAGAGAGAGAGAGAGAGAGAGAGAGAGAGAGAGAGAGAGAGAGAGAGAGAGAGGGAGAGGGAGAGGTGAGAGAGAGAGAGAGAGAGAGAGAGAGGGAGAGAGACAGAGAGAGAGACAGAGTTAGAGAGAGAGAGAGAGAGAGAGAGAGAGACAGAGAGAGACAGAGAGAGATAGACAGAGAGAGAGACAGAGAGAGAGAGAGAGAGAGAGAGAGAGAGAGAGAGAGAGAGGGAGAGAGAGAGACAGAGAGAGAGAGAGAGACAGAGAGAGAGAGAGAGAGAGAGAGAGACAGAGAGAGAGACAGAGAGAGAGAGAGAGAGAGAGAGAGGGAGAGAGACAGAGAGAGAGACAGAGAGAGAGCACGCTCCAGGTGGAATGGGCTGTCTCTTTCTATCTTACTCTTTCCTTGACAAGAATTTGAATAAAATTACAGAAAAACAGAAGCGTTCACTGACTGAGATGATGGGGGCTGTCTGAAGTGTTTGTGTGGAAGTAATGGTGGGGGATTCTGTCAGCCTACTCCTGAATGATAAGACGCTCTTGCCAGGGTTAGAATTGATGTAAAGCCTCGCCACTAGAGGGTGCTTTTTCAGTGGTGCTGATGAACAGGTGACTGTGGTGTGGCATAATAAGAAGTGGCTACAGGAAGTAATTTTAAAATAATTAAAGAGCAACTTTCCCTAAAAAACAACTTCTCATTTAGAAAACAGCCTGTGTGGTTTCGATATGAGTCAGAAACATTTATTCTACTGTCAATATATACTACAAAGTTTAAATAGTATGATTTTAGTCATAAAGTCTGTCTCGTCCAAAACAAAGTTTACGTCGTGACTGCATCACAACGTAAATTAAGGTTGGGTTTGTTTCAATCCTGCCCGCATGCCCACAGCTGGCAGCACAAAAGTAATCATAAATTCGGAGTGCAACTGCACACGACCCAATCACAAGGCTCGTGGTAAATTTGGGTTGACTTTGGATATCTATGGGGCTAGTTAGGGACCATCGGTAAATTACACAATGTACATGGGACAAAATATAGCAAATTCCAATAGCTCAAAATGTCAATGACTTAAAAACCTCAATCCAACTATACATTGTAGAAATTAATATACAAATATTGAAAGCATTTACTGAGAAAACTAAAAATCTTATCAAATAAAATGTTATTTGTCACATGCTTCGTAAACTACAGCTGTAGACTAACAGTGAAATGCTTACTTCAAATCAAATGTTATTTGTCTTACCGTGAAATGCTTACTTACAAGCCCTTAACCAAAGATGCAGTTCAAGAAATAGAGTTAAGAAAATATTTACTAAATAAACTAAAGTGTGTGGGGGGGGGGGGGGTAGTGTAAATAGTCTGGGTGGCCATTTGGTTGTTCAGCAGTCTTATGGCTTGGGGGTAGAAGCTGTTAAGGAGCCTTTTGGACCTATACTTGGCGCTCCGGTACCGCTTGCCGTGTGGTAGAATAGAAAACAGTCTATGACTTGGGTGGCGGGAGTCTTTGACAATTTTTAGGGCCTTCCTCTGACACAGCCTGGTATATAGGTCCTGTATGGCAGGGAGCTCGGCCCCAGTGATGTACTGGGCCGTACACACTACACTCTGTAGCGCATTGTGGTCGGATGCCAAACAGTTGCATACTAAGCGGTGATGCAGCCAGTCAAGATGCTCTCAATGGTGCAGCTGTATAACTTTTTGAGGATCTGAGGACCCATGCCAAATCTTTTCAGCCTCCTAAGGGGGAAGAGGCGTTGTCGTACCCTCTTTACGACTGTGTTGATGTGTGTGGACCATGATAGTTTCTTAGTAATGTGGAAACCGAGGAACTTGAAGGTCTCGACCTGTTCCACAACAGGCCTGTCGATGTGGATGGTGGCGTGCTCGGCCCTCCATTTCCTGTAGTCCACGATCATCTCCTTTGTCTTGCTGACGTTGAGGGAGAGGTTTTTTGTCCACACTGCCAGGTCTCTGACCTCTTCCCTGTAGGCTGTCTCATCATCGTTGTGCAACA
The DNA here is from genome assembly GCF_964263955.1 of Coregonus lavaretus. NCBI lineage: Eukaryota > Metazoa > Chordata > Actinopteri > Salmoniformes > Salmonidae > Coregonus > Coregonus lavaretus. The sequence goes on along the minus strand of NC_139997.1, from coordinate 40,954,007 downwards.
TGAAAATATTGTCTCATTTACATTGTGTTGATTATTGCCGTTTCCAATGTGCCCGCAGAGAGGGGATTCTTTCTCCAATACAGAGTAAAGATGGCCTCAAGATGGCGCCTTCTTGAAGATAAAGTAACGAGGCTGATGCGCATTGCAAGCTGCTCCAAGGAGCAGCAGCTCACTTTGAGCAGACCAAGGTCTGTTGCAAGCACAAGTAAATTAGAGGTAAATTATTGTGTTTGTCAGGCCCGGTCCTAGCAGTTCTGCTGCCGCCCCTGTGTCATGTATAGTATAAAGATTTGGAATGGATTGATAGAATAGAGTAGAGTAATGATGTGTATCATGCGCAATTGGTGCATTTCTGTTGAGCTTATTCAATAGCACTTGGAAACGAAACATTGTTGCCAACTATTCATATCAGAGATTTACAATGTTGCAATCACTAGGCAGCCAACTGCCTAAAGTAGGAAACAGAGTTGTTATCAATAAGCCACGTGTATCACACATGACACGAGTCACGACCCCACAATAGTTCAAATTCCAATAAACATTTATTATCATCCAGTAGAACTGTAAAATGAGTGAGATATAATTTGAGCTTTGGAAACACGTGCTTTCATAAATGCATGGTGTGGGCCTAGTTTCACAGGAGCATTGTAAAATAATCTTTCTCTCAATGAACCAGCCTTAAACGAATTTTGTTTATTTACATATCGAATTTGATTGTCAAACATCAGTTTTATAATTTCTTCATTTTGTGGCCGCCTAGTGTCCTCTTTCCGCTGCTGTGGTGCTGAATCGCAGGCGGAATGGGGAGTGGGGTGGGCCGGCCCGGTCATGGCTAGAAGGGATCCAGCTTTTGTCAAATTAACATCAAAAGTTGTTGTTTCTTGCATTTGAGCTAACCCTAACCCTTTTTCTAACCTTCATCTAATTCTCCTAACCTGCTACGTTAATTATCCTAACCCGCTGCGTAAGTTCTCCTAACCTGCTACGAAAAGTCAAATGTGCCTGGTGTACGTAGACAGCCATGTTTTGTTATTTATTGGGCCTAATTCAAAGGTGCATGCCTAAGCTAAATTAAATTAGAGAGGCCTAGATTGTATTTGAAAACAGCTGTGTCTTGTTATTTATTAATTGAAATGTTCATACAAATAGCCTATAGGACAGGTCATTCGCAAATTATATTATAGAAATATTATATTTTGAAATTGTGTTTTATTACTGTGTAGGCGACTTGCTCTTCTAGGCTAAATGTTTTTTTCTATTTTTAAATGATATTAATTTATGATTTATAGCAGGGATGACGACGCAACAGGCAATGTTTTGCTTTTCAAAAAAACCTGTCATGTTGGTACAGTGGCTTGCGAAAGTATTTACCCTGCTTGGCATTTTTCCTATTTTGTTGCCTCATTTGATTTACACAACATGCCTACCACTTTGAAGATGCAAAATATTTTTGATTGTGAAACAAACAAGAAATAAGACAAAAAAACTGAAAACTTGAGCGTGCATAACTATTCACCCCCCCAAAATCAATACTTTGTAGAGCCACCTTTTGCAGCAATTACAGCTGCAAGTCTCTTGGGGTATGTCTCTATAAGCTTGGCACTGGGGTTTTTGCCCATTCTTCAAGCCAAAACTGCTCCAGCTCCTTCAAGTTGGATGGGTTCCGCTGGTGTACAGCAATCTTTAAGTCATACCACAGATTCTTAATTGGATTGAGGTCTGGGCTTTGACTAGACCATTATAAGACATTTAAATGTTTCCCTTTAAACCACTCAAGTGTTGCTTTAGCAGTATGCTTAGGGTCATTGTCCTGCTGGTAGGTGAACCTCCGTCCCAGTCTCAAATCTCTGGAAGACTGAAACAGGTTTCCCTCAAGAATTTCCCTGTATTTAGCGCCATCCATCATTCCTTCGATTCTGACCAGTTTCCCAGTCCATGCCGATGATAATCATCCCCACAGCATGATGCTGCCACCACCATGCTTCACTGTGGGGATGGTGTTCTTGGGGTGATGAGAGGTGTTGGGTTTGCGCCAGACGTAGCATTTTCCTTGATGGCCAAAAAGCTCACTTTTAGTCTCATCTGACCAGAGTACCTTCTTCCATATGTTTGGGGAGTCTCCCACATGCCTTTTGGCGAACACCAAACGTGTTTGCTTATTGTTTTCTTTAAGCAATGGCTTTTTTCTGGCTACTCTTCCGTGAAGTCCAGCTCTGTGGAGTGTACGGCCTTAAAGTGGTCCTATGGACAGATACTCCAATCTCCACTGTGGCGCTTGGCAGCTCCTTCAGGGTTATCTTTGGTCTCTTTGTTGCCTCTCTGATTAATGCCCTCCTTGCCTGGTCCGTGAGTTTTGGTGGGCGGCCCTCTCGGCAGGTTTGTTGTGGTGCCATATTCTTTCAATTTTTTAATAATGGATTTAATGGTGCTCCGTGGGATGTTCAAAGTTTCTGATATTTTTTTATAACCCAACTTCTCCACAACTTTGTCCCTGACCTGTTTGGAGAGCTCCTTGGTCTTCGTGGTGCCGCTTGCTTGGTGGTGCCCCTTGCTTAGTGGTGTTGCAGACTCTGGGGCCTTTCAGAACAGGTGTATGTATATACACTGAGATCATGTGACACTTAGATTGCACACAGGTGGACTTTATTTAACAAATTATGTGACTTCTGAAAGTAATTGGTTGTACCAGATCTTATTTAGGGGCTTCATAGCAAAGGGGGTGAATACATATGCACGCACCACTTTTCCGTTATTTATTTTTTAGAATTTTTTGAAACAAGTTGTTTTTTTCATTTCACTTCACCTATTTGGACTATTATGTGTATGTCCATTACATGAAATAAAAATAAAAATCCATTTAAATTACAGGTTGTAATGCAACAAAATAGGAAAAACGCCAAGGGGGATGAATACTTTTGTAAGGCACTGTATAATAACATCATTCTACTTTATTTGATTACAATTTTACAGGCTAATTTCTATTCTGTTAAAATTAGTTACAATAATCTAAATGGGATTTTGAGTACCGTGGTGGACGACCTAATGCGTTACGCACCCAATGCATATGGATGTCCGGTAAATGTCTCAAATGTCCGGTAAATAAAAAGTCTTGCCGGTCACATTGTCCGGCGCCAAATTTTCCTGACAGAAACCCTGATCCAAAGTCAAACCAACTTTGCCACGGTCGCACACCAGCAGGCTGAAGCTAATTGGCTGAATAATTTGGCTAACTCTTCCCACCTGCGAACACACACAAGAGACACCCACATCAAACCACACCCCAAAACCAACTCACGTTTGAATTCAGTCATGGCCGCTAGCATTTCTTAATTAACCAAATCTAAAATGAGGCCAAATCGGGAAGTGCAGTCAGCCTTTAATGGAGACTTAATTTTTGGGGGGAGGCTCTTCTGTAGCTGTTATGATGCACCAGTAGTTTCAAAAGGCAGTGGAATACTCTGGAGGATTGACCTTTGTCTCAGTGCAGTACAAACATGATTTTTCCTCAGACACGCAAACTTGAGCTGTTTAGAGAAAAGCAACATTGTTTTTCTGAGAGCTACTGGAATCTGGTTATGTCCTGTCCAGTCCCATCCTTCTTCCTCCATGGGGCCAGTAGGACTGATGTTCCCCCTTTTCCACTGTGTCCACAGGTAGAATGTAAGAAGGCCCAGCCTAAGGAGGTGATGTTCCCACCAGGCACACGAGGAAGGGCCAGGGGCCTGCCCTACACCATGGATGCCTTCATGCTGGGGATGGGCATGCTGAGTGAGTATGGACCAACACTACTCCAGCACAGTCCAGCACACTACTCAGTCCCACACGGTAACACACTCCCTAACACTCACTCTCCAACAGCTGTGCTATAGTACATGTCTCAATAGATGAATTGGCCAAACCATTGGTTTTTTAAATAGCTAGATGGATAGCTTACAGTAATAGATGGAAACCAATGTGCTGGTGATATAAATGGAGTCTAACTAATGTCTCAGTGAGATAGAGGAAAAGGTACTCAGATTAACTGGGTGGTGCTCCCTATTGAGCTCATCCAAGGTGTGCCGTTTCTGTGGCCACAAGTGGTCTATTTTTCTGCCGCTGGTGAGTTCCAGGTGGTCCTGGGCGTAGGGAGCAGGGCACCACATTATCAGGATAAAAAGAGGAAAATTGGGGTAATGTCATTATGGATTCATCACTCCATCTGTGTAACCCCTGCAGTGGGTAATGACCATTCAGCTCCCCATCTCTCTCTCTCTCTCTCTCTCTCTCTCTCTCTCTATACCTCACCTCTCAGAGGGGTTGCTGAGGGCATGACACTGATTTTACTGATGGTAGAAGGGGAGGTAACACCCCGTAAGTGGTTCTGTCAGCACCGTAGTTCCCTGTCCAGATTTCTTCAGTTTGAACTATTAAACAAACGCAGGGAACTTTTCAGAACTTATTACGGATCAATCAATGCGTCACTGTGGAGGAGGGGAAAAAACAGTGTGCTCTGGAGGGAGAAGTGGGGCTGAGGAGGCGGCGGAGTGCTCAAGTGAGAATATTAACTGCCAACTTATTTGGAGACACTCTTATCTAAATGAAATTGGAAAAAGCAGGACAGCGAAACATTCCTTTGTATAATTTGCATTTGGAAAAACCCCAGAGCCAGCCTCATTATTTAACTGTAAGGTTCTTATACGCCAAATCTCATTAAAACCCGTCCCTAGTTCCTTTGTTTACTGCACCTAATCTAGCCATTTATCTTTATTGTGTTGTGCCCGATGTATGTTTGCTGAAATTAATACACATTTGAACCTGGGCGAAGTATGTGTGTACCAGATGGATAATTGATTTAAAAGTGAATCAGAACTGTTGAACCATAAAATAGGTACATTAGCATGCATATTAATAACGCAAATAAGAAGGCCTGGAACCAGCCCCGGGGCCAGATCCACTGACAGCCTTTATTTCCAGCCTTTATTTACTGAGATGGCGGGCGGCAGAGACGCTAGGTTCAACACGCCAGAGTAATGACTTCTCCCCCTTCTTCTCCTCTACTCCTCCTTCTCTTCTCCTCCCTCTTTTTGTCTTCTGTCTTCTCAGACTCAGATACCCCTAGTTAAAAACACCTTTGTGTGTTTATGTACAGATGCCATATCTTAATTAGACCCAGTTTCACACAGCAGGAAAAGAATACTGCAGCAACAGGAAATGTGAATTGTTATGTCGATTATAATAAATGGAGTGGTAGCTAAATTATTTGTTAGGGCAAATCAAGTCTGACATTTTAAAGTGGAAATTACAAACTTTAGAAGCCTTTTTAAACCATGAATACACTACACGTTTGCATTTCCTGCTGTGCAGGAAAATTACCGCAACAACAGGATGATCAAATTAAGATACAGCATCTGTACGTGCGTACATGCTTGCACCCGCAGCTCTTAACAATGACACGTTGCATATACACACATGCAGGCTGCTGATTGGGGTGACTGAATATGTGTCCTGTTTGAATGTCTGTCTGTCTGTCTGTCTGTGTGTGAATGTGTGTCTGAGAGTGTGGCGCTCTGATGCTGGAGTGTGTGTATGAGAAAGAGTGTGTGTATGAGAGATCGTTTTTTTTCTGTCTATGGGCACATGGCTGCGGCTGCTCTGTATGCTCCTGATGTGCTGTAGCCCTCCCTGTGTCCTGAGCCAGCAGTCCCAGTGTCAACAGAGCGCCACAGAACAGTATTCACGCCATGCCCTTTAAATACCAGCCCCTGACCCCCCCACTCCTGGCATGTAGATGTGCCTCATTTAGCTCTCTGCTGGGATAGTCAGCACACAGTTACCTACCTCCCACACTGCAGCAGGAGGTTCAGGGCAAACACAGACACACACACTGGCATGCACGCGCGCACGCACACACACACACAGGCTAAAATATCTTTGCCATTCACTTTTATGGCTTTTACCGAACTCCATGTGGTTGGTTCAGTCATAGTTTTTTGGTGATGGTATTTTCTACATGTACAGTCTAAATCAGTGGTCTCCAAACTTTTCTATCATGAGAGCTACTTTTGAAAAATTAAACATGTCTCAAGCTACTCATTTTTTTCTAGCTTTAAAATTGGCACATTCTTCTCTTCTCCTCTCCCCTGCAACTCTTCCTCAGGTCCTTAGTGTACAAGAGAAAGTAGTGCACTATGTTTTCTGTCAATATTCCTGGTAAAAGAATAGTTAATAAACAACACTAAGGGGGGGGCCCTATAAAATCAGTGATCTCTTTCCCCAAATTATGTTTTATATTTTCCCAAATTATGTTCTCAGTAAAGAAATTCCTGGTTTTAGAATTAGTTTAGTTTTTCAGTCTTAAAATTTGAATTGTTCATAGAGAAACAACGAAATTGGATGTTCTGAGTCCATGTCAATGCTTAAGTAACATCAGAATACTTTTTTTTTTTAGGTCTGAAAGAAGGTCTGGAACATATTTTTTTGTGTAATTCCCCTTTAATTGTGCATCTAGTGAGTGAGGAATGTGCATCTGATGTGCCGATCTAGTGATGGTTCTGTACTGCTGCTGCTCAGTCCATTGCAAAGTTTGCAAATAACAAATAATAGATACAAATGATATACTTACTCATGATATACGTCTGCCAGATAAGCCTACTTTGCAGTTAACATTTAATTGAGAAGGTTTTGGGGAAAGTACACTACATGACCAAAGGTATGTGGACACCTGCTCGTCAATCATCTCATTCCAAAATCATGGGCATTAATATGGAGTTGGTCCCCACTTTGCTGCTATAACAGCCTCCACTCTTCTGGGAAGACTTTCCACTAGATGTTGGAACATTGCTGCGGGGACTTGCTTCCATTCAGCCACAAGCGCATTAGTGAGGTCCGGCACTGATGTTGGGCGATTAGGCCTGGCTGTGCAGGCCCGTCAAGTTCTTCCACACCGATCTCGACAAGCCATTTCTGTACGGACCTCGCTTTGCGCACGGGGGCATTGTCATTCTGAAAAAGGAAAGGGCCTTCCCAAAACTGTTGCCACAATGTTGGAAGCACAGAATCGTCTGGAATGTAATTGTATGCTGTAGCGTTAAGATTTCCCTTCAATGGAACTAAGGGACCTAGCCCGAACCATGAAAAACAGCCCCAGACCATTATTCCTCCTCCACCAAACTTTACAGTTGGCACTATGCATTCTGTCAGGTAGCGATCTTCTGGCATCCGCCAAACCCAGATTTGTCCGTCGGACTGCCAGATAGTGAAACGTGATTCATCACTCCAGAGAACGTGTTTCCACTGGTCCAGAGTCTAATGGCGGAAAGCTTTACACCACTCCAGCCGATGCTTGGCATTGCGCATGGTGATCTTAGGATTGTGTGTGGCTGCTCATGTATGGAAACCCATTTCATGAAGCTCCCAACAAACAGTTATTGTGCTGACATTGCTTCCAGAGGCAGTTTGGAACTCGGTAGTGAGTGCTGCAACCGAGGACAAACACTTTTTACTCGCTACATGCTTCAGCACTCGGCGGTCCCGTTCTGTGAGCTTGAGTGGCCTACCACTTCGCGGCTGAGCCGTTGTTGCTCCTAGACGTTTCCACTTCACAATAACAGCACACAGTTGACCGGGGCAGCTCTAGCAGGGCAGAAATTTGACGAACTGACTTGTTGGAAAGGTGGCGTCCCATGACGGTGCCACGTTGAAAGTCACTGAGCTCTTCAGTAAGGCCATTCTAATGCCAATGTTTGTCTATGGAGATTGCATGGATGTGTGCTCTATTTTATACGCCTGTAAGCAACGGTGTGGCTGAAATAGCCGAATCCACTAATTTGAAGGGGTGTCCACATACTTTTGTATATATAGTTTATTTCTGTCAACCCACAAGACGGTTATTACGTCAACTGGCTACACACAGAGTGATAGACAAACGCACGCACCACACATCACACAAATTAATTGGCAGATATTGTGTTAGGTTTGGCTTTTTAAGCCAATAGTTGCTAACCAGGGGTGGGATAATGTCAATGTTGCTTGATTAGATAGTAGCAAGGAGCTTGCAGTGTCTGATACTTGTGAGATTTGTTTATGACAGTTTGCGGTGGAACACGTGAAAATTGCATGTACTTTCAGAATTGTTTGGCGAGCTACTCATAGGTGGCCTGCGAGCTAACCTGTTGGAGACCCCTGGTCTAAATGCTAAAGTTGACAGTCAAACAGCAATGTGTGGTTTATCATTGTCGTCATGGAGGTAATGATGCCATCACTTCCCATGATCCCATCATTGCCAAATTCACAGTGATCTGGTGATGTGTTTTCTCATCAGTCCCTAAGAGGAAGGGTTGGAGCTGGTCTAGCCTCTCCTATTTCATTCCTGCAGGTCAGGTCTCCCCTCATCGCCCCTCAGTCAGAAGCAGCTTCTCACTTGGTCAGGATTAAATTGAACTTTGTCATGGGCAGCAAAAGGCTGATTGGATATTTATTACCCAGACAGACATGTTTCTTTCCCCTGGAAGTGGAGGAGCTGGCCTCTGAGCTGCCTTCTGTCTCTGTACCAACACCCCAGATCTGGTCTGGGGTGATGCTCAGATAACAGCAATCTTTCACAGTCACACACTATTAATGTACCTCCAGAGAAACGATTCTGATACATCCCTCTTATCTCTTAAGTATTTGTGCACTTTTGTTTTGTAACTCCAGAAGAGATCATTGCCAACAACTATATGTATTGATAATGTTTAGCTGGGGAAAGCCAACAGAAAGTGTCCGGTGACTATACTTTATCCTATTTCTGCAGAAGGTTAGTTGCAGTGTAAGCTCACTAGAGAGAGCAAAGCTGTTTGAAATAATGGAGACTTTCACAGGGAACAGCAGAGTAGTTTATCAAGTTATTACTCTCTGATAACCTTATTAAAGTAGAAGAATATCTGCAGTGAAACAGGCTTTTCCTGGTATTTTCTGTTTAAGGCTATCATGGTGTGTGTTCTCTATAAAAAAGAGATATCAGAGTGGACTCTGGTAATTTGCTCCTGGCCTGAGGGAATCCCTTTTTACTGGCTAATTTAGTTTTGGCAGGAGGTGATAACAGCTTTTTATGACAACAGATAAAGGCTTTGAAATATTCTCACAAACAGTGTGCTAGTGTGATGATCAAACTGATTTTCCTTGATCTGTGATTCGATCATACCTTAGTGGGGATGATGATCAGTCAAACTCACTCACGTACTCACCTGTTCACACTCTCACATTTCTCAGTATACTGAGGGACACACACACACACACACACACACACACAGAAACACACACACAAACAGCTCTCACACACAACCCAAACACACACCGTGTTTCTCAATATGTTCCTCCAGCTGCTGCTGTTTGAAACCTGTCCAGATAATTAACTTGTGGGCTGGTGGTTGTAATGAGCTTCCTGACAGCAGAGGAACAATAAATCAGCTGCTTTTAACTTTGTGTTGTTGGCCCGCCAGGTCTGCTTCAGCTTCGCTCAGCCCCCTCACACACACACACACACACACACACACACACACACACATACACACACACACATACACAGCTCTCCATCCTCCATCTGGCTGGCACTGATACAGCAATGTGTGTGTGTGTGTGTGTGTGTGTGTGTGTCCCTCTATACACTGAGAACTGGCCTACTTTCCCCAGTGTTTCTTGGTGTGTTTCAACTGGTAACTGTTCAGCTGACATATTGCTAATTTTCCCATTTTAAGAAATGTATCAACAATGAGAAATGGAAGGGAATAAACAGGCCCAAAATAACTTGTGAGCCCGTCATCAATAAAAACATTCTGTGTCAGCAGTGGTAGCTAGCGAAGACCACAACAGATGGCAAATGAATTGCCACATGACACACACACTCATTTTAAAGCTGTGTATTTATTTACAAAATGTTATTTTGATTTTAGTGTGCACATCACATTACGCTGCAGCACATGATAGATATACTTACAGTTTATCATCCAAGCCAATTGGGATATTGATATGGTTCACAGTTATTTTCTCATAGAGCCTCGTCAGCTCAGCAGTCATCATCAGGCTGGTGGAACAGGGAAGGTACAGGCTATTTATTCATGCTAAGCCATCGTGACAGCTCTTGATGTGTGGCCTTCCTCAGTTGATTGGTTAATTTGATTGACTTTATTTGTAGAAAAAGCAAACATTCGGACCCAGAGGATAACTCATTATGCTAAGTTTTATACAAACTTATTCCCAGTGTGGGCCAGACATTTACATGTCTATCTCCCTCTTGCAGAGGCAGAAAGTATGGTGGTTTTGACAATGCCTTTATGCTGAATGAAGTCCTAAAGTGTTTTTCACCTTTTCTTTCTCAAGGTTACCCTAACATTGTGGCGACGTACGGCCGTGGATACACTGGATTCACCCCGAGTTATAGCTATCAGTTCCCTGGTAAGTCTGCTCTTCACATGTCTGTCTTAGAGCCCTGTTTAGCTCACCCCCCCCCCCCCCCCCACACACACACATGAATACACAAACAAACACTCACCAGATAAGCTGTGGAGTGAGTGATAAGTGTGTTACGTGTCTGGATTTCTGAACCAGCCTGTTGAAAGCTGCAATACGTGGTGTAAATAGCTTACTCTTCTTAGCCCGCGTATGAACGCCACCATGACCAAACGGCTAAAACGGAGGAGGGATGTTCAAGCCCTCAGCCTCTCTTTCAATGTATGCAAATCCATCTCTCGGGAGGCAGGAAAATGGCCAAAATTGTACACACAGTCACACAGAGTCATATTTGAATTAGTTTTTATATCAAGCCCTATGTGCATCCAAAACGAACTGACTCATTGTCTTATATTAGCTAAAAGCGTTGACTTGGAGCTGGGTGGGTCCCAGTTGATGAGCCCAAATGGAGCCCATGTGGTGTGAAGGTGAGCAGCTGTACCTACAGCCTGCAGTGAGCGGCGGGTGGGGGCCTCTGGCCAGGTAGATGTGGCGCTGTAATACAGCACACCTTAGGCAGGCATCCTGTTGATTTCATGCTTTATTTAAGTACTTTACACAGAATATGTTTGCCGCGCCAGACATCAGTCCCGTCACTGATAAGGCAGAATGGGAAATGTCTGACAGCGACTCAGATCTCTATAATAGGTTTAGGTGGGGGGATACAGGTGTTCCACCCTGGGGTCAGACGTAATCATTTGTCGGAGGTGCCTGGGCTGTGAGCTAGAGGAGCACAGGAGGACTGGGGTGGAGGAAGAGAGGGAGGATGGAGGGAGGGAGACCAGGACACGATAAATTATTCATCTCTTCTTTGTAGAAGGATCCTACCAACATGAAAGATGTTCAGACATGGAAGTCTGCAGGGAATGTTACTCACGGTACCGATACCTTTACATCTCTGTCTGCATATACATATACAACTCTATTAATCTATGGTTAGCAGTAGTGTTTGGCTTTGTTTGCATTAGTTCCATAAGCTTTTATAGTCCAAATCTTTTCTAGGGAAATGTATTGGGACATTTTACCTTCACATAATACAGTACCTTCTGACATGATAAAGCACATACTGTGTGTTGTTTGTAACACACTTAGGCTCTATATACACTGAGTGTTCAAAACATTAAGAACACCTTCCTAGTATTGAGTTGCACCCACTTTTGCCCTCAGAACAGCCTCAATTTCTCGGGGCATGGACTCTACAAGGTGTTGAAAGCGTTCCACAGGGATGCTGGCCCATTTTGACTCCAATGCTTCCCACAGTTGTGTCAAGTTGGCTGAATGTCCTTTGGGTGGTGGACCATTCTTGATACACACAGGAAACTGTTGAGCGTGAAAAGCAGTATTGCAGTTCTTGACACACTCAAACTGGTGCTCCTGACACCTACTACCATACCCCATTCAAAGGCACTTAAATATTTTGTCTTGCCCATTAACCCTCTGAATGGCACACATACACAATCCACAATATATGTATCAATTGTCTCAAAGCTTTAAAATCCTTCTTTAACCTGTCTCCTCCCCTTCATCTACACTGATTAAAGTGGATTTAACAGGTGACATCAATAACAGATCATAGCTTTCACCTGGATTCACCTGGTCAGTCTGTCATGCAAAGAGCAGGTGTTCCTAATGTTTTGTACACTCAGTGTATGTTTTAATGCAGGTTGGCCATGTTAAAGTTTATTTAAAGAGCATCAGAAAGCTGTTACTACAGCCAGCAGCAGCAGCAGCCTAGCCTAATGCCTCCTCTGGGCAAACTCCATGTTAAACGCTCTTTCCTCAGGCCAAGTATTGATCATGTTGCCTTCCCATCCGCACGGAGATGCCCATGGCAGTTTATATTAGAATCAAAGGGTCCACACTGGAGAATATCATGCTGTACACTGTGAATGTGCCGAAATAGATTAATAAATGCTTGAATAAATAAATAAAGGGTGTTGTCCATGGATGGCGGGATGGATGGAGGGATGAATGAATGGAGGGATGAGGGGAAGGATAATTAGAGTGGGTGAATTGGCAGGCACTAGAGAAGCCAGACATGTGACTAAGCCCTGAGAAGGGGATTGAAACATCAGCAGCTGGTTTATTCCCCCTTATACATGCAAAGTCTAATGTCAGCAAGCGCACATGGGGTAAACCCTGATGATCCCTTCATTATACACACACAGGCACACACAGCACTTTAGCCAGGGGGGCAACCTCACCTTCTTAGAGCCTCTTCACACTTACTACACTTTTGGTAAAAATACCGTCAGCTACATACACTGAGTGTACAAAACATTAAGAACACCTTCCTAATATTGAGTTGCACCCCCTTTTGCCTTCAGAACAGCCTCAATTCGTTGGGGCATGGACTCTACAAGGTGTCGAAAGCGTTCCACAGGGATGCTGGCCCATGTTGACACCAATGATTCCCACAGTTGTGTCAAGTTGGCTGTATGTCCTTTGGGTGGTGGACCGTTCTTGATACACATGGGAAACTGTTGAGCGTAAAAAACCCAGCAGCGTTGCAGTTCTTGACACAAACCGGTGTGCCTGGCACCTACTACCATACCCCGTTCAAATATTTTGTCTTGCCCATTCACCCTCTGAATAGCACATATACACAATCCAAGTCTCAATTGTCTCAAGGCTTAAAAATCCTTCTTTAACCTGTTTCCTACCCTTCATCTACACTGATTGAAGTGGATTTAACAAGTGACATCAATAAGGGATCATAGATTTAACCTGGATTCACATGGTCAGTCTATGTCATGGAAAGAGCAGGTGTTCCTAATGTTTTTTACACTCAGTGTATATTACTCAAATGTAAACTTGTGTACTTGCTACATCTCAACACTCGCCCGACAGTGGCCCCCCTTGAAGCAGGGCAGTGTAAACACAATTGTCTCGTTGAGACAACACTTCTACATCATAAATGGTAATAGCAGAGCAAAGTTTCTGCCTAAAATTCCAGTAACAGCCTGTTGTCGCAATAGCTGCCAGCTGCAATGAGCCACGTAAAACTATGGAAACCCATCCCCAGCACCCAAAACATGTAAAATGTGGATCATACAAATAGATATGTTTTTTTCATTTGTAACATTGTGTGGTGATTTCAGAGGTGGCACCACAGGTCTCAGAGTGGTGGGGGGGAAATTGTTTTCCTGGTGTCCAGAGTTTTTCCTGATCTGGTAGTTGGCTATCCGAACCAACTCGTATGACATAGTAATAAATCAGCTATAAAAAAAAATTATATATATTATAATGGCTATGATATGGGCTATGATGGGACCAAATTATCAGGTCATATACAGTGAGGGAAAAAAGTATTTGATCCCCTGCTGATTTTGTACGTTTGCCCACTGACAAAGAAATGATCAGTCAATAATTTTAATGGTAGGTTTATTTGAACAGTGATTGACAGAATAACAACAAAAAAATCCAGAAAAACTCATGTCAAAATTTTTATAAATTGATTTGCATTTTAATGAGGGAAATAGGTATTTGACCCCCTCTCAATCAGAAAGATTTCTGGCTCCCAGGTGTCTTTTATACAGGTAACGAGCTGAGATTAGGAGCACATTCCTAAAGGGAGTGCTCCTAATCTCAGTTTGTTACCTGTATAAAAGACACCTGTCCACAGAAGCAATCAATCAATCAGATTCCAAACTCTCCACCATGGCCAAGACCAAAGAGCTCTCCTAGGATGTCAGGGACAAGATTGTAGACCTACACAAGGCTGGAATGGGCTACAAGACCATCACCAAGCAGCTTGGTGAGAAGGTGACAACAGTTGCTGCGATTATTCGCAAATGGAAGAAACACAAAATAACTGTCAATCTCCCTTGTCCTGGGGCTCCATGCAAGATCTCACCTCGTGGAGTTGCAATGATCATGAGAACGGTGAGGAATCAGCCCAGAACTACACAGGAGGATCTTGTCAATGATCTCAAGGCAGCTGGGACCATAGTCACCAAGAAAACAATTGGTAACACACTACGCCGTGAAGGACTGAAATCCTGCAGCGCCCACAAGGTCCCCCTGCTCAAGAAAGCACATATACAGGCCCGTCTGAAGTTTGCCAATGAACATCTGAATGATTCAGAGGAGAACTGGGTGAAAATGTTGTGGTCAGATGAGACCAAAATCGAGCTCTTTGGCATCAACTCAACTCGCCATGTTTGGAGGAGGAGGAATGCTGCCTATGACCCCAAGAACACCATCCCCACCGTCAAACATGGAGGTGGAAACATTATGCTTTGGGGGTGTTTTTCTGCTAAGGGGACAGGACAACTTCACCGCATCAAAGGGACGATGGACGGGGCCATGTACTGTCAAATCTTGGGTGAGAACCTCCTTCCCTCAGCCAGGGCATTGAAAATGGGTCGTGGATGGGTATTCCAGCATGACAATGACCCAGAACAGACGGCCAAGGCAACAAAGGAGTGGCTCAAGAAGAAGCACATTAAGGTCCTGGAGTGGCCTAGCCAGTCTCCAGACCTTAATCCCATAGAAAATCTGTGGAGGGAGCTGAAGGTTCGAGTTGCCAAACGTCAGCCTCGAAACCTTAATGACTTGGAGAAGATCTGCAAAGAGGAGTGGAACAAAATCCCTCCTGGGATGTGTGCAAACCTGGTGGCCAACTACAAGAAACGTCTGACCTCTGTGATTGCCAACAAGGGTTTTGCCACCAAGTACTAAGTCATGTTTTGCAGAGGGGTCAAGTACTTATTTCCCTCATTAAAATGCAAATCAATTTATAAAAATTTTGACATGCATTTTTCTGGATTATATTGTTGTTATTCCGTCTCTCACTGTTCAAATAAACCTACCATTAAAATTATAGACTGATCATGTCTTTGTCAGTGGGCAAACATACAAAATCAGCAGGGGATCAAATACTTTTTTCCCTCACTGTAAAATAAAAACTCCTGGCCCTAGGGAGGAAGAAAACATCCAAACCCTTTACACAGACAAAGACAACAACTGCGATTGGACAAAAACTAAGAAAAAACCTATAAGGGCTGAGCTCGCTGTATGCAGGTTGTATGGTGTAGGCCTTTGCATCTGTAATTAAAAGGTATTCATACAGTATGCCGTCACTATTGTGTTGATTGATTAATTCCAGTCAATCATTTTGGATTAAAAAGGCCTAGGTAGCCACCTGAAGTGTAAATATAAACAAAAGGTATGAATAAAGATAAAAGCGCAGGCCCATGGGGAAACCTGTCTCCTGGTGTCTGTGGGGCTGGGGTAGAAAGCCATGGCACCCACCCAGCCTGAGATATTATCACACACTGATGTTACAGTGCAGGTGTGTGTTTGATGTTAAATGATGATACACTGATGTTACAGTGCAGGTGTGTGTGTGATGTTTAATGATGACACACTGATTTTACAGTGCAGGTGTGTGTGTGATGTTTAATGATGACACACTGATGTTATAGTGCATGTCTCTGGTCGGTAGACTGACTCAGTGGAGAGATGGGAGATGAAGGGATGGGGAGATGAAGGGATGGGGTAGCTGGTAAAAAAGCGGTTGCAGCGTGTTTCCCCTCCCACCGCTGAGAGGAGGAAGAGGAGGGCGCTGCGACTGTGAGCGGTGAAGCGTCAGGCAGGCAGAGCGATGGTGGAGAGTTAACTTTTCACTCCCAGCTAACCCCCCCCCTGGCTTTCCCTGTAAAACGATCCTCTCCTCCTGCCTCCCCTCTACCACCACCACACACAGTGTATTCCTCTTCCAGGCAACCCTCACACAGCCACCCGCCTGTCTCTCATATTGTCAATGACCTTGATGTAGAACATGGAAGGTGAAAACACATTTGCTCGGTCCTTGTAGCTTTCAGGGATTTGCAGTAATCTCAGTTGCTTGGGAGGTTAAAAATTGACTTTGGTCAAGGGAGTGGAGCTCATTTTGTTTGAAGCACCCGCTGTAAGCCATAGAGGGGAGAAGTGGGATACAGAGAATGCATATGGCTGCATGTAGGCCACTGGCACTCATTTTCTTAAAATATATAAACTGTATGAGTGGTTTTATGGTGTTGTTAGTATTGAGCAAATCATAGAGTTTTTTTAATTTATGTTTTTTTGTTGTTGTCAGTATTTGATTATGTATGGACTGGCTTGGTGCTGGTGGCTTTGTGGTTTAGGCTGGTATTTGACCTCTATTGTGACTGTCAAGGCTTTTTACCTCCACTGTGATAGCTTTAGCAGGATCAGACATTAAATTAGAATGGTTTGTTGGAATAGGGACGCTACTGTAATGTATGGAGCTACTGCTTTAGTTACAGTACAATGTGTCTGCTAGTGGACTCTCCCTCTCTCTCTTGCTCGCGTAGAACCAAACACACACATATTTGTCTCTCTGACACCTACACTACCGTTCAACAGTTTGGGGTCACTTAGAAATGTCCTTGTTTTCGATAGAAAAGCAATTTTTTTGTCCATTAAAATAACATCAAATTGATCAGAAATACAGTGTAGACATTGGTAATGTTGTAAATGGCTATTGTAGCTGGAAACTGCTGATTTTTAATGGAATATCTACATAGGCGTACAGAGGCCCATTATCAGCAACCATCAGTCCTGTGTTCCAATGGCACATTGTGTTTGCTAATCCAAGTTTATCATTTTAAAAGGCTAATTGATCATTAGAAAACCCTTTTGCAATTATGTTAGCACAGCTGAAAACTGTTGTGCTGATTAAAGAAGCCTTCTTGAGACTAGTTGAGTATCTGGAGCATCAGCAATTGTGGGTTCGATTACAGGCTCAAAATGTCCAGAAACAAATAACTTTCTTCTGAAACTCGTCAGTCTGTTCTTGTTCTGAGAAATGAAGGATATTCGATGAGAGAAATTGCCAAGAAACTGAAGATCTCGTACAACGCTGTGTACTACTCCCTTCACAGAACAGTGCAAACTGGCTCTAACCAGAATAGAAAGAGGAGTGGGAGGCCCCGGTGCACAACTGAGCAAGAGGACAAATACATTAGTGTCTAGTTTGAGAAACAGACGCCTCACAGGTCCTCAACTGGCAGCTTCATTAAATAGTACCCGCAAAACACCAGTCTCAATGTCAACAGTGAAGCTGCCAGTTGAGGACCTGTGAGGCGTCTGTTTCTCAAACTAGACACTCTAATGTAATTGTCCTCTTGCACAGTTCTTTGTTTCTTGCCATTTTGAGCCTCTAATCGAACCCACAATTGCTGATGCTCCAGATACTCAACTAGTCTCAAGAAGGCCAGTTTTATTGCTTCTTTAATCAGCACAACAGTTTTCAGCTGTGATAACATAATTGCAAAAGGGTTTTCTAATGATCAATTAGCCTTTTAAAATGATAAACTTGGATTAGCAAACACATCGTGCCATTGGAACACAGGACTGATGGTTGCTGATAATGGGCCTCTGTACGCCTATGTAGATATTCCATTAAAAATCAGCCGTTTTCAGCTACAATAGCCATTTACAGCATTAACAATGTATTTCGAAAATAAGGACATTTCTAAGTGACCCCAAACTTTTGAACGGTAGTGTATATAAACTGTATAGATTCTCTGGCTCTTTCATACACATATACAATCTCACTGAGGTGGTGTGTGAGGAGGAGTTTTGTGGCTGAGGATATTTTTTTGCTGTGCATTTCCTGGCCTTGTCACCACATCCTGCCGTTGTCACATATGTCAGCAGTGTCAGCTCTGTCCGGTGGTAGATAAGAGGACTGGGGACGCAGTGTGCTACCGGACCTTCCGTCACCCTCCGTATCTCCACCCCACGTCCCACCTCTCCTTCCTTCCACCACATCCACCCACACAGCCTGTCGCTCAGAAGCCCAGAGCACTGACGTTTCAAAAGTCTTAAATCAGGAGCAAGCATCTCTCTGTTTGTTACTATAAACTTGCTCCAACCCAGCAGGGAATACCTATCCCCAGAAACCCTCCTGAAACTTTCAGTAAAGGCATGGGCTGGACCGGAGAGACAGAGGACCAATCATAACCAGGGGTCAGAGGTGAGAGTCTTTCCCACCCTGGCTGCCATGGCGTCACCTCTTCCAACCTGACCCCCCATCATCAAAGGTGATACGAGAGGAAATAACACCCGCCTCATCCTCCTTTCTTTCTCTGTTTTATTCGAGCATGCCAAAGCGCTGCGATGTCGTTATGGAAATAAGCCATCTGGAAGAGGTGTTTGGGAATGCAAAGGTGGCACAAGTTATTGTGTTATTTTGCATAGATGTCTCTTCCATTTCAAAGAGGAAGATTCTTCGGACTTTCATTTCAGCGAAGGCTGCTGTTTGAAGCCCTGGGTGTGTATTGATGTGTACGTAGGCATATACACACGCACAATCATAAAGATGCAGCATGTCAAGGTCACAGCGACGTGGGGGATTCTGTAGAAATAAATCAGTGGCCTTCACTCCTTCTTCAGGCAAACATAGGCACGCATACAGGCGCAAGCACAGACACACACACACACACAGAGTACCTCGGTCACACACCACATACACACACACACAGCCATATCAGATATCTATCAAACATCAAACATAGCCATGCATAATGTATGTACAATCAAATGCAAACACATTCACAAACAAATGCATCCACACACCATGACCCCAGGACAGTGTTCTCATTAAAAGGAGGCGCTGCAGGGACTTTGTACCCTGAAATGTGATGTGGAGAGAGATGGTGAATGAAGGTGATGAATGCAGATCCATACTGATAGTACTGATGAAAAACCTCACCATCACCACCTACTCAGCCATCCGTTCCACACAGCTACAGTGCTATGAAAAAGTATTTGCCCCCTTTCTAATTTTCTCTACTTTTGCATATTTGTGATACTGAATGTTATCAGATCTTCAACCAAAACCTAATATTAGATAAAGGGAACATAAGTGAACAAATAACACAACAATTACATATTTATTTCATTATAAACAAAGTTATGCAACACCCAATTCCCCTGTGTGAAAAAGTAATTGCCCCCTTACACTCAATAACTGGTTGTGCCACCTTTAGCTGCAATGACTCCAACCAAATGCTTCCTGTAGTTGTTGATCAGTCTCTCACGTCGCTGTGTAGGAATTTTGGCCCACTCTTCCATGCAGAACTGCTTTAACTCAGTGACGTGTGGGTTTTCAAGCACGAACTGCTTGTTTCAAGTCCTGCCACAACATCTCAATTGGGATTAGGTCTGGACTTTGACTAGGCCATTCCAAAACTTCCAAGACAATGATCCAAAACACACAATCAAGTCTACATGAAAATTGCTAAAAAGCAACAAATTTGAAGTTTTGGAATGGCCTAGTCAAAGTCCAGACCTAATCCCAATTGAGATGTTGTGGCAGGACTTGAAATGAGCAGTTCGTGCTTGAAAACCCACATGTCACTGAGTTAAAGCAGTTCTGCATGGAAGAGTGGTTGGAGTCATTGCAACTAAAGGTGGCACAACCAGTTATTGAGTGTAAGGGGGCAATTACTTTTTCACACAGGGGATTTGGGTGTTGCATAACTTTGTTTATGAAATAAATGAAATAAATATGTAATTGTTGTGTTATTTGTTCACTTATGTTCCCTTTATCTAATATTAGGTTTTGGTTGAAGATCTGATAACATTCAGTATCACAAATATGCAAAAGTAGAGAAAATTAGAAAGGGGGCAAATACTTTTTCATAGCACTGTATTTACAACATCTGGATCCCTTAGTAAATGTGTTTGTGCATACCATGTGAAAGGAGACAAAGAGAGGAAAGGAAAGGAGAAAAGAGAAGAGAAGAAAGGAGATGTGGAGTGACTGAACTCTGACCCAGGCGAGTACTCCCAGGGGCCACCGAGAGAGAGAGAGAGGGGGAGAGAGAGAGAGAGAGAGAGAGAGAGAGAGTCTATAGAGCGAGAGTCTATAGAGCGAGTGCAGGGTCTGTATGTAAGCAGATGGGCCGCGTGACGCCACACTGACTCACAGATTGTCCCTAATTGAAAAGGCTGCTCATTAATCCAATGGGTGTGTGGAAGCAGGGGCCCTCTACGAGTCACAGGGCTTAAAATAGGGCCTGACGAGGGCGATCATCTGCACACTCACACAGCACTTCTCTTTGGCCCTTGGCTCTGTCATCACTAACTTCTGCAGGTCTGACGTCAATCGGCAGCGCTGTGTCACAGCCTATGTAGCTTTGTGTAGCCCTGCAGGTCGGTCCCAGATCAGCTCTACTGCTCACTGTCATTCTATGAAGACCCAGAGCAGGCCTTGCAGGCTGGTCCCAGATCAGCTCTGCTGCTTTACCTGTGTCTCTCCTCTCTCTGTAAACGCATACTGCTGTCAGAACCCAGTGCAGTGTGCTGTTGGCTGTCCTAGCAGGGCTCTGCAGGCTGTGTGTCTATGCGGAGCCACACAGGGCCTAATGGATAAGGAATATTCTGCCCAGTGTGTGGGTGGGTTGGGAGTAGGGCTGTTGCGGTGACCGTATTACCGCCACACCGGCGGTTACGAGTCATGAATGCAGTCAAATTCCACATATCCGTTTAGTCACGGTAATTAGGCTTCTCCGAGCTCTGATGCTGCTGATGGTCATTAGTAGCCTACCAAACTTGCTAACTGCCTGGTACTCAGCACTCTATTGTCCCTCTAATCACTCTGACATCAATGCAAATGTAATCAAAAATCAAATCAAACACTTCATGAGAGCCCATGAGCTCATGGTGCGCAACATTCTATAGGCTATGCAATTGCACGAGAAAACAGAGTGATGGCCTCTACTAAAAATAGGAGAATCCCATCAGCTTTCTATAGACTAGGCCTACTATATTTATTTCTCAACTTTCCTAATATTAAGCACATTGCTTATCTTTACAACAGGAGAATAGCCTACCCGGCTGGCATGAAAATGAACCAGGGGTAAGCGTCCTCCATTCGCTATTTAAGTGCATACAGTTGAAGTCGTAAGTTTACATACACCTTAGCCAAATCAGTTTTTCACAATTCCTGACATTTAATCCTAGTAAAAATTCCATGTCTTTCCACAAGCTTCCCACAATAAATTGGGTGAATTTTGGCCCATTCCTCCTGACAGAGCTGGTGTCAGGTTTGTAGGCCTCCTTGCTCGCACACGCTTTTTCAGTTCTGCCCACACATTTTCTAAAGGATTGAGGTCAGGGCTTTGTAATGGCCACTCCAATACCTTGACTTTGTTGTCCTTAAGCCATTTTGCCACAACTTTGGAAGTATGCTTGGGGTCATTGTCCATTTGGAAGACCCATTTTCGACCAAGCTTTAACTTCCTGACTGATGTCTTGAGATGTTGCTTCAATATATCCACAAAATTTTCCTTTCTCATGATGCCATCTATTTTGTGAAGTGCACCAGTCCCTCCTGCAGCAAACCACCCCCAGAGCATGATGCTGCCATCCCCGTGCTTCACGGTTGGGATGGTGTTCTTCGGCTTGCAAGCAACCCTCTTTTTCCTCCAAACATAACGATGATCATTATGGCCAAACAGTTCTGTTTCATCAGACCAGAGGACATTTCTCCAAAAAGTATGATCTTTGTCCCCATGTGCAGTTGCAAACCGTAGTCTGGCTTTTTTATGGCGGTTTTGGAGCAGTGGCTTCTTCCTTGCTGAGCGGCCTTTCAGGTTATGTCGATATAGGACTCATTTTACTGTGGATATAGATACTTTTGTACCTGTTTCCTCCAGCATCTTCACAAGGTCCTTTGCTGTTGTTCTGGGATTGATTTGCACTTTTCGCACCAAAGTACGTTAATCTCTAGGAGACAGAACGCGTCTCCTTCCTGAGCCATATGACGGCTGCGTGGTCCCATGGTGTTTATACTTGCGTACTATTGTTTGTACAGATGAACGTGGTACCTTCAGCCATTTGGAAATTGCTCCCAAGGATGAACCACACTTGTGGAGGTCTACAAAAAAAAAATCTGAGGTCTTGGCTGATTTCTTTTGATTTTCCCATTATGTCAAGCAAAGAGGCACTATTTGAAGGTAGGCCTTGAAATACATCCACAGGTACACCTCCAATTGACTCAAATTATGTCAATTAGCCTATCAGAAGCTTCTAAAGCCATTACAGCATTTTCTGGAATTTTCCAAGCTGTTTAAAGGCACAGTCAACTTAGTGTATGTACACTTCTGACCCACTGGAATTGTGATACAGTGAATTATAAGTGAAATAATCTGTCTGTTAACAATTGTTGGAAAGATTACTTGTGTCATGCACAAAGTAGATGTCCTAACCGATTTGCCAAAACTATAGTTTGTTAACAAGAAATTTGTGGAGTGGTTGAAAAACAAGTTTTAATGACTCCAACCTAAGTGTATGTAAACTTCTGACTTCAACTGTAGATTACATGTATTATTTCCCGCTGCCCCTGTTTCGAGACAGGTGCATGATAATGGGCCATTCTAAATCAAAATAAATTTCACACATATATTATTTAGTATATGTAAAGACAAGACTAATGTGTAGCTGATGGGTGATAATATTAGCCTATCACTTGTGAATTATATATTATCACTTGTGAATGATGCCCAGCATAAGGCAAGAAACAAAGCCTTTTTTGTGTGCAACTTTTTCTAATCATAGTCTCACATCTCATGTAGCCTAGCCCATAGGCCTATATGTTTTGATAAAGTTTGTATCACAACTAAAGTGGCCAAATAACTTCTTAAAATTAAGCACATTTGATCCACTTTACAAGGGGTGCAGAGCATAACTGGCATACATAAGCAGCGCTTGAGTTTCAAGTTTGGGGAAGATAATTTTCTCCATAAAAGCATTACATGCATAATCACATGTTGATAATGGTATTTTCACGCTAATGGAACATTTGCGCTTATAGCCTACTGCCATGTGCGCATTGCTGCGCTTATAATGTGAAGAAATAGTCTAATAGTTTATCAACATTTTAAGCTAAACGTTCTGATCTGTTGCGTCAGCCACATTGCGTAAAAAAGGTTTTTTGATGCTAGTGGTTGGGATCTATCGCGTCCCACAACTGTCCCAGACTATGTTTGGAATATGTATTTCTAGCACAGAATAGAATAGGTCAACTTTTGTACTATGGGGGATAGTAGTTTGACATAGGCTAGGGCTGTTGCAGTTCGTTAGGCCAACTCATCTTGTTGGCTGACGAAAAGTAAATGTGGACAGTTCTTCCAATATCTTCAATATGCACCTCGGGATTGGATAAGGAGTTGCAGTTGTGTCCCCGATGTGTCTGTCTCCAGACCCAATCACGTGATGGAGAGCCATGTGAGTGAGAGGTGCTTCGGAGCACGCAGCACTCAGGGAGAAGGGCACAACGCAGCACTCCAGGCCAAGGGGCATAACGGCCACTGGCCGCAAAAGGCATGGATTTCTTTAGGGTGCATTACAGCCACTCAAAGGATGCCGCCGTGAAATTCGAGGCATTATCAAGTGCTTGTCAAATGTGAATGAGAGACTGATGAAGTGCGTACAGCCTGCCTTTCAAGCGACTTTTTTCAAATCATCATTAGAGTCGCATCATGCAGCCTTACAATGTATTAAAAATCAAAACATATAGCCCAACGTTTGTAGAACAACTAAAGTTACATTACCAACTCTAAATTAAGCATATAGGAGTACCTATTTCTTTGTTAACCGCTCAACACAGAATAGCCGCATGTGCACACTCCCTCAAATCGTTTGGACAAAATATCCTTTCTATTTTATTCAGCTTTGTTCAATTGTATTCTTCATACTATAAAATAATAATATATATTGTCTGCTAAATGAACTAGTGTAGCCCACAGCCATTTGGCATGGCCAGATCAGGACCTAACATAAGGACAACTCAGAGAATGCTATTCTGTTCTTCTGAAATAAACTACATTTTCTTCATATCATGCTTCTTTAGACCTGTCTAAAATAAATAATGGATTTATTGTGAAGGTGTAAGCTATATTACATGGATTTAATGTAGATGTTCTAAAGGTCTGCATCAGTGGCTTGTAGGCTATGTGTGGAAGCCAGGAGATGCTAAATGTGTTTATGTTAATTAACGGTCAATTACCATGAGGCCGACAGTTATTTGCTTGACAATCACCGGCTGACAAAATTTTGTGACCGCCACAGCCATAGTTGGGAGGGGAGGGGGAGCAGGAGCGGGCAGCGGCGGTGAAGGGAACTGCGGTGTGCCAGCGTCTCTGTACCTGGCTAATTCTCAGTGACAGGCAGGCCGTGTGGTAGGCCCTGCCTTGAGCCAGTGGGAGAGGCTACATTCATCAGCTCCCAGGTCTTAATCCTCAGTGTGAGCTGCAGACAGATCAGCGATGCCGCCAGACAGCAGCGGCCCACCGTGGAGCCTGATGTCCCAGCGTCTGCTGTAGTTAAGATGAGCTGCTGTGACAGAGGCAGACAGAGGAGACAGTGTTGCTTTTATCCCAGTGTCCTCTATTGAGCTACCGGACTGGAACAGAACCTGCTCTGCCTCTGGCTCCAGACCTACAGGAGAGGAGAGAGGAGAGGAGGAGAGCAAGATTTTGATGTTATGAGACTGAGTAGTCTCCTCTTCTTTCTTCTCATTGAGGTCATACACTATCCCAGAGTTCCAAACTCAGCAAGTGCCCTCCTCCAGCCTTCAATCCTCTCTTGTTTCCACTCCTCTCTCCTGTGGACAGCACTAATGGTTCTCCAGTGCTCTCCAGCCCCACTCCTCCCCTCCCAGTGCATGGCTCAGCAGCAGCACTCATTAACACAACACACTGCCCTCCCCACACTGGACCTCCATTTTGACTCATACACCTCTTAACGATCGGACCCTTAAAAAAAATATATTTAGCCTAAAATGACATACCCAAATCTATCTGCCTGTAGCTCAGGACCTGAAGCAAGGATATGCATATTCTTGATACCATTTGAAAGGAAACACGTTGAAGTTTGTGGAAATGCGAAAATAATGTAGGAGAATATAACACATTAGATCTGGTAAAAGATAATACAAACAAAAAAACATGCGTTGTTTTTTTTGTCTTCCATCGTCTTTGAAATGCAAGAGAAAGGCCACAATATAATATTGCAGTTTAGATTGCATTTTGATTTGTGTGTGCAAAGTTTCAGATTGATCCAAATCAAATCAAATTTTATTTGTCACATACACGTGTTTAGCAGATGTTATTGCGGGTGTAGCGAAATGCTTGTGCTTCTAGCTCCGACAGTGCAGTAATATCTAACAAGTAATATCTAACATTTCACAACATATACCCAATACACACAAATCTAAGTAAGGAATGGAATTAAGAATATATACATATATGGACGAGCAATGACAGAGCGGCATGGACTAAGATACAGTAGAATAGTACATATGAGATGAGTAATGCAAGAGATTATTAACGTGACTAGTGTTCCATTTCTTAAAGTGGCCAGTGATTTCAATAGGCAGCAGCAGCCTCCAATGTGCTAGTGATAGCTATTTAACAGTCTGATGGCCTTGACATAGAAGCTGTTTTTCAGTCTCTCGGTCCCAGCTTTGATGCACCTGTACTGACCTCGCCTTCTGGATGATAGCGGGGTGAACAGGCAGTGGCTCGGGTGGTTGATGTCCTTGATGATGTTTTTGGACTTCCTGTAACATCGGGTGCTGTAGGTGTCCTGGAGGGCGGGTAGTTTGTCCCCGGTAATGCGTTCGGCAGACCGCACCACCCTCTGAAGAGCCCTGCGGTTGCGGGCGGTGCAGTTGCCGTACCAGGCGGTGATACAGCCCGACAGGATGCTCTCAATTGTGCATCTGTAAAAGTTTGTGAGGGTTTTAGGTGCCAAGCCAAATTTCTTCAGCCTCCTGAGGTTGAAGAGGCTCTGTTGCGCCTTCTTCACCACACTGTCTGCGTGGGTGGACCATTTCAGTTTGTCAGTGATGTGTACGCCAAGGAACTTGAAGCTTTCCACCTTCTCCACTGCGGTCCCATCGATGTGGATAGGGGGGTGCACCCTCTGCTGTTTCTTGAAGTCCACGATCATCTCCTTTGTTTTGTTGACGTTGAGTGAGAGGTTATTTTCCTGGCACCACACTCCCAGAGCCCTCACCTCCTCCCTGTAGGCTGTCTCGTCATTGTTGGTAATCAAGCCTACTACTGTTGTGTCGTCTGCAAACTTGATGATTGAGTTGGAGGCGTGCTTGGCCACGCAGTCATGGGTGAACAGGGAGTACAGGAGGGGGCTGAGCACGCACCCTTGAGGGGCCCCAGTGTAGAAGATCAGCGAAGTGGAGATGTTGTTTTCTACCTTCACCACCTGGGGGCGGCCCATCAGGAAGTCCAGGACCCAGTTGCACAGGGCGGGGTTCAGACCCAGGGCCTCGAGCTTAACGATGAGCTTGGAGGGTACTATGGTGTTGAATGCTGAGCTATAGTCAATGAACAGCATTCTTACATAGGTATTCCTCTTGTCCAGATGGGATAGGGCAGTGTGCAGTGTGATGGCGATTGCATCGTCCGTGGATCTATTGGGTCTAGGGTGACAGGTAAGGTAGAGGTGATATGATCCTTGACTAGTCTCTCAAAGCACTTCATGATGACAGAGGTGAGTGCTACGGGGCGATAGTCATTTAGTTCAGTTACCTTTGCTTTCTTGGGTACAGGAACAATGGTGGCCATCTTGAAGCATGTGGGGACACCAGACTGGGATAGGGAGAGATTGAATATGTCCGTAAACACACCAGCTAGCTGATCTGCGCATGCTCTGAGGACGCGGCTAGAGATGCCGTCTGGGCCGGCAGCCTTGCGGGGGTTAACATGCTTAAATGTCTTACTCACGTCGGCCACGGAGAAGGAGAGGCCACAGTCCTTGGTAGTGGGCCGGGTTGGTGGCACTGTGTTATCCTAAAAGCGGGCAAAGAAGGTGTTTAGCTTGTCCGGAAGCAAGACGTCCGTGTCGACGACGTGGCTGGTTTTCTTTTTATAGTCCGTGATTGTCTGTAGACCCCGCCACATACATCTCGTGTCTGAGCCGTTGAATTGCGACTCCACTCTCTAAACTGATGTTTTGCCTGTTTAATTGCCTTGCCGGAGTGAGTAGCTACACTGTTTGTATTCTGCCATATTCCCAGTCACCTTGCTATGGTTAAATGCGGTGGTTCGCGCTTTCAGTTTTGCGCGAATGCTGCCATCTATCCACGGTTTCTGGTTAGGGTAGGTTTTAATAGTTACAGTGGGCACAACATCTCCTATACACTTCCTGATAAACTCAGTTACCGTTTCAGTGTATTCGTCTAAATTATTTTCGCAAGCTACCCGGAACATATCCCTGTCCGCGTGATGAAAACAATCTTGAAGCATGGATTCCGATTGGTCAGACCAGCGTTGAATAGTCCTTAGCACGGGTACTTCCTGTTTGAGTTTCTGCCTATAGGAAGGGAGGAGCAAAATGGAGTCGTGGTCAGATTTGCTGAAAGGAGGGCGGGGGAGGGCCTTATAACCATCCCGGAAGTTTGAATAGCAATGGTCCAGTGAAGCATTACAATACTGGACTATTTTGTATCAAGTATGCCCAAATATGCCGAATTGGTCAATTGATACATTTTCAAGTACAGTTGAAGTCGGAAGTTTACATACACCTTAGCCAAATACATTTCAACTCCGTTTTTCACAATTCCTGACATTTAATCCTAGTAAGAATTCCCTGTCTTAGGTCAGTTAGGATCACCACTTTATTTTAATGTGAAATGTCAGAATAATAGTAGAGAGAATGACTTATTTCAGCTTTTATTTCTTTCATCACATTCCCAGTGGGTCAAAAGTTTACATACACTCAATTAGTATTTGGTTCTATTCTATAGAACACCATCCCAAACGTGAAGCACGGTGGTGGCAGCATCATGCTGTGGGGGTGGTTTGCTGCAGGAGGGACCGGTGCACTTCACAAAATAGATGGCATCATGAGGAAGGAAAATTATGTGGATATATTGAAGCAACATCTCAAGACATCAGTCAGGAAGTTAAAGCTTGGTCGCAAATGGGTCTTCCAAATGGACAATGACCCCAAGCATACTTCCAAAGTTGTGGCAAAATGGCTTAAGGACAACAAAGTCAAGGTATTGGAGTGGCCATCACAAAGCTCTGACCTCAACCCTATAGAAAATGTGTGGGCAGAACTGAAAAGGCGTGTGCGAGCAAGGAGGCCTACAAACCTGACTCAGTTACACCAGCTCTGTCAGGAGGAATGGGCCAAAATTCACTCAACTTATTGTGGGAAGCCTGTGGAAGGCTACCCGAAACATTTTACCCAAGTTAAACAATTTAAAGGCAAAGCTACCAAATACTAATTGAGTGTATGTAAACTTCTGACTCACTGGGAATGTGATGAAAGAAATAAAAGCTGAAATAAGTCCTTCTCTCTACTATTATTCTGACATTTCACATTCTTAAAATAAAGTGGTGATCCTAACTGACCTAAGACAGGGAATTTTTACTAGGATTAAATGTCAGGAATTGTGAAAAACTGAGTTTAAATGTATTTGGCTAAGGTGTATGTAAACTTCTGACTTCAACTGTAACTATAGAGAACATACAAAAATGTATGGTAATACAAAATTTAAGTTTACACACTCCCAGGAATGTCATACATGATGGATCATTAGCTTATACACTAACTTTCACACATCTAGATGACCGGGCGTGGTGGGTGTGGAGCCAGAGACAGCAGGGGTTCAAACTGTAGAACCCAGTTCCTACATTTGAATATAAAAATGGATTTTATCAAACAAAACTATGCTACATTTTATCTCTGGGACCCTTAGGATGACAAATCAGAGCAAGATTACTGAATGTAAGTACATTATTTACATTACAGTTACCGTGATAAGTTTTTTGTTGTTGTGCACTCTCCTCAAACAATAGCATGGTATTTTTTCACTGTAATAGCTACTGTAAATTGGATTAACAAGAATTTAAGCTTTCTGCCCATATAAGACATGTCTATGTCCTGGAAAGTTTGCTGTTACTTATAACAGTCATGCTAATTACATAAGCGCACGTTAGCTCAACCATCCCGTATACGGGACTCTGATCCCATAGAGGTTAATGACTTCTTCAATCAGTGGCAGGTCGTATAGCAGAACTGCTGTGTAACTCACTGAGTGTTCAGAGCCTGACTGTGCCAAGTACAACCAATGTTTTACTTTCACATTATTAAGATAACTGTTTCGCCTTGTATTGAATGGCATTAAAAAATATAATTGCGTATCATAAAACATGGTTTAGGCAGTGGTGAGTGTGTAGTATGCCTGCTATACATTAGCGCACATACACACTGCTTCCGTCCCATAGATATAGCCACCCATCAGCTAGGGGATTCATCTGAGCTCTGAGTTGCGTTGATGATCGGACACTTGAAGCTACTCTCTTTCATCTTAGCGTACCTCAGTCCGTTCCCCTCATCTAAGTTTCTTCCTTCTCCATGTACGGAGAGGACCATTAAAATGCATAACAAATTAAGACTGTTTACTTTAGCATTTTGACTTCTGGCGACGATGTGGCGAGGAGCAGCAGCTAACTAAAGAGGCTGTGTAGCTCCAATATTTTCACTAATTATTAAACGCCTAGTTACACATTTTGTTAACTAATTGTCCAAGATATCGGTTACATGGAAAAACAACTTAGAAACAAAAGCAGACACTTTTGACGAAAAACACGAAAATGTTGTCTCTACTTGCAGCTAGCAAGGAAAATGGCGGAGAAGAACAGCCTGATGACCCAGAACTAAAATCTCGAAGAGAAAATTGCAAAAGTGGGCGAAGATGTGGCTGAAATAAAACATACAGTGGGCATACTGAAAACAAAAGTGTACACTCTCGACAACCAATTTACAAATGCAGAAGAGAGGATATCAACCTTGGAGGACAAGAACACCTGCCTAAACAACACTGTTGAAAAAATGGAGACTGTGATTGAAAAGCTTGAAGAACAACTTCAATACCAGGAAAATGACAGTCGGAGAAACACACTTCGGATCAGAGGGGTTCCCGAAATCCACATAAATATGGAGGATTGTGTGAAAGACATTTTACCCAACCTATTGATAACACACCGGAGGATGTTAACAACATGAACATCGAGAGAACACATGCGCCCAGGACCAGCCCCACCAACCCCCGGCCTATCCTGGTGAAATATAATGTATCTTTCTGGTTTATAGTTGATATCAATGTAGTACTAGATTAAGCAGGATTATAGTCCAAGCATATCATTCTGTTTTATGGTTATAGTGGGGATAAACATATATATTATTTTAAGTTGTCACTCTTATAACAGCCATAATGGGTCAATATAGGCCACAACAGGTGTGTTCGTGCCATGCGTGATGGGCTTATTTTATTTAATCATTATTATGACCTATACCGGTCTCCCGTTTGTATTTGTTCTTTGCTTACATTCCTGCCTTTTGGAATTAGACAGTTCATGTATCAGTCTACATGCAAATGTAATCTCTTCTCTTTGCAAAAATAATGATCAGCCTGTCTTTATGTTCAATGTTTTTGATTGATCTCATCTCTGTCATTTCAAAACGTATATGGTTATGCCTATATTTGGCGTTGGTGAAACGTTCTTATTCTAGTTGGCGCGTCAGTGCTCGGAAGACCTCGGGACACTTCAGACGGATGAAGGCCTGGTTTAGGGGGAGGGAGATTTTTATTTTGTAGTTTAAGTTTTTTGTATCTTGTGGGGTTGGGATATGTTTATGACATATTTGTTCTATGGAAAGTTTAGTGTTCTAGGTGGGGGGTACAACCAGTCGTTCACTTTCTTTGATTCGCTAAGCAGTGGCTTATCAGAAACGCATTGATTTAAAATATTCTAACATTCGTAACGTTTTGGTAATAATATATTTACAACCTTTCAGATATGATGACCAAGGTGATTAAAGTTACGTTGTGGAATGTGAGCGGATTAGGTTCATATTTAAAAAGACGAAAGGTATTGAATTATCTTAAACAAAAACTCTCAGATGTGATTATGCTCCAAGAGACCCACCTGCTGGAAAGGGATGCTCCTAGGGTGGGAGACAGATGGGTGGGCAGTGCTTACCATAATACATTCAACCAAAAAAAGAGGTGTCTCAATTCTATTTTCCAAAGGTATACAGTACCAGTCAAAAATTTGGACACACCTACTCATTCCAGAGTTTTTCTTTATTTTTACTATTTTCTACATTGTAGAATAATAGTGAAGACATCAAAACTATGAAATAATACATACGGAATCATGTAGTAACCGAAAAAGTGTTACACAAATCATAATATATTCTTCAAAGTAGCCACCCTTTGCCTTGATGACAGCTTTGCACACGCTTGGCATTCTCTCAACCAGCTTCATGAGGTAGTCACCTGGAATGCATTTCAATTAACAGATGTGCCTTGTTAAAAGTTCATTTGTGGAATTTCTTTCCTTCTTAATGCGTTTGAACCAATCAGTTGTGTTGAGACAATGTTGCGGGGGGGGGTATACAGAAGATAGCCCTATTTGGTAAAAGACCAATTCCATATTATGGCAAGAACAGCTCAAATAAGCAAAGAGAAACAACAGTCCATCATTACTTTAAGACATGAAGGTCAGTCAATCTGGAAAATTTCACGAACTGAAAGTTTCTTCAAGTGCAGTCACAAAAACCATCAAGCGCTATGATGAAACTGGCTCTCATGAGGACCGCCACAGGAACAGAAGACCCAGAGTTACCTCCGCTGCAGAGGATAAGTTCATTAGAGTTACCAGCCTCAGAAATTGCAGCCCAAACAAATGCTTCACAGAGTTCAAGTAACAGATTCCCTGTACAGGCTGAAGCAGGGATGGTACAAATCAGATGAAAAGGCAGGAAAACTGTTGGCCAGTCAATTGAAATCTAGAGAAACAGATAGGCAAGTAGGTAGAATCATAAATAAGACAGGCAAGCTGATTACCAATCATAAAGAAATAAACTATATATTTTGAGACTTCTATCAGGAACGTTATACTTCAAACGGTCCTTTAGATATGCAGAAAGCAGAGGCATTTGAACCTTCATAAACTAGGAAGACAGGAATTAGCTTGACCGCCTTATTACTTTGGAGGAATTGACCGAAACTATAAGACAATCACCCAGTGGTGAAACTCCAGGGTTGGTTGGGATACCCAGTGATTTCTATAAAAGGTTTGCAGAGCAGCTTAGCCCAGAAATATTGAAAACATTTAACACATTGATTGACACAGGTGAGTTCCCACCTTCTATGAGTGATGCAGTAATCACCCTAATTCTCAAAAAGGGAAGGGATCCCTATGAGTGTGCGAGCTACCGTCCAATTTGATGATAAATTGTGATGGAAGATTGTTTACAAAACTTCTGGCTATGAGGGTGAATCATATCATT
This sequence comes from Coregonus lavaretus, assembly GCF_964263955.1. NCBI lineage: Eukaryota > Metazoa > Chordata > Actinopteri > Salmoniformes > Salmonidae > Coregonus > Coregonus lavaretus. The sequence goes on along the minus strand of NC_139997.1, from coordinate 40,921,193 downwards.
AAGAAAATCATAAATCCAGACCAGGTGGGATTTGTGAAAGGCAGAACTTCATCTGATAATCTTAGATGCCTATTGCATGTCATCTGGAAGGCAAAATATTTGGATACTTCAGTGGCAGCCTTATCCCTAGAAGCAGAGAAAGCCTTTGATAGGGTGGGCTGGGACTACCAGCATTATACTATAAGTGTATATTCATGTCTGTCAAGTTATTGTTTAATGCCAAATGTAATTCAATTGTATTGTTGTTATATTGTGAAAGGAAACAATAAAAACTATAATTACAAAAATATGTTTAAATAAGATGTTTGGCGCAGTATTTCTCAATAAAATAAATTGCATTAAAAAAATGTAAAATACTGTTTACTTTGGTGTTATTGAGAGGGGGCTTTGGTGGCCTAGTCTAGTTAATATCAACGCCCCCGGCCCCAGAGGAACCACACTGGCATCTAGTTAGGAGGGCGGTGTCCAGTCACACACACACATTCTGAACTTTCTCTGGGCTCTTTGATTCAACAGGGTCCCACAGGCTTATCACTCCCATGTTATACACTCCCTGATTCTAAATCGGACTGAGATGTTACACCAACAAAGAGTTCCAGAGAAAAACCCAGCTGTGTGTCCTGGCAGGTTCTCTCTACTGACCCTGGACCAGAGACCAACATACAATAATACTGATGAGGGGAAGGAAAAACCATGCCAGGTTTCTGGTATTACATGTATATAAGATAACATGAAAACTACTGAGGCTGGACATCTCCATTCTCCTGATTCTCTCTCAGCTCTGCAGCAGATTGCCTCGGGACTCCATGAGCTGTCTGTGTAGAGCGCTATGTAGTTTGTTAGACAGAATGTTCTGGCTGCTCCAGTGCACTCAGACACCGTCGGCACAATCGGTCTGAAAGTCTTTCAACGTTTAATGGTATGTGTGAACATCTCTCTCAGGAGCCAAGTAAGTCACCCTAATAAACTATGGGCGCTATAAGACACGATGACAAAGTAATATAGCCTGTGGTCGTATATCATTCCCTCACTATACAGTAGCTGTATGAAACACAGCACGTAGCTCATGTGGTGCTGCTGGGTAGATGTGTGTTTGTGTGTGTTTACGACTAATGTGGTAATTAGTCGTAAATCGTGGCTCTCTAACCTTTGGTGGACCGACGTTTGTAATGGTTGCAGTGTTCTAGTGTTGTGGTTGATTCTGTCACAATATATTGCTTCATTATAGTTCATGAGGAAACAATCAGCTTTCCTCCTCAGCTACAGTAGCTAGCTAGCTACTCCCTCTGTCTTCTGCTCCATAGAGGAGAGGAGAGGAGAGGAGAGGAGAGGAGAGGAGAGGAGAGGAGAGGAGAGGAGAGGAGAGGAGAGGAGAGGAGAGGAGAGGAGAGGAGAGGAGAGGAGAGGAGAGGAGAGGAGAGGAGAGGAGAGGAGAAGAGAAGAGAAGAGAAGAGAAGAGAAGAGAAGAGAAGAGAAGAGAAGAGAAGAGAAGAGAAGAGAAGAGAAGAGAAGAGAAGAGAAGAGAAGAGAAGAGAAGAGAAGAGAAGAGAAGAGAAGAGAAGAGAAGAGAAGAGAAGAGAAGAGAAGAGAAGAGAAGAGAAGAGAAGAGAAGAGAAGAGAAGAGAGGAGAGGAGAGGAGAGGAGAGGAGAGGAGCGGAGGTAACAACACATCCGCCATGCTGATCCTCAACACGGGGGCCCTTCAGGGGTGTGTGCTCAGTCCCCTCCTGTACTTCCTGTTCACTCATGACTGCATGGCCAGGCACGACTCCAACACCATCATTAAGTTTGCCGATGACACAACAGTGGTAGGCCTGATCACTGACAACGACGAGACAGCCTATAGGGAGGAGGTCAGAGATCTGGCTGTATGGTGCCAGAACAACAACCTCTCCCTCAACATGATCAAGACAAAGGAGATGATTGTGGACTACAGGAAAAAGAAGAGGACCGAGCACGCCCCCATTCTCATCGACAGGGCTGTAGTGGAGCAGGTTGAGAGCTTCAAGTTCCTTGGTGTCCACATCACCAACAAACTAACATGGTCCAAGCACACCAAGACAGTCGTGAAGAGGGCAGCCACCCTAGTCATAGACTGTTCTCTCTGCTACCGCACAGCAAGCGGTACCGGAGCGCCAATTCTAGGTCCAAGAGGCTTCTAAACAGCTTCTACCAGCTTCTAAACAGACCTGAACATCTAATCAAATGGCTACCCAGACTAATTGCATTGCTGCTATTCTCTGTTCATTATCTATGCATAGTCACTTTAATAACTCTACCTACATGTACAGTGGGGAAAAAAAGTATTTAGTCAGCCACCAATTGTGCAAGTTCTCCCACTTAAAAAGATGAGAGAGGCCTGTAATTTTCATCATAGGTACACGTCAACTATGACAGACAAATTGAGGAAAACAAATCCAGAAAATCACATTGTAGGATTTTTAATGAATTTATTTGCAAATTATGGTGGAAAATAAGTATTTGGTCACCTACAAAGAAGCAAGATTTCTGGCTCTCACAGACCTGTAACTTCTTCTTTAAGAGGCTCCTCTGTCCTCCACTCGTTACCTGTATTAATGGCACCTGTTTGAACTTGTTATCAGTATAAAAGACACCTGTCCACAACCCCAAACAGTCACACTCCAAACTCCACTATGGCCAAGACCAAAGAGCTGTCAAAGGACACCAGAAACAAAATTGTAGACCTGCACCTGGCTGGGAAGACTGCATCTGCAATAGGTAAGCAGCTTGGTTTGAAGAAATCAACTGTGGGAGCAATTATTAGGAAATGGAAGACATACAAGACCACTGATAATCTCCCTCGATCTGGGGCTCCATGCAAGATCTCACCCCGTGGGGTCAAAATGATCACAAGAACGGTGAGCAGAAATCCCAGAACCACACGGGGGGACCTAGTGAATGACCTGCAGAGAGCTGGGACCAAAGTAACAAAGCCTATCATCAGTAACACACTACGCCGCCAGGGACTCAAATCCTGCAGTGCTAGACGTGTCCCCCTGCTTAAGCCAGTACATGTCCAGGCCCGTCTGAAGTTTGCTAGAGTGCATCCAGAAGAGGATTGGGAAAATGTCATATGGTCAGATAAAACCAAAATAGAACTTTTTGGTAAAAACTCAACTCGTCGTGTTTGGAGGACAAAGAATGCTGAGTTGCATCCAAAGAACACCATACCTACTGTGAAGCATGGGGGTGAAAACATCATGCTTTGGGGCTGTTTTTCTGCAAAGGGACCAGGACGACTGATCCGTGTAAAGGAAAGAATGAATGGGGCCATGTAACGTGAGATTTTGAGTGAAAACCTCCTTCCATCAGCAAGGGCATTGAAGATGAAACGTGGCTGGGTCTTTCAGCATGACAATGATCCCAAACACACCGCCTGGGCAACGAAGGAGTGGCTTCGTAAGAAGCATTTCAAGGTCCTGGAGTGGCCTAGCCAGTCTCCAGATCTCAACCCCATAGAAAATCTTTGGAGGGAGTTGAAAGTCCGTGTTGCCCAGCGACAGCCCCAAAACATCACTGCTCTAGAGGAGATCTGCATGGAGGAATTGGCCAAAATACCAGCAACAGTGTGTGAAAACCTTGTGAAGACTTACAGAAAACATTTGACCTGTGTCATTGCCAACAAAGGGTATATAACAAAGTATTGAGAAACTTTTGTTATTGACCAAATACTTATTTTCCACCATAATTTGCAAATAAATTCATTAAAAATCCTACAATGTGATTTTCTGGATTATTTTTTCTCATTTTGTCTGTCATAGTTGACGTGTACCTATGATGAAAATTACAGGCCTCTCTCATCTTTTTAAGTGGGAGAACTTGCACAATTGGTGGCTGACTAAATACTTTTTTTCCCCACTGTACATATTACCTCAATTACCTCGACTAACCGGTGCCCCCGCACATTGACTCTGTGCTGGTACCCCCTGTATATAGCCTCGCTATTGTTATTTTACTATTGTTATTTTACTGCTGCTCTTTAATTATTATTATTATTATTATTTTATTTGTTAGGGTATTCTTTCTTAAAACTGCATTGTTGGTTAAGGGCTTGTAAGTAAGCATTTCACTGTAAGGTCTACATCTGTTGTATTCGGCGCATGTGACAAATATAATTTGATTTGATTTGAGCGGAGAGGAGAGGAGACGAGAGGAGGATATAGGGGTTTGGGATTTTTCCAAATCTTTCTGCTTCCTCCCCACATCATTATTTTCAATGGTGTATGAAAAATGCAATTACCAGCGTAAAGCCTGGCTTTTTTTGGACTCTGGGCTTTCTCCCTATTTCTATAAATGACTTTCCCAAATCAAAACCCATGAAGTCCTAATAACAAAGGATCAGTGTACCAAATGGTTTCATTCCAAACGGACCCATTTGCCCTCAATCGACACAAAAAGAGACACTGTTCACACTTGCAGGTGGACAAAAGGTGCTCGCTCACACAAACACACACACACACATCCACAAGTGTGCACTCACACTTACACAAATCCATTGAGTGCATGCACACACACAACCACAACTACACCAACCGACATGAATAGACAACCCAGTCTTTTAATCGCACAGATACAGTACTTCTGTGCATGCTCGCAGACACAAACGCTCACAGATTGTACGTTTACATTTCTCTTGTATGAGGGAGAACTCAGTGTGTGGGTGTTTTCATTGATTCAGAGGCATTAAGAATGAATTCACTCAAAGGAGAGGTGAGAAGCTAGTGTGTGAGTGGCAGCTCATGTAAAAGCCACCTGGTTCTCTCCAGCTCATCTGTGATTTGAGCCTTTGATACGGCTGGCGAAGAGCCTTTTCCAAAACAACAAAAGATGAGACTTGGTGCTGAAGGACGACAACAATGGGCCACTTGTCAGCCTGGAGATAAAAATATGACATCAGTTTTTTTCCTCTCTTGTTTGTCGTTATTTATTTTCCCATTTCTTTTTTCAAAGGTTCCTGTAAAAGGGAACATAGGGGGGAGTGATTTTTTCTCTCGCCATTTCCCCAGTGTCTCCCTCCCCCCACCCCTCCTCCTCTTCTTAGTGAGGCCACAGTGAGGCTGCCTCTCTCAGAGCTTCTTGTCTTTCCCTGTGGGCCATGACTGTGTTTACCGACGTATTCCCTCTGTAAAAGTCTCACCCCCTGTACAGAGAACTTTATGTCCCCCTCTCTCTCAGACAGACAAACCAGAAGAGTGAATAATTTGTCTATGTAAAACTACAGCAGTGCTTTGATAAAAACACTCTTCAGCTACATTCTCCTGCTCTTTCTCTGCCCTGTGGATTGTTCTAAAACCGTTGTATATTCCAAGGTGTACGATGCCTTCAGGCTATGCTCAAACCCTACTCCCCAACCAAGCACTCCATTCTGCCACCTCTGGTCTCTTGGCCATCCCACCCCTACAGGGGGTCAGCTCTGCCCAGTCAAAGCTCTTCTCTGTCCTGTCACCCCAATGGTCGAACGTGCTTCCCCCTGAAGCTAGGACAGCAGAGTCCCTGCCCATCTTCCAAAAACTTCTGAAACCCTACCTCTTCAAAGAGTATATTAAGTAAGACATCTCAGTCTTATTGTCCCACCTAGCTATCATAAGAGGAATGCACTAACTGTACGTAGAACTGCATAAGAGCGTATGCTAAATCTAAAACTACAATGTAAAATGTTGTTTAGTGCAAAGCAGAGCAGGGGAATGGTGGTGCATTGTCATTGCTAGGTGACCTGAGCTGCAACAGAACAATACAGAGGACACTTACATCAGCCGAGCTGTTGTCATAGCGCTCAGGACACGGCTGTGATCTTACTGTGGGGGCTCTCGCTGCTGCAGTCCATCGCCATAGTGAAAGCGTCGTAGTGACGTGCCACACTGGCTTCGGGGAAAAGGGGTCTGGACACGGCGATAAAGCCAGTGTGGGACATGGAACAGGAGAGATGTTGGCAAGTTTCACAGAACGATGAGAAACGAGCAGAGCTAATGAGATGGATTTGGTATAGATGAGTGTAAGGGATGACAGAATGGAGTGGAAAACAGTGGTAGTTTGAATGAGAGAGAAAGAAAGATGGATGTAGGACAGAGAGGTGAGCGGAGTGGCGTCACAAAGCTTCAAGGGGTCAGGATGGCTATGTATAGAGTAGAGACTGATACACTGTGGGGAGAGCTGGGAGGAGATAGCTGTTACTTTGAATGACCTCTCTCAAAGGAAGGGTAGAAAAACCCACGTTTTGTTTCTCTTAATCTCGTATAAGAAAAAGGAAAGTATTTGTGTTTTTTTGTTGTTACTGGATATCAATGACAGCTTTGTGGTTATGAATAGATTACTCACCTCATGTTGTTTTGAATTAGTTGAAGACAAAAATGATTACAAAGTCTGAGTACTCAAAGAGAGGAACTGTATACTGCAGTGCTGCTGTGAGTCTAATCAGTGCTTCTGTCTGACTCTTCTGTTGAAGTGGAGCGAATGCCTGTGCTCTCAGCCGAGGCGGAGAGGAGAGAGGACAGCACTGAGGACAGGTCCCCAGATGCCTCCTCGGGCCCCCAGTCCATAAACAGATGTGTCCTTGTCCCCAGTACCCCACTGAGAGAGCGCAGCCACTCAAGTGGCAAAGCAGTTCCAAATAATAGTGACAAATGTAAAGCTAAATATTGGCTTTATCTTCTCAGTAATAAAAGGCCCATGAAATTGATTTAATGCTGCAGCGCCTCTCTTGGGCGGCTTCTTACCGCCTGAACACAAAACAAAGACCCGCAGCGATCTATTAATTAACCCACCTAATCCTGAAAAGTTAATCTCTCTCCACAACTTTGCCTGCCACTAACTTTGAAGCCACAGGGTCAACTGGGGGCATCGTGACAATGGCAGGGAGGGGAAGATACAGTACTTAGGAAAAGAGAGCGAGGGAGAGAAAACAGTGTTGACTCCATCAAAGGGCTCTTCTGCACAGCAACAGCGGGGCTGGCGTTTGTGGAGAGGCAGGGATGCGTAACCGTCATTAAACATAACATCCGAGGTGATTTGTGTTTTTTTGAAGAGATTAAACAGAGGTGTAGAATATCAGAGGTGCTGTTTGAATCAGGGCCGTCTTAGACTTGAGGAGAATTGGGACTGGTTGTGAAAAGCTTTCCGTCTGTCTGTCCAATTTAGTATTGCGTGGAATGGACAGCGTCATATCCTCCTCTATACACCGCCACCTACATGTGGTCCCCACCAAGCCCCTCCCCTCACTAGGGTTGAAAAATTCCGGAAACTTTCCAAAAATTCCCAGGTGTTCCAGAAATCCTGGTTGGAGGATTCTGCATTTCCTGCTTATTCCCTTCTGTTTCTTTGAATCTTCCAACTGGGATTTCTGGAAATGGAAAACCTGGGAATTTTGGGGAAGTTACCGGAATTTTGCAACCCTACCCATCACACACTCACCTCTCTGAGCTGTGAGCTGTTTTTCCTGTAACGGCAGCTCTTTGCTTCTCGCCCACCTTACGGTCCCAGCATGAAGGCACCTCACACCAACGTTATCGCTCATGCTCACATTGTGTCTGCAGAGGTGTGAATTACATAATTGAAAACCAATGTGTTTTTCTCCTCTGCGGTTCCTCTGACCCTGCCCTGTTGCCTCCTCCCACCTCCCCCTTGCCTCACCCTCATCAGTCTTTGTGTGAGCCCCTCTGGGCAGAACTGCAGGGGGACGCTGGCCCAGAAAATAGGTCACACCTTGGTGGTCTTCTCACCTCGACAGCATCAGAAAAACACTCCCGACTTCCTCCGGAGAGGGCTCAACACTTCCCCTGTGTGTCTGTCCGGCTGCTTGTCAGCCCAACACACACGGAACATACACACACAGAACACAAACACAGAATACAACACATAGAGAACACAGAACATATCACACACAACCCAACACAGAACATGAACATAGGACACTTTCGAAAAGATCAAGACCACATCTCTCTGGCTGACTGGCTGGCTGGCTGGGGAAATTAGGAGATTGAATTTTCTCGTTAACAGTACGTTCCTGTCAGGATAATGTGGGCTGTTTGATTTATGCAAAAGCGTATTAGGGCCAGAGTGAAGAGTCAGGCCAGTCGTCAAGCCTAATGACGTGCCATTCCTCTGTGTGAGAGAGGGAGGGTAGAGGAGAGAGGAGCAGCCATCTCTGGTGTCAGGCCCTGGGCATGGACGGGTCTCTGTCAGCCAGAGATGGGTGTGTTCATTAGAGAGAGAGAATGCACTGTAATTATATCAATGCTCTAAAAGAGGCATAGACACACTGACTCCCCTTGTTGCTTTAATTGAACACTGTAATGATGCTGGTATTAGTTAAATTGTTAGAGCACTGCACCATTATACTGAGTAAATCAGTGGAAGTCCTAATCTGCTTAATACTGTTCAGAGCATATTTGAACACTATTTTAACAGATTAACAGATTGGCTCGGAAAGTCAAAGTAAAACAACAAATGCTAATTTTCTTGCAATGAGTATTGATTGGATATGAACATGACAGTGAGAAGGAGGAGGATAGTTTCCAACCACCCACAAAATGTCAAGGCTCAATTTGAGTGCCTGAAAATAGAAAATATTTTGATACCTTCACTCATGCATTCAAGTGACCAAAGCTGATTGATATTAACTGGTAACTCCTGGGGCCAGAAGAAAATACAGGGCACACATTACATTACAGAACCAGACCTCCCAGAGAGCAATGCTGTAAATCTCTATAAAGAAGCTGGTCTCTCCCCAGAGTAAAGCCGTTGACATCCCCTCCCCTACCCCCAGCGGAGATAGTCTCCCCACGCTAAATGGAAATATGGCAATATGGCACAGAGAGCCTCCACCAAGCAGAGCTCACTCGCTGCTACTAACTCAATTAAGAGGCATGAATAACTGGGCACGATCGAAACGATAGTGAGCGTTTTAGGGCGTCCTGTGCACAGCGTGTGCATGTGCTGATAATTAGGCGAGTGAAGGCTCAGCATGGAAGAGAGGACCTCCCACCTACCCTAAACTCTCACCAGAGACAGTGTGTGTGAGTGAGTGATTGCATACGTGTGTGTGTGCACATACATGCGTGTCTATCTATGTGTATGTGCTTATGCACGCATGTTCACAAGTGTACCGCTCTCTGTCTCTCTCTCTCTCTCTCTCTCTCTCTCTCTCTCTCTCTCTCTCTCTCTCTCTCTCTCTCTCTCTCTCTCTCTTTCTCTTTCTCTCTCTCTCTATAAATGGGAAGGCTGTCTGTCTCTATGTCTCTCTCTCTCCCTGTTTCTCTCGCTCCCTGTCTCTCTATCTCTCTGTATGAATGGGAAGGTTGTGTAAGTCAGATCCCAGAGCGTGTCGATAGAACACTAGAACACTGTGGTGATCTCCTGTGGAGCAGCCTCTGGGTTCTACTAGCTGAGTCTGGGATGACAGTGAGTGACATGTGCCCTCTGTGTGCCTGCAGGCTTCCCGGCGACGGCGTACGGACCAGTGGCGGCAGCAGCGGTGGCGGCAGCACGTGGCTCAGGTAGGGGGGCCCGTGGAAAAGGCGGCTACATGGCTTACCCGCAGAACACAGGGCCAGGTAAACTCTGCTCTGTCCGTGTTCTGTGTGGCTGCTGCTCCCTCCAGCTTCTCCCGCTCCTCTGCTTCTCCTTAGCACACTCATGGAAACATGCTTTATGCAGTCCACACATGCTGGAGCCCTAAACACTTCAATGAAACAGTTATTCTCATATCCTAAAACGTTGTCTAAGAATGACTCACCAAAATAATTTGGTGTTTAGGACATAAAGTAGCTTGATCGATTTTGACCAAATTAGAAATTAGTCGCTGAATTCAACTTTTGTGTAGTTCTTCATTGGCGATGTGATGCGATATGTCTGCTTTAGCCCTCAGTGACTAACATTACTCCTCCAACCAGAAAACCTGAAGACATCCACTCACTGTACACACACATAGCATTGATTGATTAGGTAACAATGTACAAACACACACTTCTCCCTGTTTCTCACTCATCATTGATTCACCAGTCAACTACATTAACAGATCTGGCTCTGTCCTTCTCAATAACACTAAAGCAATCAATAGCACTGAATAACAACCTTGGTGTCGGAAATTGCAGGCAGCATCCAAGCTCTAGGGAAGACTGGCTTTCTTAATCAGACTCAGGTCGTCTGTCTCCATGTGCTACTGTACCTCCCATAGGTTGGTCCTCTACAATATGTGCACATGCTCCTGCAGTATGATCATGTGAATGTAAACCTCAAAGTCCTGATGGAAACTGTTTGGAAATATGCCCTGACCCATCAATACACTCAAGCGTGTACACACACACACACACACACACACACACACACCCATTCACTTCAGCGCAGGGAACACAGGAAGCAAATCAGATGTTCTTTCTCTCCAATCAGGCCTCTTCAAAACAAACAATCTGCCAGAGAATGAGGAAGTTCGAGATGCAGGGGGCCCATCATGTACTGCTGTCAGATTGTAACACAACTCTGGGTTGTCTGATAGATGATGTATGAGGGGGAGGTGAGGACAGAGGTGTAGTGAGATAAATGATGACCTCAAAGGTCTGCTGCAGACTAGGTAATGAGGAGCCGTAGGGGGCTCTCTCAGCTCTGAGGTTCCAGTCACCCGCAGCCCCACAGTTTACTGCACACATTTTACATTTACATTTTAGTAATTTAGTAGATGCTCTTATCCAGAGTGACTTACAGGAGCAACTAGGGTTAAGGGCCTTACTCAAGGGCACATTGACAGATTTTTCACCTAGTCAGCTTGGGGATTCGAATCAGCGATCTTTCGGTTACTGGCCCAACGCTCTTAACCGCTATGCTTCCTGCCGCTAGGACACGCACGCACACACACACACACACACACACACACACACACACACACACACACATGCACACACCCACACCCACACACACACACACACACACGCACGCACGCACGCACGCACACACACCCGCACACACACCCACACACCCACACACACACACACACACACACACACACACACACACACACACACACACACACACACACACACACACACACACACACACACACACATACACACACACACACACACAGTAGATAAACAGGATTGGGTGCAGCATGTTTAAATTTGACCTTCGTCTCTGCTAATCTCCCGCTCGTCTCCTCTCCGAGCTGCAGCGCCGTGCTGTGCCGGGGTGGACGGGTGCATCTCGTTACCGCCCCACCGTGCTCCTATTTACCCACATGCTTAACATCACACCGAGCGAGCCTTATACCCCTGCCTCTTTCTTCTCCTCGCCACGTGGCTGGCTGCTCACTGGCATGCCTGCCTGCTCCGCAGAGAGCCAAGGGTAGGTGAAAGACAGTCCCCTATCTCCAACATGGGGCTGTGTCACCCTTTTCTCCTCTCTGGCTCTGACAACCCACGTCTTAATTACACCGGACAGAACGACACCACGCTCACATGGCCTCCCTCTCCATGACAGGTCAGTGCTGCTGATGACGATGGAGGGTATTTTTAACTCCTCCGTGTGGCCCTTTTATTTACTCTCTGAGTAAAGTAATCCCTAGGACTGGCCTCGCTATCACGCCATAACAACTTAGCCCTGAATGACAAGAATGGAATCAGAATGTTATTCTATGTCTCCCTTCCCAGTGTTTATCCTTCTGTGCATAAATAATAGATGATGAGCCTGTATTACTGAGGTCATCTGAGAAAATATTAGAGGATTGATTGAATAGGGATAGCTATTTGACAGTCACTGATGAATGACATGTCCCGGATAAGTTATTGCTTTGTTGGTTTATTACTGGGATATAATCAATTTAGGTTATAAGTGAGGAGAAAATAGGAGTTGTTATTGATGGATTCTCTGTGGCCCTGTCATTCCTATGGACAGAGTGATTGATCAGTAAGTCACAGGAAATCTAGGGTCTGGTGCACTCAGACTTGACCTTATTGGGCTCCTAAACAATGGTATCACCCATTACACTGAGATGCTAGATCACTAGATTGCATCTTTGATCCTCCAATAGAAGGAGATCACTCATCAGAGTGCTGTCTTTTAGATTGCCTCATCATCACTTTGGTCCTTATTGGAGGTGTGCAGGTGTGCTTTTCAACTTTTTGCTTTAGTTTCAAACAGTATTCTATGGGAGAATAAAAATGCTACAATACAATGCCTTTGAATGCAGAGTGGCAGCATTGTTTCTGTTGCATCAGCCCCATCATGCACCTCTCTCCTAGAACTGAGGAGCTGCGTGAATGTCATGTCAGCCTGGAGTATAGGCCTTGTTGCCCTTCCCCTCTGATCTCCCCTCCTCCGTCGCCTCGGTCCCACTCAACAGAGATATTTCTACCTGCTCTGTCTCTCATTCAGGCCCTTTCAGCTCCCTCCAGAGGAATGAGCTCTTATTATGTGCATCGAAAATGAGTGGGATGTTTCAAAAACTCAGATGAGATGGCCCCTTCTTTTTTCAAGGCCTCCGTGCCGCCGCCTGTAAACCTGCATCGTGCATCGATCGCCATGGAATTTCTGCTGCCGAGCTCATTAGGTCCGAGGATGCTCTTTTGAGCTTTTATCTTCTTTTTTTCTTTCTTCTTCTTTATGTTTTGCTTACACTACCTCTTAACCATTAACTCTCGCTCTCTCGTTCTCTCGCTCTCTCACTCTCTGCCTTTCTCTCTTTGTCTCTCTCCCTGTCTCTCTCTCCCTGTCTCTCTCCCTTTCTCTCTCTCTCTGTCTCTCTCCCTGTCTCTCTCTCTCTACCTGTGTCTCTCTCTGTCTCTCGCTCTACCTGTCTCTCTCTCTGTCGCTCTACCTGTCTATCTCTCTCTCTCTCTCTCTCTCTCTCTCTCTCTCTCTCTCTCTCTCTCTCTCTCTCTCTCTCTCTCTTCTCTCTCTCTCTCTCTCTCTCTCTCTCTCTCTCTCTCTCTCTCTCTCTCTCTCTCTCTCTCTCCCTGTCTCTCTCCCTGTCTCTCTCCCTGTCTCTCTCCCTTTCTCTCTCTGTCTCTCTCTCTGTCTGTCTCTCTGTCTCTCTCTCTGTCTCATCCTGTCTCTCACCCTGTCTCTCTATCTGTCTCTCTCTCTGTCTCTCTCCCTGTCTCTCTATCTGTCTCTCTCTCTGTCTCTGTCTCTCTCCCTGTCTCTCTCTCTCTGTCTCTGTCCCTGTCTCTCTCCCTGTCTCTCTCTCTCTCTGTCTCTCTCTCTGTCTCTATCTGTCTCTCTCTCTGTCTCTCTCCCTGTCTCTCTCTCTCTGTCTCTCTCTCTCTGTCTCTGTCTCTCTCCCTGTCTCTCTCTACATGTCTCTCTCTCTGTCTCTCTCTCTCTGTCTCTCTCTCTCTGTCTCTCTCCCTATCTCTATCCCATCTCTCTCCCTGTCTCTCTCTCTGTGTCTCTCCCCCTCTCCCTCTCTCTATCTCTCTCTCTCTCTACCTTTCCCTGTCCTTCTCTCTCCCCTCTTTTTTCTTCTGTCTGCCCCACTCTCCCTCCCTCCCCTGTGAGTAGGTGGATGTCAGTAAGACTCAGTGGGAGCGGATCAGTCTCGTCAGCTGAAGAGACTCATTACATGTCCGGTTCTCCTGGCCAACAGTCCCTTGGTACACAATAAGTGCATTGTGCTGAAGGTTAACGTTTCTTCAGTTCCCTCCAATATTATTTCTGGAATAAGCATATCTCTCAGGGCCTTTTCTATGGCCAATCAATGCTGTCTTTAGGCCCCCAGTGACCTGTGAAACACTGAGGATATGCTTTGATGTGACCTTTCCTACTGCACAGTGCACAGTGTAATGCTTTGGTAGTCATATTTCTATGCCTGAATTGGACCCCATACTGTATAATAGTGCTATTAAGCAGCACCTGCTAGTGTAACATGTTGTTTTCAGAGGGATTTAAACAGTGAAATATGTTTAAAATGTTCCTGCTTTTACAAGCAGGGATGTGTTGTTTTCAACATACACAATTTATAATCTGTAACATGTTGACATACATCTGTGATGACATCATTGACATAGATACATAACATACCATTTCTTCATTTATGTTTGGTTTGATCATTTCTACAATGTGATTCATATCCCCAGGGAAACTGTTATCCTATGGTTCTATTCTGCCTTAAAGAGAAATAAGAGTTTCTTATGTAGATGGGGTTTTCAGTATTCTCCTCCACTGAACCCTGGCTGTTTTGTTTTCCACTGATGAACCCACAGCTTGCTTGGAGAGGGAAATCATTTGGCACATTTTGACACATTATCTGAGATCATTATCCATTTCCTCCCAACAAGCTCTGTGATCCTGGGAAGTGCCCCAGAGGAGTCTGGGATTGGCTGCGTTCGCTGGGCTAAATTAATCTGGCTCCCCGGGCCCCACGGGTGCTCAGGTCCGTCCGTTCGCCCCAGATGCTGCTCCGCTTAGCTCAGTGACGAGCCCAGAAGAGCATCACATGTCCTGGGTCTAGCATGCCAAACCAATCCATGTGACAGTGTTTTCCCCCGGTTTGACTGGGGCCCAGGGAAAAGATTTACATTTACATTTTATGCTAAAAGATGTGACACGTTGGGGATGGGGAGGCGTCCCTGTCTCCTTTTCGCCTGCTCCTGTCCTGTCCCAGTACAGTGGCTCACACAGCTGTGGCTGGCAGATGTTCAGGGGTCACTGGGAAGAAGCCCCTGGGGGTTGATCGATGCTGTGTCTCTCCCAATGGGCTCCAGGCAGGCTGGGGTCATGGCCTCACTCACTTTGGTTTCAGTGGAAGTTGGAGAAACTTTTGCATGGACCTAATTTAAAGACTTATGAATATGAATAGCTACACCTTATAAATCACTTGTCATTTATAAACACTCATTAACACTAACCAAAACCCCGGTCAAAATGTGAACGTTGTGTTGTTAGAAAGACAGTATAGGATCAGAACTGTTCTAGTGTTCCATAGTGTTCTATAGTGTTCTGTTGTTGTGTTCCATAGACCTCCTGACTAACACCTGCAGGGGAAAGTAGCCCACGTCACACATCACATTGTCACATGGCTGATTAGACACCTGTGATTCACTGTCAGACAACATTTCCTCTTTCGTGTTCTTTTAAAAACTGTTATTTTCCTGTGATGAGGCACTTTTGGAAGCTATCAGTGTTTGAAAAAGGATTGAGAGAGGAAGAAAGAGAGAAAGAATGAACGCCTAAAGGAGAACAAAGGCTTGGGTACGGGCTAGCAAATGCAGGAATAAATCATCTGTTAAAATTCATTATCCAAGCCTCTCTGAGC
This sequence comes from Coregonus lavaretus, assembly GCF_964263955.1. Lineage (NCBI taxonomy): Eukaryota > Metazoa > Chordata > Actinopteri > Salmoniformes > Salmonidae > Coregonus > Coregonus lavaretus. The sequence continues at coordinate 40,905,931 of NC_139997.1, read as the reverse complement.
ATAAAATGACAAGACATTAAATATGTATTATTTATGAAATGTCGCTGTCTTTGAAAAGGGGGTCTAGTGCTGTTAATTAGTCACCCATTCAGTCAGAAAATACTATTTCAAATGGAAAGTGAAAGCTACTCTCTGCAGCCCAGAGAGCGGCAGTTTTTTCTCCTTTTTAAAATTGCATCGATGGAAATGGAGTAGCTAATTACAGTCGCTGTGATATTCAAAGCTAATTTGGGAAGCTGTATGACAGGTTTATTGACGTCCTCCGCGTTGTGATGTATTTTTATGGCCACCAGGGAATTGAGAGGGGGCAGGGGAGAGAGGGCGGGATGATTGGGAGCAAACGTTGCTCTAGGTGTGTGTGTGTGCGTGTATGTGTGTGTGTGCCAGTGACAGCGTGTGTGTGTGTGTGCGTGCATGTGTGTGTGCGCGTCTGTGACGGTGTGTGTGTGTTAATGTGTGTGTGAGTATTTGTGTGTATTTGGGGGAATTGAAGCCTCAGTGTCAGGATAATCACAGACTTGTGCACTCTTAAACACCTTGTCCTCTCTCTAAAGGGGTAAAGTGGAAATATCCCCTACATTTTACCATGAACATGATGGTGTTCTTTGTCTTTTTTTTCTCAAAGAGATGAGTAGAGTAGCAAGTTTCAAGGCAGTGGTTGAGAATCCTTCCTTAGAGGCAGTCATCTGGCAAAGTGGAAATGAGACAGGAGCATATATCTACTTGAAGAAAGCCACCCTCGTGATGGCAGTATGCTATGAGAGATGCAGCCTCTCCAACCCTGGGCAGTAAGTTCTGAGCTGGCCGACGAGAGCTGCCCACCCCCACCCCAGCAGCCCCTGGCCAGTGGGAGAGTGGAAAGAGGGAGAGAGGGATAATTATCAGTATAAATGGAGCTCGGCGAACGATTCGCACTGCTGGGCCGCCTGATCTGGTCGCCAAGGCAACCTCAACCTGCTAATTTGTTTTGTAGATGAGTAATTACATCCAATTAGACCAGTGTGGGGGGAAAAATAAAGTCCAAAGAAGGGGGCATTGTTCCAGTTAGATGGTGTGAATATTAATAATGGGATGGTCTCAGGCTCATAACAGATATGATCAGTGATGCTGCTGCAGCTGTGGGGGCCTATTGCCCAGCCTACCTGAGACATCACTCTACAGAGATGAGGATCTATCGGTGTGTGTGTGTAAGAGTGTGTGCATGCGTAAGAGTGTGTGCGTGTCCCCTCCACAGTCCAGTTTAAACTCCTCAGTATAGGGTTCTAGTGCAAATCTCTGAGGTAGTGCACAGGTGTCTGAGCATTCACCTTTACTTAACCATGAAAGACCAAGGAAAGACGTCTTACACTGGAGCACAAAGTGTCCTCCTCAGTTGAATAGTCACAGACTGTTATTGTAGAAGGATTTTCAGTGCTGTGATTGTCAGCAAAGCATTGTTTTATGGCACTGTTTCTGTCCTCAGTCACCTCAATCAGAATGTACATTTTTATGTTCTACACTGGTGAGTACTGATAGGCACAAAGCATTTATTATCTACAGACCAAAAAGGTCTAGGTAATATGTAGATGCTCCTTGCATGTTAAAGTTGTCAGAGAGACATGCAGTATTGTGTTCTATTCTAAGAACAAAGTCATTGTGCCATATGATATTCCATGCTGGTTTATTATTATTCATTTGTGGTAGTTCCATTGATTGGACCAGATGTTCCTTTAATATAGAACCACAGTACTGTAGTTTATAATGAGCTTTATTCCAAAGCACCACTGAGATTGTATGCAAACACACGTATACATGCCCCGTCCATTCCCCAACATAAACACGCTAGTGTAGAGAAATGGGAGAATTAGGCTCTCTCTAACAGCTTGGGAAAGAACATATGTCTGTTAGGATGATCAAAGGAAATACATTATTTCTACATCTTTGATGTTCAGCCACTTTTCTTCACTCGTTCTGTTTCTCACCTTCGCCCAAGTGAAAGTAGCTTAAACCATTTGTTTGCTCTGAAAATAAAATGTGTTGGGGAAGATCATCAAGCTATTCTGCCTCTCCCAGATGGCTGCTTTGGTCCATAGAAGGGAACGTTTTCAGTCAGCCTCATTTTATTCATATTCTCTCCCACTGGTGGCACTATCATTAGAAGCAATCTACCTGAACAATAAAAGTAATTTTGCCTGGCTTTATTAGATAAGACCCTCCCGGCAGTGAGATGCCTCATACCAGCAGCTGAGGACTAATTGTCCGTGTCAGCGCAAACAAAGCCGCCATGTGTATTTGTTGTGTGTGTCGATGTCGTCTTTGTGTCCTGTCGTTCCCGCTATCCTGGAATTGCCGGAATTATGCAGATTGCAACAGGAAGCTGCCATTGTCGGGGGCCTGGCAGCCGGTACCATGCAGGATGTGGCATGGGTGACGTGGCTGGGCCAGGGACAAAGCAGGGCCTCCCCCTCCCTCCCCTCCCTCAGTGCAGCACCTCTCAGCCATTTAACTAATGGGAGAGATTGTGGCAAGGCCTTTGTAAAGGTCGCTGCTTGTTTGTTGTTAAAGATCTAATTAGAAAGAGGAGAGGAAGCAGAGGAAGCTTGTCTAATTAGGGATGAGCATGGAAAAACCACCTCGGAAACTCAAGGACGGACGGCTATTAGCGTGGATGTCACAAACGAATTAAACACAAGTGTCCCTAGTTTTCTCCTGGTGTCCTTAACGATTGAAACTGGGCTGAATGCATATCTCCCATGAAAGTCGCCTGAAGGCGGCATTCCATAGCACAGGCAGACAAAATGAGGGATGGGGAGCAGGGGTGAAGATAAGGAGGTGGAACACTCAGGAAATTTGCTCCTTTATCCTTTTTCCCCGCTCCCGGAAGAGAGCACATCCTTCAGAGAAAAGCAGTGACCCTGTGAAATGCCCTCGTCCATAATTCAACCCGGCCTGCCCTCCTCACAGAGTCCTCATCCCTGTGCTGCAGAGGGAGTGTCTCACAGGTCGTTGGTGTGTGTGAGAGACCGTCCCTGCCTGGGAGTACTGGCTCGGTGGTTAGTGGCATGGCTGTGGTGTGGGGTACAGAGGAGGTGCAGCTGGGTTTAATGTAGGTGGAGCACGTGCAGAATGCTGAATGGCCACACGTGTGACAGACAGGTACAGACTGGCACAGACAGACAGACAGCAGCCAGCCAGGCAGCCTCCAAAACTGAGATACAGAGATGGACTGAGGGTTGAGTGCAGATCACTGGTGACTCAGCACCTGTCCCTGGGTCCTGTCATATCCTCTCTATCACACTGAGAGGAGACAGCTCTGTCTAACACCACTGGAGTCATAGCAGGTCCTTGACATTCTCTTATTTCTAGACTTGTTTGGGAAGACTTGTCTTAGGTTAGAAAGATTTAGGTGAAAGTACGGTTTTATCAGTCTTTTTCATTCCTGTATCGACCCATTCACTCATTCATTCCTTTATCTTCCCATTAACGTTGCCCTTCTGAGTTCTCATTATTTTCGTCATTGGTAAAGACCCATCGGTTTTCCGTAGCAGTTGCTTAAGAGAGATGTAAAGGGGATTATTGCGTTATGGAGCTTTGTTCCACGTGTCAGGGTTTACCGTGCATGACTGGAAGTGGGAAGCCTGCCATTTTAGGAGCCCATTATTTAAGAAGTGGGAATGGAGCCCACGTAGCACGCGGTGAAACTGTGAGGCCCTAAAGCGCCAGCTAAGGAACCCGCCTGGTGTTTAGATTCCATTTGGCAGCTGCTGCCAAGCTCATTATGGCGGTCTAGGTGTGGCACGGCTTTGATCGCCTCTTCAGCTGGAGACCCCAATAAAAAACAAACACACAGCAGGGAGACCTGCCATGAAAAGAGCCACTGACGCCAATCTCAGTTTTTCCTTGAGTGGATTAACTCCCCATATTGAAGAGGTGCGAGAGGGAACAATTGGCTTTAATGGCTCTCTTTATAAGAGCAGCTTGTCTCAGATTAAGAGGACAAGCAGTAAATGTCAGCACGTCTTATTGCTGAATGACGATTTCTGAAGCGTTGATAATCCTCCATCAGTGTTGAATGAGGGCCACGTTGGAATGGCCCAATAAGTGTGGAGTGTTTTGGAGCCCTACCTTTTGTTAATGGTCAGTAAACATGAATGTGTCTCTTTGTTATCCAACCCAAAGAAAATGTCACATGCATAGACCTCAATATGTAGTAGTAGTGGTTCAAAATCAGGGGCATGAAATTAATTATTGATTTGTGCGCATTCTACATTTTCCTCCCGTTGAATGATGAGTGTTTACATCAAGTATGTCCAGTAAGCATTGTAGTCATCAAATGAAAGCTGTATTGACCTGTGTTTTTAATGATTCTCCAATTTCATCCCTCTCTCTCAATTGTAGGACAATGTGAGGGAATCAGGTTAGATTGATTCATGTATAGGATTTAGAGACAGCCAGTCTACTACCTCAGAAAGCTCCTACTTCACTGTGTGTCTTATGATTGTTGCTAGCCAGTCAACCATCCTATTATCTTAGACAGTCAACCATTGAATGCCAGTAAATGGGTTGAGTTCCCTATAGAGGGATGATGCGTTACCCTGGTGCCGACAGACTCCTACACCTCAGACACTCAGACTGGCAACAGGATCTGCTGGGGAGGGAGAGCAGGGAGAGGACGCCATGTATCTCAGCCAAATGAACCCGTCATAAGTAGTGTCTCACTCCAACCACCATGCCATGCTTATGAGTCTGGACATTGACTACTGTGAAACAATGAAACCAAACATTTTCCACAATGATGGAGTCCCTTCCCCTCCCCCTCCCCAACCTATACTGTACCTCTCAGGCTTTCACGATTACGGGTTTTACTCTGCGCCCAGTGACCAGAGGGGGGCGCCCTGCTCCTTTGCGGACTATGGCTCCCTGGGGCCCCAGGCGGCTCAGATGCTGCACAGTGAGCATGCCACCTCCGCCTGCAACTCCCCCCTCCAGCACCTGCACAGCCCGGATCAGTTTAAGAGCCCAGGTTTGTATGTGCACATCTCTCTCATCCACCTTCTGGACTGTTCAGTTTGACTCATGAAGTTTCCTCCATACAGATGATCTATGCATTTTTTTGGTTAATTTTTTTTTTTGTCTTTGAGGAGGAAAAAAATAAATGCGTAAAGGATGAACGTCTTGCCAGTAATGCATTGCATGTTTTTTCCTCCTTTTTGATTTTCGATGTAACTTTTTATGTTTATTTGTGAAGTTTGTTCCATACCCCTGCTTGCTCCTAAGGGAGGACATGTCTTCCTCCATACACAGAGCATGGGAGGTAGGGGACTGGACTACAATGTCCTCTGTGAGAAAGCTCTCATTTACTTTGCTTATGTCCCCATCCACTCAATTCAACTGCCTGGACATTAGAACCTTTTCGATTTCAACATTTGCATGAGAGTGAAAGACTGACTGACTGAGAGAGTGAAAGGGTTAGTCAGTGAGTTAGTGAGAGTATATTGTAAATGATTGAGTGATGGAAAATGAAAGGACCTATGGTGGAAGCATGATCACTTCTATTATCATTCTGCGAACAACTAGGCAATCAGAATACATGTTTTGTGTATACATTATAGTAACATTACATCCTAGTACAGTCATATGCATAATTTAGCCATTACATTACAAGTGGCATGTTTCAGTATGATATCAGTGTGTGCTTTTTGCAGAAGCGCTGACATTTACCTTTGCAATTTGGTTTGTCTATCCCAAGGTTGTGTTCTTTATATAGTGAAAACTGTATGTTGCATCCAATAAGTCAATGGAAAACAATTGGGTTTCTATGCCATTTCCTCTACAGATAATACGTAGCTATAACAATTTCATTTCAATTGATTACCCTCATTTTAAACCACATTCAGGGTCAGCCTGTGCTATTCGTTTGGTCATAGGTTTGTTCCTGATAAAACTGACAAGAGATGTCATTTCACTAAATTGCATCTCATATTTTGAGGAGTAAATGTACATGAGTAAATGTACTGGCCCCACAGGGGGCCAGTATGAAATAAGTATGAAAATATATGCACTCACTAACTGTAAGTCGCTCTGGATAAGAGCGTCTGCTAAATGACTAAAATGTATGTTGAGAGGAAACGTTGTGAGAAGTGTTCCTTATTGACCCCAGCTCAGTGGATGTCAGGCAGAGAGCTGTAGATGTGATTTGCTGGTGTTGATCTGATCCACAGTAGATAGTGCTGGACTCACTCTTCAAACAATCTTACTAAACAGTGAAACAGATGATATTACTGAAAATATGCTAGACTGCCTAAAGTGAGTTTGACTACTGGTGTGGCTCTCTCTTGACCAGATCCTATCCTTGCGTTCAGATGAAATGGCCATGTAGACTAGAGACAGTAATGATGTCTGCTGATGACCCAACCAGACTGACTAATGGTGCTGTCACTGCTCTGTAGAGTCCGACTCTATTGTACCGATGAAGGAGTGGAGGAGTGGAGTGGAGTGGAGGAGTGGTGACCAGCAGGCAGCGGCAGGTGTTGAGGCCCCCTGCAGTCCGTCCCTGTACTCCTCACTAGTCCTGCCTCATTGGCTTTGGCAGCAGACAGGAAAATACATCTTTAGGCCCCATGCTTTACAGCGAGGATTACACAGATCTTCTGGTTTGGAGGCTGGCCCATTCTGGGTGGAGATTTGCCTGCCTGCCTGACTCATTGGGATGGATGGATCCCTTCAGGTCTGAGCACTCCACTGCCTGTCTGCCTGTCTGTCTGTCTGTGTCCTAGGGCTTCACAGGAAGATGGCAGGACTGCAGGCCTACAGCCACTTCTCCATTTACCAACAGAGTGGTGATAAGTGGGCTTTGATTATACACACAGCTGTAGAGAAGAGAGGGTCTACATCCAAACGCCAAAGTGCTGAATGTGGGGAATTGTATAGTGTGTTGATTCTTTATTTTTTCTGTGCTTGGCTGTAGAGGAGGAAGTATTTTGTGTCTCTCCTCAGGTAGTAAAGGGCCATTGTGAATGGCTACTCCTGGTTTTCTAATGATGCCCTGTGGGTACAAGTAGGGAAGCTGAGACAGACGCCCAAAAAACAACTGCCAATCTGAATAGAAATGCTTTCATGGCAAATGTTAATTGTAAACCACCGCCACCCCTGTTTACCTTAAAGAGAATGCTTCCCCTGTAGCCCCAAGCACTTTCAGACTGTGAAAACATTGACGTATTTTAAAGTGTAACTCAATAGTCTGGATCACACCAAACTGCTTCAGTTATTAAGACCGAATTACAGGAAGACCCATACAATTGTGTGTTCTCCAGGACATACAGCATATGATACTACATTGGATAAACATCATCGTATTGACCTCCTGCTTTGTCATTGCTCAGATACTTAAGCCCCAATTAGGTATTTTCCTGGGGAATGTTTGTTCATATCTACCCACCCCAGTCTCACAGACACAGTCGTATCTTCAAATATCACCAGGTTTGCTTTTTTGTTGAACCTACTTTTTCGAAGTTAATGTTATTGGTGCTGAAAATAGGAAAGCAGGGAAGGCATAGAATTACATTTGTGTCAGCACCTTTCTCCCTTATCCACACAAACACTTTGTCACAGCAGAAACAACATACAAAGTGACATGAATAAGAACCCAGCGAGTGGAGTTGGTGCGGAACAGATGAGCCACCGGTGTCTTTAAAAATGCTGTGTAATCAAAGGCTGGCTCGTTAAATTAGCATGGGCGCCGCTAAGCCACCAGTCAGCCCCAATAAGTGTAACTCATGTTTTGCTATTAAACTTAATGACTGAGGCCGTGTAGCCCCGGGGTTTAAGGAAAAGCATCAATCCTGTTTCACATCGAGGTGCGGTGCTGTGCGCCGTTCAATAGAATCCACCAATTATAAGAAATTAGGATTACTGTTTAAACTGAAAATAGCTGTAATTGCTTAATAAGCAAACCTATTAAGGGCTGTTCCATACAGACCAGAGCCGTGAGGCCAGCCATGGGAAAGGGCCTGCGGTTAAGCAACAGTGTCACCCTCATTAGATCTCTATGCTCTGGGACAGGTTCTCATTTTACGTTTAGGAAGAAAACCACTGTAGGAGGGGTTTTGTGCTCCTCACAGAGTTAGTATAAATAAAGTGATGTGCCACAACTTCTGAAGGACTATAGCATCTGATAAGGGTGTGTGTGTGTATGTGTTTTGCATGTTTAATAGCATCTAAAGCTTGTTTTTTAAGTGCCATGCAAGGCATCCCAGGACAGTACAGCTCTTATTAGCCTCATGAGCTCAGAATCTAGCAGCATGTATATATTTATATATTAAACTTCAAACACATAGCCTACAGATCAAGATGCCTACAGATCAAGATGCCTCAGAACTCCACAGAGTTTTTCTCTTTTCCTTTTAATTTAATTTCTGCATTTATTTTCATGGTTTATTTCTCAATGGGGGTGAGATGGAGGGTTATGTGAATCTGACAGCGGAGGAGATTGAAGTGGTGTAGCAGTTCTACTGTTTTGAGACATCACTGTGCCTTCTCTCACTCTCCCCCCTCTGGCTTAGTTTTATATCAGCAGTGTTCATGGCCATCGCTGGGCGTCGGATTTTCAAAAGGCCTTTTTATTAGTCGGACTCTATCCTAGCCACAGGGCATAGGTCAGAGGTCACACAGAGTGGTTCTTTTACATCTCCACATTGTGTACCTGTGGATGAACTCAGGTACATAGGTTATATTTCCCAAGGTTTATGCCTCCTCTGTCTGTAGAACACTTGTGTCCTTTGCTTTCTTGCTGGAGTAGAATTTTTTACAAACATAATCAGAACTCTTTCTGCAGTTTACTGAAATCCTGAAATTAGGAAATGGCCTGGCCAAATGTCCATGGAATAGATAGATATTGTAGATAGTTAAAATGCAATGAAAGAAAAAAGTGTTTATGTACATTGGAATGTTTTGTCCAATCAGGTTTTTGTCTAATCAGGCAAATAAAAAAACATAAACTGGTGTTATACCTGCATGAGTATAGAATCCAAAGCAACTAAGCTACCCCCTTAGCTATATGGCGCCTCTTGAATATTATAATAATCACCAATAACTTCATTAAAATGAACACTCGTCCACAACATGCATAACTACACCTTAATAGTTGGTAGCATGGTCCAAGTATCTCTGGTGGTCTGCTTACGGGTTCTATTGTGCATGGTTGTGGTGTGAGTGTTTTCACTGTATAGTATACATAGCATGTAGATATCTCTAGAATATCATACTGGATTCATCTTTTACATTGCTCTTGCCGCCTCAAGCCTGCAACATTTCTTCTGTCAATCCCCAACAAAATGAATGCAGTTTGCATGCAAACAGGCCTCAAATGGCGTTTCCAATTACTCACTAATGTGTGTTCTCGGTTTAATTATAGTATTGATTAATATACCTCTTGCCAGATGTATGAATCCAGTAATGTATTCTTGGATATGAATGTATATATTGTGGAAGAATGACCCAGAATGAACTAGCTACATGTAAGTTATCACCTGTGCTCTGTGAAGCACCACGGTGTAACTGAATTGTTGCTCCCCTGCTGTGCTCTATGTGCAGGGGGAAACCCAGCTCGTCCTGGAGGCTTTCCAGGTGCCAACAGCCCAGGGCCTGTAGCCGACCTGTACGGCCCTGGAGGCCAGGACTCCAATGTGGCTAACTACATCAGTGCTGCTAGCCCCCAGGCTGGCTCCGGCTTTGGCCACAGCATCGCAGTGAGTACAGTACACCTTCTCTGTCCACTGACCGTTCTGTCTGTCGTTCTAGCCCGCACGTATCAAACTCATTCCATGGAGGGCCGAGTGTCTGCAGGTTTTTGCTCCTCCCTTGTACTTGATTGATGAATGAAGGTCACTGATTAGTAAGGAACTCCCCACACCTGGTTGTCTAGGTCTTAATTGAAAGGGAAAACTAAAAACCAGCAGACACCATGGAATGAGTTTGCCACCTCTGGTCTAGCCCATTAGACTGCTGTCCTTATACATAATATATGTGTGTTAGTGTTACAAGGAGGCAATGCATACTGCACTCCCTCTCTACCTGTTACTGGGTTCACCACTAACTACACTTCAGAGGTGTATGTCGTGTTGTGTCAATCAAACTTTTAAAAAGACCTAATGAGATTTGACTGAATCAATCAGATGGTGAAGATCACAGGGCTGGTGTGTTGTCCTGTCAACAATATCAGACTTTTATGTAAATAAAACAATGCAGAAAACTATTGAGGAAGAGACTGTTATAATGAGAGGGAATTAGCAAATTACCAAAATTGTATCTATCAAGTGAAACTGACACATGATATCCCAACAAAAGCACAACGTTGCAGAAAAATATATTTAATTGGCTTTTTTTCTGGCTGAGCGCAGCTTTGCTTATTGGTTGTCAGCTGTGCCATGTCTGATTGGTTGAATCTTTGTTAGTCTCAATTTAGGAAGAAAGAGCATGTTTGTTATAGAATTTACTGAAGTTCACTTACATACACACTATGAAACCATTTAATTTGCTCAATGTTAAATCTTGTTACTGACCTGTCTCTCTGCTAAATTGCACTGTCAAAGTTTCAGCATTCTCTTGTGTTTGTATCCCTCGGTGCCAGTCACCTGTCTCTTTAAACACTGTGAACTTGTTCAACCTGACACCAGCTTGTTAGTGTCTCCTAGTTTACATGTGTCAGAAAGAGAGTGGAAATGTCAGGAGTTGTTTTCTGGATTTTAGTATCGGATGTATTCTCTGGGAATAAGCTGCTTCAGAAAGCCTTAGGGCTCTGAGGACTAAGGAAACCAGTAATCATGAAACTAGAAAAGGAACGTAGGCCCATTGATTCATTGCAGAAAATTCTTTAAAACACTGTTAGAATGGATTTTTTAAATAGCCTGCTTGCGCCCATTGTTTTGGGTTCTTTTATTTTAACCTTTGCCGTTTGTATCCATAGTCTAGCTGACCCAGATAAAGATTGATAGTGCTTTCAATCAATTTGGATTGATAGTATTGCACATGGGATTAAACTTTTGTTGTGAAGTTGAGAATATTTTCATTGTCTGAACACTGGTGATAAAAAGGCCCTTTAACAATGTTAAATTGTATTTCGAGTGTACATTTGAAGGGAGATATGATATATTTGATGCAGATATACTTTTTTGACACAAGAAAAGAGGGTTGTGAAATGTGTTTTTAATTTCTACTTCAGTTGTACTAAATTCCGTTCAGTCTAATCCACCTTAAAATGACTCAATGATTCGAACAGAGTGCAATGAACCAGTGAAGCGCCGTGGCAACCTTCAGTGCGCAGGCAGATGATATCTCTAGCCACAACATTAAGAAGGGAAATGATTCAGAACTAAAATGCACTTTTTAATTAATTTCTGTGTTACATGCAGCCAAATTTATCACATAGTGGAACTTGACAGGTTACAACCTCATGGATGACTTCAGTCACTTTGACTTGCCACACGATCTCCCACTTTGGTGTAATAGCACTGACTAGAGAGATGTCAGACGATGATGTCAATGCTAGAACAGTTCCTGTGTCATAACCAATAATGGATTGGGCTCATGCTCATTTGGCCCCTTGAATTTGAATTGAACAAGATGACAAAGAAAATGAATGGCTAATGAACATTTTAGATATATTTTTAGTGTGTTTCATTGAAGCGTTTCTATAAACCGACACTTCCTTAACTTGTCACAGACACAATAGACAGATGAGAAGCTAGATAACCGGCTCAGTTTAAAAGAAAAGACTCATTGATGTTCTGTTGTTTCTGCTCTCTAAGAATGCTGTGTCAGTGTCTCAGTTCACTGATATGGTTCAGAAAATGTGGGTGATTGGCTTTATGCAGAATGACTTCTCTCTGCTAAACCACAATGGGGAGACGCTTCAGAATGGGTTGATCATTATAGAAGATTTTGTATGACGATGCTAAGTAGCTTTTGCATGAATATGTTTTTTAATTTATTAATATTGTTTATGTTGGCATGAATGAGTATACGTATGTAAAAAGTGAAATCGTATGTTCCTCACAGGTCCTGGGCTGGCCCCTATGGCCTTTACTGTGTTGAGTGATTGTATTTTTCTCCTTTTCTCTTCCAAACGCATTGAACTTGAATTTGTCTCTATTTACCCTCTTCTCAAGCTCTCCCTCTGTTTTGTCTCTATTTTTCTAATGATAAATTAGATATATTTTCTTTCAATCATCCCTGTAGCTTTTTACTCAATTCCAGCTCTCTTCCATCTGCTCATTAGAATTAACTGAATCATTTAGAAGATGTGAATATTCTGTCACCATGTGTATGTAATTGACCTCCAGTAGTTTTGGAGTTTTGAAGATAAATTAATAACAGTATAAACACCCTCACTGAGTAAGACAGAGCCCACTGGAATCTGTAAAATGCTACAAGGGACAGTTTCTTCCCCCTAAGACAATAAAAAAACAGACGTGATTTATGATGATTGTCTGTCGCTTTAGTGATTAAAATGATGAACAGGAACAGAGAATACCCATTCATGCTAGCAGAACAAAATGTATACAATACAATGTACTCACTCTTTTTTCCTTGAAATGCATACTGACAAAGGTACTAACTGTACACTTTTAGGGCCCGTTGATTGCGACAGCTTTTACAAATGGATACCATTGAACAGGTGGCCGGTTGCCATCTCATTGGAGGTATTATATTCCATTTATATTGTTTAGAAGTCTTTTCTATCTGTTTCTGTAGATTTACCTCTACTCTGTTACTCTAATTCCACCTCTCCTCTCCAATGTGTCAAATAAAGCACGCCCATGACATGTCAAATTCTGTGTAATGCCTATTGCCTGTGGTTGACGTTGTTGGTCAGGGAGTCATCTGAAGATAATAGCCAATGTTCCAGTTATGACACTCACTAATATAATTGAACACACTCAATTAGCACCCTCCTTAACTCTGATGATGTTCAAAGTGCATGAGGCAAGAGAAAGCAACAGTACTAGATGTAGTTTGTGTAAACTGGAATTCTGGGAGAATGAGTTCCTCATACCTGTGCTTGTGATGACGTCACTATAGTAGAATGCAGTCGCGGTCTCATGTGCATGTGTGGTTGTGTGTATATACTGTATATGCCTCATTGACTCACACATATTGTTAGTATAGTAGCAAACAACGTAATGTTAAACGAGGCTCAAATTGTTTTCTTAGTATGCTAGGTTATGGTGAAGCTTAGGTGCTCATGTTTTGTGCTATTGAAATGTACATGCTCCTAATTGTTCCACTGTATCTGTGTTATTCAGCAGAGTATATCTGGTGGTCCAGGGAAGACAGACCGAACCTTCTAATTGACTCTCTGTGCAGGTGATGTCATCCAACTTCAAGCACTACAGCATCACCCAGGAGAAATGAGAGGTGGAACCACATAAAACAAAATATTTAAAAAAAAAATCATCTCAGAAAGAAAAGAAAATAACTGCTGTACCATAATCCAAACCTGTAACCTGACAACCTGGTTTGATATGACGTTTCATGATGATTTCATTTACTTTTTTCCCTTCCTTTTATTAGTTGTTTGATTAGCTTTAGAGAGAGGCATTTTAGTTTGATCCTAATTATTTGTGTCATTTTTGGATTTTCTCTTGTAGTGTATGTAAATTGATTTTGCTTCTCTCTTCGGGGGTCATAGTTGAGAATGTTCGCAAGTCATGTGTTCACATTTGGTACCAATCATTTAATCCAAAAAGATCAAAGCTTTAGGTGTCTTTTTGCACATAAAAGAAATCCAAAGTGGAAAGGCTTGGAAAAAAACATCCATTTCATTTCAAATGATAATTCGAGAGGGTAACTAACTAATAAATCTTAGTAGCTGTTTTTAATTCTTGTGATGTCTCATTGTTAACCATAATTACCTATTTTTGGGCAATACAAAGAGGACTCCAATATTTTTATGGTCCTTTTTTATAAGTGTTGTTTTTGTTGTTTAGAAAAAAATATGTATACTATAAAACATTTCATATAAATACATTGTGAATTCAAGACTTAAGAAAAAGAAATGTAACTGTAAATACTATTCCAGTCATTGCATATAACCAACTTGATGAGAGAATAGCATATTTTTGTGATGGTGTGTCAAAGAAATGTTCTAGCGTGTGAATAGAAAAAAAAGCTCTAAACAAATACTATTATCCTTAACTGCTCAGAGACAGTGACTACCCCAGTGATGGACACAACATATTTGAACACTGATGGCTTGCTCTGTAAATACTCAAGCTGAATAACTTTACAAGTGTCATACCAGTGCATTTACAAATGGTGAGTTCAGCGCACAGTTTTAAAGGGATAAAATATAATTGGTATCTTTTGTCTAACCAACTGTTATTTAAGATATCAATATTATTTCAGAGTGATCATTTAATCCAAAGCACACTGTACTTAGTGTTGAAGAATAGAACTCGAGCCTAAGCATTTTACAGTGCTCTGCGCATCCTGACACTTTTATACTCCTGAGAGAAAAACTCAACTTGTTGTTTGTTGTTGTTTGTTTCCTCCTGCTTGTTCCTCTTAAGTTTGGGACTCCCATCAGTTCTCTTTTCAATGAATTAGGAAGGCAAACATTTTGATACCATATCTCAGCCCTGTGAGTTATACCTTGGAATCGTTGACAGGTTTAATTTATTTTAGTGGCAAATAGATTAAAACATTGAATGGGGAAAAATATATTAATGATTGCACTGTGAGCAGTAAAGAACAGGCCATTTCCTATTTGCACATGTATATGTTGGCTATTTAAAATGGTCCTGTCTTTGGGGTGAAGTATGAAGGATTATTGGATGTTGCTCCTCTCTAGAATAGGCATACACAAACAGCTTGGCAAATAGCAATTAACTGATTAATTACTACCAATGTGTTGTGGTCATGTCTTTGGATTTCGTTGTATTGTGTAAGCCAACTTCTAATCTAAAATATTGATGCTATTTTAGATCCAGCCAATAGAAGACACTGAATAAATTATTCATCCATAGCTGCTGCGCTAATTTCTTACACAGTATGTGTAGGGATAGGTTTTGCTAAATTATAGAGACATTTAATGACATGCAGTAAGATTTGTAAACATGATGATGGAATGAGTGGTGTATATTCTGAGGATGTACTTTACCTGCTGCAAATGTATTTGATATTTCATTTCACCAGATTTTTCATTTCATTAGCTATTTTGTTCAGAACAACCTGGTGAAGAAAAATGCTGGATGCTTTTAAATGATGTGGAGATATGATCAAGTAATAATTTAAATGAGAAAACAGAAGAGAACCGTTGTAATGTTCAAATGTAAAAGAAAAAAAGAAATACAAAACTTTAAAAAAAGAAAAAGATGCTTCTTCACTGATTTCAATTTTGAATCAGGGGGTTTTATTGATATTTTTGTGGTTACTAATTGTAATATTATATTATTAAAATGTACTGTTCATCCATCGATTTCTCTCTTTCCATTCCCTTCCCTGTCACCACATACAATATTTTGTTGATCATCCATGTATTTCAATAGTGTGTAAAAAAAAATCCACAAAAAAATCACGATTAAATTGTAACAGAGTGATGTCTTGATACCAGTGTAGTGGTCTATGCCCTTCTTTGTCGTTCTCCCCTTTTCGGGCTTTTCCCTCTGTCTCTCCTTTCTCTGTCACATTCTCTTCCCCTCTCTCTCTCGCTCTCTTACTCTCCTCTATCTCCTTGTAATAAATCGTAGCTGTTATGTAATCAAGATAATACTTGTAGTTATTAGTGGATTTATGACCAGTAAGGATAGAACTTTCTCTTATTATCAAAAGTTTGACATAAATTTGCAGACAGTTATTTTAATAGCAGTTCCATGTCATTTGTTCCTCGTATGTCTTTTTTTCTTTTTTGTTGTGCTTTACCGATCTCACGTGGTTTCAACTAACCAAAGCTCACACAGAAGAACTATAGAGAATCAAATTGCTGTAAGATGGAATTTTAAACAAGGCATTATTTGGATCCCCACCCTTGAATGTTTAAAAGGGGTGTGTCATACTACCTTAAATGCTAATGCTAGATATGCAAAACTTTTATTTTTGATTACTTTCTAAGAGGGACACAAGCTATAATTATGAAAAATATTTTATGTGAAAGCAAAAAAAAACATTTTTAGAAGGTTCTAACATGTTAATGATGATAATTACTACAATAATAATAATCATCATAACACTACTACTAATAATAAACTGTAATATCTTTTAATGTTTTTACACTATATCCCAGATGCCTGTATGGCTCTGCTATTTTTGGATACCACTCTGTTTTTTAAATGTTTCTGCCTTTCGTTTTACTCATAAAAACATACTTTTTGTGAATACTTTTTTTAGTCCCTGGAAACCAGTGCTTTATTTTAATCAAAGTCAGGTTTATGTGTAAGAGCATCTGCTAAATGACTAAAAATGTAAAAATGTAAAAAATGTCTGTTAATGTTGCTCTCACAGATATAGACAGACATGCTTAGTACTTCACAACCTTTGCAAAGAATTTGAGGTCATCTAGCTTTTAGATGCCATTACATACTTGGAGCAAAGATTACACAGAAAATATATTTCTAATGATTGTTTCTTAACTAGTGAAGGTGGGCAACACGGAATAAACTTGAGATACTCCTGAAGATTGTCTTCAATTAGTTCACCTGTTGTTGAATGTCTTCATACAGTAGTTCAGTTGGTTAGTAAAACTAATGTGTATAGCGGAGGGGGGGGGGGGGGGGGGGCACCTTCACAGGTGGGGAAGTACATGTAAGCTTAGATATCCATGTATTTTCTCACTTGTAATAGTTGAATATATATTGAATATATATACAGTGGGGAGAACAAGTATTTGATACACTGTCGATTTTGCAGGTTTTCCTACTCACAAAGCATGTAGAGGTCTGTAATTTTTATCATAGGTACACTTCAACTGTGAGAGACGGAATCTAAAATCCAAAAATCCAGAAAATCACATTGTATGATTTTTAAGTAATTAATTTGCATTTTATTGCATGACATAAGTATTTGATACATCAGAAAAGCAGAACTTAATATTTGGTACAGAAACCTTTGTTTGCAATTACAGAGATCATACGTTTCCTGTAGGTCTTGACCAGGTTTGCACACACTGCAGCAGGGATTTTGGCCCACTCCTCCATACAGACCTTCTCCAGATCCTTCAGGTTTCGGGGCTGTCGCTGGGCAATACGGACTTTCAGCTCCCTCCAAAGATTTTCTATTGGGTTCAGGTCTGGAGACTGGCTAGGCCACTCCAGGACCTTGAGATGCTTCTTACGGAGCCACTCCTTAGTTGCCCTGGCTGTGTGTTTCGGGTCGTTGTCATGCTGGAAGACCCAGCCACGACCCATCTTCAATGCTCTTACTGAGGGAAGGAGGTTGTTGGCCAAGATCTCGCGATACATGGCCCCATCCATCCTCCCCTCAATATGTTGCAGTCGTCCTGTCCCCTTTGCAGAAAAGCATCCCCAAAGAATGATGTTTCCACCTCCATGCTTCACGGTTGGGATGGTGTTCTTGGGGTTGTACTCATCCTTCTTCTTCCTCCAAACACGGTGAGTGGAGTTTAGACCAAAATGCTCAATTTTTGTCTCATCAGACCACATGACCTTCTCCCATTCCTCCTCTGGATCATCCAGATGGTCATTGGCAAACTTCAGACGGGCCTGGACATGCGCTGGCTTGAGCAGGGGGACCTTGCGTGCGCTGCAGGATTTTAATCCATGACGGCGTAGTGTGTTTCTTTGAGACTGTGGTCCCAGCTCTCTTCAGGTCATTGACCAGGTCCTGCCGTGTAGTTCTGGGCTGATCCCTCACCTTCCTCATGATCATTGATGCCCCACGAGGTGAGATCTTGCATGGAGCCCTAGACCGAGGGTGATTGACCGTCCAGGTCTACAATTTTATCCCTGATGTCCTTACACAGCTCTCTGGTCTTGGCCATTGTGGAGAGGTTGGAGTCTGTTTGATTGAGTGTGTGGACAGGTGTCTTTTATACAGGTAACGAGTTCAAACAGGTGCAGTTAATACAGGTAATGAGTGGAGAACAGGAGGGCTTCTTAAAGAAAAACTAACAGGTCTGTGAGAGCCGGAATTCTTACTGGTTGGTAGGTGATCAAATACTTATGTCATGCAACAAAATGCAAATTAATTACTTAAAAATCATACAATGTGATTTTCTGGATTTTTGTTTTAGATTCCGTCTCTCACAGTTGAAGTGTACCTATGATAAAAATTACAGACCTCTACATGCTTTGTAAGTAGGAAAACCTGCAAAATCGACAGTGTATCAAATACTTGTTCTCCCCACTGTATATATATATATATATACATGTATATATTTCAACCTTGGAGCCTTTTTCAAGGATTTAGTTAGTTGGAGGACAGAGAAAGTCAAATATTATGGGTGAATTCAATTAGACTAATACAGGAGTTGATAATAAAATAGTATTTCTTGGAATTATCAGTTCATAGATGTACTGTCCATAACAACATGTTCACAAAGAAATTAAATGTATGTGGAATTGGCAGGATAAGATCAGCAGTCCAGGCCCTACATAAAGAGCTTTAGCAGTTGGATTGAATAGATAGGCTACAGTACATGGTACTCATATGATACAATGTCAATGCCTTGAGGCTCTTAGTCTATAGTTGGCACCTCCTTTGATTAAAGTAAAGGCTGGTTATCCCATTTAAATAGCTAATTCCCCTTTGATCTGTGTTCAATATTAGCTTGGACTTTAAGGTAGCATGGCTCTGTTGCTGCAATTTTATTTTTAATTGACAGCAGTTTACTGCTGATGAATGTTACACATCTTACTAGACTAACAAATCCATTGGAAAAAAACATGATGGTTTAAGAAAAAATATAAAAAATATATTTAAAAAACTACCTGGAAGGTGTTGATATTTGGAGTGTACTACCGTGTTCATTTAAACTTGAATCTTGAGGCAAGTGCTAGGCAATGGCCAATCATTTCATCCCATCATCCATGAATCACCATCTCACCCGTGTTCATTAGTCTGTGTACAGTACATGTTATGTTATGTGTCTGACCTGTATATCCCTCATGTGAACATGTTTGACTAGATGAGAATAGTGATCCCTCTGTATTTTAGACACAGCAAAACCCTATCTCCCATGGGTCTGTATAACTTAGTAGCCAACACTGTTTTCATCCCTCGCTGTCAAAAGAGTCAACGTTATGGTGAGCTAGTGTGCTCTTTTGGCATTGCATTGTCTTAAAAATTCGAACTGGACCTTGTTCAGTGCTCTTGCATAGGTAATACGTTATGGATGACTGTTAACCAATAAGTGAAACATCTGGTTTCTTTTGGATAGTCTTAACGTGTGTGGATCAGAGTGCACGGTTGTTATTCCAATCTGTAGTAACGTATGAGGAAAAGTGGGCAGTCTACTATGACGCCACAGCATAATGAGGCTATTGTCCTGCCACGTAACATCCACTGTTTTCCAGTGTGGAGGAGCAGCCTTCCACTGAGCTATCCTCACTAATTTGCTGTCTGCTCCTGATTTGCCTTGCCCATTCCTAACACTTGCCCATTTTTTAACGTTAACAGACTTTTTACGGCGAGAGACTGACAGAACTGACTGACGTCTGAAAGCATCTTTCAGGTCTTCTTGTATGGCTTGCTCAAGCCCTATTGTAAAATAAACTAAAATGGATGGGGGTCTCTCACATCTCAGATGTGGAAAGTATAATTTTATATTTGTATTTTCAAATAATAATAATGATGAAAAAAATGTTTGTGAAAGGTTTCCATCCTCTACTGTGGTCCAGAAATCGATGTGTCTGTCTGGAAAAATAAATAAATAAAATGAACTGTTTTATTCTTGTTTTCATTATTATTTTTGATTTGCTTAACTGTTGTAATAAGATTGATTATTCATTTTGGCTGTCCTATTAAATTTGATGGTCTCAATATTTGAATCATTTCAACATTCTTGTATTAAATGCAGCATTTAAGGAATTATAAACACCAAATGGTACAATCATGCATGTACATTTTTGCCTAGTTTTGTACAGAATCAGACAACCTTTTTTGTCCACACTATTTTATTACTAACTGGACCTTGTTCAGTGGTCTTGCATAGGTAATACATTATGGATGACTGTTAAAGGTCCAATGCTGCCGTTTCTATCTCAATATCAAATAATTTCGGAGTAATTAAGAACCTTACTGTGATTGTTTTCAATTAAAATGGTCAAAAATAAACAAAAATAGGTTATTAGCAAAGAGCAATTTCTCAAGCAAGAATTTTGCTAGGACGGTCTGGGAGTGGTCTGAGTGGGGAGGGGAAATCTAAAAACTAGCTGAAAGAGGTTTGGAACTCTCTTTCTTTTTGGTATTTTTACTCATATACCGCCTGGTGATGTCACCAGGCAGGCCATAGATGCGGTAAAGGAGTCAATGGCAGCACACGTTCCATTGACCAGATTGGCGCACATTCAACAAATCAGATCTAACAAAGTGGATATTCGTCAAATCCGTCATGATTTAAGTATTGTAACAGGCCCACATTGTGGTTACTTAAGTCCGATTTGGATATACAGTGCATTCGGAAATTATTCAGACCCCTTGACTTTTTCCACATTTTGTTATGTAACAGCCTTATTCTAAAATTGATTAAATTGTTTTTTTTTTTCCTCATCTATCTACACACAATACCCCATAATGACAAACCAAAAACCGTTTTTTAGAAATTTTAGCAAATTTATAAAAATATAAAAAAACGGAATTTTCACATTTACATAAGTATTCAGACCCTTTAATCAGTACTTTGTTGAAGCACCGTTGGCAGCGATTACAGCCTCGAGTCTTCTTGGGTATGACGCTATAAGCTTGGAACACCTGTATTTGGGGAGTTTCTCCCATTCTTCTCTGCAGATCCTCTCAAGCTCTGTCAGGTTGGATGGGGAGCGTCGCTGCACAGCTATTTTCAGGTCTCTCCAGAGATGTTCGATCAGGTTCAAGTCCGGGCTCTGGCTGGGCCACTCAAGGACATTCTAAGACATGTCCCGAAGCCACTCCTGCGTTGTCTTGGCTGTGTGCTTAGGGTCGTTGTCCTGTTGGAAGGTGAACCTTCGCCCCAGTCTGAGGTCCTGAGCGCTCTGGAGTAGGTTCTCATCAAGGATCTCTCTGTACTTTGCTCAGTTCATCTTTCCCTCGATCCTGACTAGTCTCCCAGTCCCTGCCGCTGAAAAACATCCCCACAGCATGATGCTGCCACCACCATGCTTCACCGTAGGGATGGTGCCAGGTTTTCTCCAGACGTGACACTTGGCATTCAGGCCATGGAGTTCAATCTTGGTTTCATCAGACCAGAGAATCTTGTTTCTCAAGGTCTGAGAGTCCTTTAGGTGCTTTTTGTCAAACTCCAAGCAGGCTGTCATGTGCCTTTTACTGAGAAGTAGCTTCCATCTGGCCACTCTACATTAAAGGCCTGATTGGTGGAGTGCTGCAGAGATGGTTGTCCTTCTGGAAGGTTCTCCCATCTCCACAGAGGAACTCTGGAGCTTTGTCAGAGTGACCATCGGGTTCTTGGTGACCTCCCTGACCAAGGCCCTTCTCCCCCGATTCCTCAGTTTGGCCGGGCAGCCAGCTCTGTGAAGAGTCTTGGTGGTTCCAAACTTCTTACATTTAAGAATGATGGAGGCCACTGTGTTTTTGGGGACCTACAATGCTGCAGAAATGTTTTGGTACCCTTCCCCAGATCTGTGCCTCGACACAATCCTGTCTCGGAGCTCTATGGACAATTCCTTCAACCTCATGGCTTGGTTTTTGCTCTGATATGCACTGTCAAGTGTGGGACCTTAAATAGACAGGTGTGTGCCTTTCCAAATCAATTGAATGTACCACAGGTGGACTCCAATCAAGTTGTAGAAACATCTCAAGGATGATCAATGGAAACAGGATGCACCTGAGCTCAATTTCGAGTCTCATAGCAAAGGGTCTGAATACTTATGTAAATAAGGTATTTCTGTTTTGTATTTTTTATACATTTGCTAATATTTCTAAAAACCTGTTGTCACTTTGTCATTATGGGGTATTGTGTGCAGATTGATGAGAAAAAATGTGTAGTTAATCCATTTTAGAATAAGGCTGTAACGTAACAAAATGTGAAAAAAGTAAAGGGGTCTGAATACTTTCCGGATGCTGTTTTCACTGCATAACATGTCGAAGTTGTCCCTTTCAGGTTTAGAAGAAGTGACTGCTAAATGCTATCTTCCATTTATATAAGCTGGTAAGCATAGCTAGCATACAGAAATCGGTGGTGGTAGTCAAAGTCATTTTTAATTGTAATGCAGTTGATTGGTAACGATGAAATGAACATGTGTTGGGGTTGACATCCATACAAACAGTATTTTACCTCAACATAGTGTGAAATACACATATAAACACTAGCCTAAATGTAGGCTAATTTTGCTGATGGGCTCTCGGGATCTTTCACACATGGCCCTTTCCCCCACGTGTTTCCATGGCAATTCCATTGTTTTAATCGAGTTTGATTGACCTCTTTACCACATCTATCCCACCAAAACAGGCTGAAATTTCAAGCGGTCTTTTCAAACAGCTCTTACACTAAAAGGGCATTATCATCCTTTTCACAATTTCACAGTATTATTCCAACCTCATAGTGTGGAAATATATATAAAACACAGGGAAATCACGTTTTTGACTGCACTGTGCCTTTAACCAATGAGTGAGCCATCCTCTGGTTTCTTTTGGATAGTCTTAATGTGTGTGGATCAGAGTGCACGGTTGGTTCTTATTCCAATCTGTAGTAACATATGAATAAAAATAGTGGGCAGTCTTTTATGACTACACGCATAATTAGGCTATTAGCCTGCCACGTAACACCCACTGTTTTCCAGAGTTGTCTCTTGAAAACACATCTACACTGAACTCTGATCCCCTTAAACGCACAGTATCAAGTCCCTCTAGTTGCGATCTGCAGGTCAGACGGACTGGACACCTACCCATGTACGGTGGCTTACCTAACTCTGCAGGTCTGGGTCTGAGGTAGCTTCTCTCTCTCTGTGATGGTGTCTAGTTCTATTAATCACACTAACCACATTTTATTACAGGTGCCCCCAGGTTCACTGCCTGCTTATTAAAATATTCAAAGGTGTTTAATTCCATTTTTGCACTCTGCCATTCAGGCCAAGGGAAAACATTATTGTCTTAGCCAGTAATTATATCACCCCACCACACCCAACACAGAGATCTCTTCTGAAGATCAAGCCAGGGCTCTGAATAGAAGCGAAAAGGTGAGACGAGGTGAAAAAAGCCCATTTGGTGAAAGCACAACATTGATGGATAGTGTGTAGTGGAGCGTACTCAGCGTATATTTCATATCTTGTATATTGCAGCTTTATGGTTCTCAAAGGCAACTCGCTCATAAGGTCAGAGCGCATAATGACTCCAAACACTAAACACCCCTTTGATAATTTTGTGCTTAGTTAATTTTGTGCAATGCAACATCACTTCTATTAGTCTCACTATGACACTCAATATGTTTATGGACCATGTTCTACTTCGAGTTTACCCAGAGATGCAGTCAAATGGAAAGCCTGCTTAGAGTACGGAACCGATGTAGGATCTTAATTTGAGCCAGTTTGCTGCAGCAGGAAAATGATCCTGCAGCAACAGGAAATGTGAATTATTATGTGGATTATAATTAATGGGCATTTTTGTAGGGGTTGATACATTTTTCATAAGGGAAAATCGAGTCTCAAATTTGTGGGAAAAAAAGTGGAAATTACAAACTTCAGAAGCGTTTTTAAACCTCAAATACACTACAAGATTTAAATGTCCTACATTGCAGGACAGTTCTCCTGCAACAGGGTGATCAAATTAAGATCACACATCTGTACAATAAAATGATGAGCAAAGAAAATGTATTCAGTACATTCCTGATGCTTACAGAGACTGACAGTTGTTTTGCAGCCACGCAGCGGAGACGAGTCACTCAGTAGCCATCCCACACACACACACACTGTAATGAAGGTAAACTTTTTTATACGATTGTCAAAACATAATCACTTTTGTTTTACCTGAGATGGAGAATTGCAAACGCGTGCCATCAGCAGAACTGCTTCCTTTTGTTCTCCTTCCATTTGAGACCGTGTCTCATCTTCATGTTTCAAATTGCTCCAGAGGATTAGAGAAATGAGGGTTAGGCCTATTATGAATGTGATGAAGTCAGTACTGCCCTCTCTCTCTATCTCCCTCACTCCTTCCCTTATTGATGCAGCTGTCTAAACATAATCTTTGTAGTAGTCCTAAATTGCAGAAATACTCTGGAAAGGACATTGCCTTTGCTGGACAATGGTAAGCCCCCTCTGGCCAGTCCATTGAGAAATGTCCATAACACTGACCTGGGGAAAGGTACTCTGGCCTTATCTGCTGCTTTTAGTCTGACAAGTCATTTGACTGTGAAGGATAGAAATGTTGTAACAGGGAAGTGAACAACAAGCTAAACACTGCACGAAAAAAAAAGTGATTTGTCAGGTATCCCACTATGGAAAGGGGGTTGTATTGAGAAAAGCAATTGGGGAAAAAAAGTAAATGAATCTTGAGCACCAGGGAAGAATTCTGCTTTATATGAAATACCAGAATCAATTTGCTGTGTTTATGTCCTTTAGTAAAGTCTTGTGATACCAGCTGTTGTACACTGAACAAAAATATAAACACAACATGTGAAGTGTTGGTTGGTCCCACGTTTCATGAACTGAAATAAAAGATCCCAGACATTTTCCATACGCACAAAAAGCTTATTTCTCTCTCTTTTTTTACACAAATTTGTTTACATCCCTGTTAGTGAACATTTATCCTTTGCCAAGATAATCCATCCACCTGACAGGTGTGGCATATCAAGAAGCTGATTAAACAGCATGATCATTACACAGGTGCACCTTGTGCTGGGGACAATAAAAGTGTGCAGTTTTGTCACAGAACACAATGCCACAGATGTCTCGGATGTCTCATGATTTGCAATATTTCTGTCTGTAATAAAGCTCTTTGGTAGTGGGTGGCCATGGGTGTGCCGCCCAGGCCCACCCATGGCTGCGACTCTGCCCAGTCATATGAAATCCATAGATTAGGGCCTAATGAATTTATTTCAATTGACTGATTTCCTTATATGAACTGTAACTCAGCAAAATCTTTGAAATTGTTCCATGTTGCATTTATATTTTTGTTCAGTATAGTTCCTGATGATATACTATTTATTTTAACTCTATCCTTCATTCTAGAGCTTCATTTATCCATGACTCACCCTTTTTATTATGAGTCTGCCTTAGAACTTTAGCCCTTCTGTCTAAATCAAGCACTGGTTTTTCTAACTTCTAAACTTCTGATAGCATGTAGCTGTTTATGCTGCATTTACAATTTAAATTTCAAATAAAACAGCTGGAACTTCCAAAAGAAGTATACCTATTATTTGTGGAGGCCAATTATGAAGAAAAAAAAAATCCATCCCATACTGTTTTTCTAAACAGACAGTAGTGGACTCATCTGCATACAGCAGTGTGACAATGCCTCATAAGAAGAGGCTCCCTGTGACTTCTCCATGCATTGAACCACCTCCACTAGGTCTAATGTGACAGCTCTTTACAACACACACTGCGTTGCACAGACACACACTGGGTTGCAGAGACTACTACTACATTGCTGCATGGATAATAAGTAGCGGCAACTCAAGAGGAGGGCGGCCTGGTGGCTCGACATTCATCTGAAACTGTCGGAGAAGCAGGGGATAGCTAACTCCCGACCTGCATGGCTATCATGCATATTCATGATTTGCAGTACTGCCTGGCTCTCTGAGCAGCTCTGCTACTCTTAGTTAGTTTGCCTGGGCCCTCAGCCACAGTGAGAAGTGGAGGACACTGCACAGACCTTGGGGCTCCTCAGCCCTCATTAACAGCAATTAAGAGCCAGTCTGAGACGCTGGCTATGCCTAATTGCCAATTACAGATATGTTAGATATGGGTGAAAGTGACAGAGCTATGTTTAGAACACATCAGGGTAAATTGGCAAACTGTATTTATGCCTTTTAAATTAGACAGAAATGAGAGGTTGGAAAGCATTGAGGTGGTGTTCGTACTACACTTCAGTATCATTCTGCCTTGTATTCACAGCAATTCTTCTGAGGATAGAAAGAGCAATGCTTACTGTATGTGCACATACTATATGTTGTGGGCACCACAAACTAACGGTTACTTTTTCCAAATCATTGCAAAAGATAAGGAAAGCTATTCTCTTTTTCTTTTCTTTTTTACAATAAAACTTACATAATGGAGTCAATCAGTCCCTGTGATGTGTGCAGTGGAGAAATGTGTGTCTGTATGGATTTTAGTTGAGGCACTCAGGTGGCTGTCCCCTTCCCCCTCTTTCCCCCTCCTGATGTGCCAGCCCTGTGGTGTGGTAATTGACGTGACATATTGATGGGCACTCTCCCGCGGTCAGGGAGACGCGAGCCTGCACACCCTTCCAGCTTGCTAATAATTGCTGATTAAAAACTAGTTAAGAGCCCATGAAGACTCAAATGTGCATTAACCAAATGACCTTCCGGGACTGAAAAACAGTGTGCCTTCCTCCACCAAAGTAAACTGACTGCTTCATCTGTGAATATGGCTGCAAAGCTGTTATTGAAGAAGTCCAGATAAGGAGGAAACAGTAGGGTGGGTTGTGATTGCATATTACTTTTTTTTATTTGTCTCGAGAATGTGTTTTGCCAATATCCTTTTTGTCATTCACAGATTCAAATTTGCTTTATCTTTATTGAGTTCTTATCAAGCTGTTTATGAGCTTATATATTAAGGAAAGGTTGTGCGCTGCCATTCTTACACATTAAAGTGCCTGGCAATGTCTACAGCAAGCCTCCATTTGTGGATGATCTGCTATACGGATCATGTTTGACCTCAATTTAATGAAACAAGTAGGTCTTACAACTATTTAATTCTAAAAACAAGTGCCTTTGCATGAGGTAAAGTCAATTAAATTGCAATGACCTTAACCAATCAAATGTCTGGTTACATATGAATTATATATTAATCAAATATTATTTTGGAAGCTTTGAATCATGAATGCATTTATCAACAAAAAAACAATATGATTGCAGCATTTTCCAGAACTGTCAACTAACTCTAAATGATACCAGTACTTGTTAGAAGGTCATCCAATTTTCACATTATCTATGACATCTCTTAAAGGCCAAGTGCAGTCAAAAACGTGATTTTCCTGTGTTTTTTATATTCACTGAGTGTACAAAACAGTAGGAACACCTGATCTTTCCATGACTGACCAGGTGAATCTAGGTGAAAGCTATGATCTCTCATTGATGTCAATTGTTAAATCCACTTCAATCAGTGTAGATGAAGGGGAGGAGACATGTTAACAAAGGATTTTTAAGCCTTGAGACAATTGAGACATGGATTGTGTATGTGTGCCATTCAGAGGGTGAATGGGAAAGACAAAATATTTAAGTGCCTTTGAACGGGGTATGGTAGTAGGTGCCAGGCGCACCGGTTTGAGTGTCAAGAACTGTAATGCTGCTGGGTTTTTCACACTCAACAATTTCCTGTGTGTATAAAGAATGCCAAGGGACATCCAGCCAACTTGACACAACTGTGGGAAGCATTGGAGTCAACATGGGCCAGCATCCCTGTGGAACACTTTCGACACCTTGTTAGAGTACATGCCCAGACTAATTGATGCTGTTCTGAGGGCAAAAGGTGCTGCAACTCAATATTCTGACGGTGTTCCTAATGTTTTGGACACTCAGTGTATTTCCACACTATAAGTTTGGAATAATACTGTGAACTTGTGAAAATGATGATAATGCTCTTTTAGTGTAAGAGCTGTTTGAAAAGACTGCCTGAAATTTCTGCCTGTGTGATGGAGTTTTGGCCTGCCTGGTGGTATCAACAGGTGGTAAATTAGTTAATAGACCAATAAGAAAGAGAGTTCCAAACCGCTCTGCCAATAGCAACTAGTTTTCCCCACTCAGACCAGTCTCAGACAGTCCTAGCAAAATTATTGCTTGAGAAATTGCTCTTTACTAAGAAGCTATTTTTGTTTCTTTTTGGCCATTTTAATTGAAATCAATCACAGTAAGGTACTTAATTGTTACCCAGAAATAATTTGATATTGAGATACCTGTACCTAGAGGCCCTCTAGACTTGAAGTGATTATAGTAGCAGAAATTAGAAATGGTCCCATGTGCTTTCCGTAGCCTACCACTCCAAAATATGTACAGTATATAGAATCCAGGTAAGTGCCACAGAGCAACTAATACAGAAAATACTGTAATTGTGTTTCTTCTTTCTTGTATTATCTACTAATATTAGGGTTTATAAAGCTCACGGAACAACAGCTTTGCCCTAGATCACAAAGCATGCAGCTGTCTGCTCATTATTCATTATTGTTATCACCCTGAAAGATTGGACTCCCTGAAATCAATAACTTCCTTAGAGCAAACTGTATTGAGTAACACGCTTAAGAAGCTGAGAAATGCATCAGTCATTGTAGGACGACAGTACAGGAATACTGAGGACAAAGCAGAGGTTTCACATTTACCCACAACAACTGGTGGTGCTGTCAATCAAGAGATACATGCAGTTTAAAAATACAGTGACAATGTAATTTCAAAGGTCACCGGCCTTCTATCAATATTACTGTCAATATGTAGAAATAGAACACTAGGGCTAGGGTTAGCGCTACTGTCGTAAGTACAATTTATTACCAGTCTAAGGTTGGGGTTAGGGTTAGCCTACTAACCCTAACCCTACACTGGTAATAGATTGTACTTACAGCAGTAGAGCTAACCATATTCCTAACCCTAACCTTGTACTTGTAAGACATTGTACTTACAGCAGTGGAGCTAATTACCGGTAACCATAAACTTAGGGCTGGATTCAATCCATATCGCCGAAGTATCGCGGAAGATCCGCGTTAAAATGTAAAGATAATTTCTGATTGAGCTGACATTTGCAGCATTTACCGTGAACGCAGTCTCCGCGACCGCGGGAACATTGCCTTTAATTGTCAATCGTGCTATAAAGCGGATATTCAGTGCTACTGATTGAATAGAGCCCTTAACACTAACCCTATCCTTGGCTACAGCCATACACATAGATGCACACACAAACTTACACAAAGGGCTTTAGTTGTAGCAATATTTCCTCCATCCAACCTTCATGCACCAGCTGTATAAAATGCATTTTAAAAAATATGCTAAGGCAGTGGAATTCCAGAAGAAATCAGGGCCTACTGAAAATGACCATTCATAGAAGCTCATTTCAACATTTAATTGAAGGAAGCAGAAATTGACCAGGGACTGCGTTACTTCAAAGACAGTGCCAATGCTGACTTGAACCAGTGCTTTGACTTGAACCAGTGCTTTCATAAAAAATTCAAGCCCACATTCATGCCTGTAACGGAACAACTCTCGATAAAAACAATATTTGTCTTCCCTCATTTTTCAGTTACCGCAAAGAAAACACAATAACCCCTTTAGATATCTTAAGAAATGTATTCCCTGGAGTAAGCACGTAGAGGAGCACCAGGCAACTCAGAAAAAAATATCTTTATTTTTTTCAATTTCAAAAACACAGAATCCATAAAACTCTGCACAATGGCAGAAAAAGCAATTTGCTAACAAATGTTTTGACAATGGCTTTCCTTTTTTTACCCGAGCATTCAGAGATGTACGCACAATTTAATACCCACAAACAATCACCGTTGTGAATGGATCCACAGATATTCTGTATTTTTTCTCATTATTGTTCCTGTGCTATGGAAAAGTAGTCAATGGCCCATATCACACAAAATACATTATCTCATCCTGCCATCCACTCCCTCAGCGCACAAAGCTTAATTAATTCCATCTAGGACCAAACAATATTCACCAGCTTGGTCAGAGGTTATTATGAAAGTCTGTAGCTAATTGTTTTTAAGACAAACTCACCGGCATACTAAACACACTAAAGTGTGATTAGAGAGAGATGCAGAAGTCTGCATAAGCCATCTAAAGTGTGATTTATGGTCCAAGTGTGATTTATGGTCCACCGAACCATGATAACTATGATATTTAGAACAAGGTGAATTTGCATATCACAGCTAAGACTTGCTTTGTACATTTTCCAGATGAGCGACATCTCTCTTTTAGGTGATACCATATAATTGTTTCTTACTATAAGTACAATCCTGAAAAGAACAGGAATGAGTGAATCCATTAAATTGTGAATTGTCAACATGAGTGAATCCAGCTGTGAGTAGATTTTGAGATAAACTATGTGTGACATATAGGGGAAGCAGTGGAGTGTGCTGGGCACTTGGGGCTCTATGCTACAAGCAGCCAGTGGTGGTTCACCTGAGGCACAGCCCACAGGCACAGGAAGTTTACCCCACCATTCTCCTAGAGAGCAAGGCCAATTTAGTATTCCACACACAGATCAGGGAGTGCAGTGTCACTGTTAATGGACTAATCCAGCATTGCATCCTGAATATATTCCAGCATATCTCTCCCTCATATCCACTCTCCTCTCCGTGCACTCTCCCCCTCAGGTTATTAATCATGATGGCATTTGATGCTAAAACAGTGGGGTATTCAGAAATGTGCCTTGCACTCAGCATGGCATGTCTGTTTTTCTCTGTCTGATGTGTTTTAGGGCTCAAATCCTCTCTCTGGTGGATGGGCCATCACTGTATCATCTGTGACGAGTTCCAGAACACACTGTCATCAATTTTGAGAACAGCCTCCTTCTTTTTTTGTGTGTGGAATAAAGTTGGAATAGAATAGAAAATAAATGTATGACAGCAATAATGACATCGATTTTCAGATTATTTCAACCCTATTTTGTATTAGCCACACACCATGTGCATTTAGTGCCAACCTGATAACATGAATCCGCTAGTAAAAGGAATCCAACGAGTCACTGAGCTCAGATGAGCTGAAGGAAATACTGGTTCACATTTGATAACACTTAAATGATCCCCCCCTGTGCACCAGGTGCCAGCTGTGATCTGCAGCAGAAGGTTAAAAGTAGTTTCTGTTGAATTTGATCCTCTTAAAGATGGCATTAAATATTGATCAGGCTCAGGAATGGTCAATAAGCTGCTATTCAGATATGTCGCTGTGAACCTGGTAGCCAGTCTAGTGCCTCCTGAGTCACGACTCACAGCTGAGGGGGAGAACGAGTACAGGCACAGAACAGGAGCACCGCCTGCCCCCCTTTAGCTACATACACATCCTATTCCTGGAGGGAGCATGCAATTAAAATAAATATAGATTTACAGTGTGACTATATCAGATCACTTCAAATCACAAGACACACTTTGAGCAAGTTATAACACACCAAGCTGTTGTACAAAAATAAACAAAATATAAGGGGTTCACCAACATCGTTCTCCGAGAAACATAGATAAGTTAACAGCTTTGTCGTTTACTGGGGGTGGAATCCTAACTTGAGATACAGTGTGTGGATGACATTTTAGGAGCTAGGATTCAGACGTGCCTGCTGAATTTCAGTTTTCATCTTTCTGCATTTAGGGCTTCTCTCCCTGGTTGAGACGTTTCTGTTGTTTTCATATCTTGATGGCCGAGGGCAAAAGGTTGAGACACACATCATTCATCATTTCCACAGCAACTGTCCCTGTATTGGACAGCTATGCAATCAGTGGCCCATCAGACCTGCAGTCTGGCTGTAGCCCCTTTGTCCCTCTCTGCTAGCCGTCATAGTCAGTTAAGATTATCACTGACAACCTCAACTCTGACTGAGCAGCTCCAGTCTGTATGACAATAAGGATAAAGGGAGGAGCTCCCTACTTTTATTTCTTTCTCATTCTTTATTTTATTTATACCCCAATCTCCAGAAGGATCCTCTTCCTGTCTTGTCAAACTGACACTCCTATTGTCAAACCCTGCAGAAGGAATTGCCTTTCAGAATCCAATTTGTCAAGGTCAAAGCATGGCCCTCCAAGGGAATGCTTTGGCATCTGCATTGAGATCAGTGGCAACTTTATCAAACCACACATCAGGAGGATTTAAATCTGCACATCAATGCTATGAATAAGGAGATACATAAAGATGATGATCACTCCAAGAGACAGTCATCGTTCAACGCCCTGAAATGCAAATGTTTCATGAGATTATTTGTCACGTCAGAAAAATTTAATCACAAAATACATTTGGTCATTTCTAAGTATGGACATTGATTAACTATATAAGACTCACATACAATAAAGGAGACCACGTCAACATTTCAATACGAAGTCACAAAGAGCTACAGTGAAGGAGTATTACATGACAATGCATACCCATGCAGTTTTTGTGCAACCGTGCTTTGGTGAGGGTTATCAATTACCATTGTTGAAATTGTTTCTCACAATCATATGGGTCTCTATTCGTCTTTATTCCATTTTAGTGAGCGACAGAGTTGGTAAGTGGGACTCATGGCTGAGGCTTGGTCATCACCATTTCCTACTGCCTACCACTGTCAGAAATTAATCCTGCATGATTTATTTAAAGCACAAATTAATAAGATCATATTCATCATAGTCTTCTTCCTCTTACAGTTTTAATATTTAATGTTAGCCTGAGGACAAAAATACGTTTCTCTCCTCCATTCCTGATTTCTGTGACATCTGTGATATCCCATTACTCATGAGCTTCTTACCATGGAACTCATATATCTACAGTACATACTGTAGGCCTAGAAAGTGCTGTGGATTCATGCACTTAAAGCAGAAAGGGCCTGGATCTGACTGTGAGGATTGACACTGTTTTCAAGGTTATTTTATCTTCAGAGAGAAAGAGCCCTTCTCAAGGACAGAGGAAATGTAGAAAACCAAAATAAGTCTGTCATAACCATACCCTCTATAATTTATATCAAGGCTCTACCTTTCAGCACACCTTTTGACAAATGTTGTAGAAACAAATGGTAACATTTTAAATCGTGATATCTTAGACCTCAATAAGTTTTCATGAAGTCCCAACTAAAGACAATCATGTTTTAAAGACATTCTTATGAACTGGTTGTTAAATGATAAATCGTGGGTAGTCTCGTTGAAGTCGGAGTGGACGTTTGGATTGCTTCAGCCAATTACTGACAGCTTTTCCAGACTTAGAGAAAGAGACCTTGATGCTCAGAGCCAGGTTGATGTAACTGCATTAGGTCTGCAGCAGCTCACAGCATTGGGTGAGACACAATCTTTCCAGTGCTGATCAGATGCTCATGCAGTGCTGTGTTTGGTGTAGGAGGCCATGTCTCTCATACAGACACACAGCACACTTAGCACTCTCTGAGCCCAGCTCTCCTCCACATTTGTAATAGGCTTTAACGGGAGGTACACAGCAAATTTGAGATCAGAATTTGAACACCCACAGTGTTAAAGTTAACACTTTCTTTGAAATGATATGTGACCCACCGAAACAGTGTTTAACTAACACTTTTCAAAGTGTTGATAAACTAACACTCCCAGAGTGTTGGTTCCCTAACACCATGGGTGTTTCAAATCCTGACTTAAATTAACACCTTATTAGCTGTTACACTTTCTCAGTGTTAGAGAATTACACATGTAGTGTTACTGTATTTTTTTTGGGTGGGGGGGGGGGGTATTTTAACACTGTAGGGTGTAATGCCTTATTTGCATATTTTCCAGGGTGCCTTTCGAGTGAATGTTAGAGTTACCCACCCATGACTGTGTTTGTTAGTGACAGAGACATAGTTGTTGCATTCATCAATTTTCAGTCATGAAGCCTTCACCAAGTGACTGCTTAAGTGAATGTGTTTGAATTAAAAGTAAACCCTTTATGACCCCACATCATACAATTCAAATCAGACCTGCAAGTCACAACATGCTGACTTGTGAAGTAATTTGTAATTCCTATAGGAATCCAGCCATAGGGAGGCATATTCAACAATTGGAACATTTTATCACCCACAATCTGCATTCAGAATGATCGCTATGGTGAAGACCTTGTCAAGCAAGACTACTTAAACCATCTAAACCGGAATAACCATTTCAGTAACAGGTGCAATAAGTACAACCACTTACAGATTGGATTAGTTTAGAAAAATGTCAGTTATTTATCTTAGATCAATTAATCAATCAATCTGCATGCAGAAACAGTAACCAGGTTTCCATCCAACCATTTCATGCGAAGGAATTACAACCGGACTGATGGAAACAGGAAATGTCGGTTCAATTTAATAAATGTCGACATACAATTTGTTAGTTCGACACGGTGGGATCTTTTTGTGTCCGTAAAATTAATTATGCGTAAAATTAATTATGCGAGAAATGGCAGTGGAAGCGGCTTTATACGCAAATATTGATATAATAACCACCATATGGGTGGCAGGTAGCCTAGCGGTTAAGAGCGTTGGGCCAGTAACCAAAAGCTGGAGAAGTCCCCTGCACCTCTGATTCAGAGGAGTTGGGTTTAATGTGGAAGACACATTTCAAATAAAAATGATATTGCTCTTATCCATATCTCATCACATAACCTACCCTGTCTACTTTATCAGCGAACTGTTGTCTAGAGAGCATGCGCCAAAACCAGATTGGTCAAGTTCGTGATTTATCGCAACAGTTTTTGTGACAAAACCATCCGTAGTGTTGAAAATGCGGTGGAAACATTTTACGTATATTTTTTACAAGGTACATGACAACCGCAAAAGTGTTCTTTATGTGCGCTATGTCATCATGCACAGCCTTTTATCAGCAACAAGTCTATTGGATGGAAACACGCTTTGGTGGGAAAATGCGCATATTGTTTTTAAGCAGATTTTAGAATATTTGCATGAAAATCTGTCGCCAATTAGATAGAAACCTAGCTAGTGATATTAAAACAAACTATTCCTAAAATCTAACTGCAACAAAGCATGCTGGGAAATATGATACTGAGGTCCCTCCCACATCTTTTTAACTCAGAGAGTTAACAGAAATTAACTCACAGTCGATTAACAACACCACGCGGCGGTGATTCCACTGTGATTCAAATAACACTTCATTTATTCACTGCAAGTGGCATCAATTTCAATCCCACTGGTGTTAACCCCACTAGAATCAACACTCAGAAAACACTCACAACACTTTTTACCTCAACACCGAGATTTTAACACCCGCAAATGTATGTTTGCCCTGTCTAACCCACACCCACAGGTATCAGTCTACAAATAAAAGTAATTACACATGGTATCTCTTTGTCCAGAAACATTGCTTATTTTTGTCCAGTTAAAAACAGACATTAGAAACACTGTATCAGTGTAATATAGTATCATATCTCAAGATCCATGTTCATAGTGCTATGATATGGGTGTAAGGTTAGTGTTAGGACATAGACAAATACACTATCCAGGTGACACTTCCACACTCCATTCCCCCAGGGGACAGCAGCAAACTTGTCCAGGTACTGAGCCTGATTGAAAAGCACATCAGGTACTGCCAATTAAGATGATTGTCAGTCAGAGTCCCAGCTCGCAAGCCATGAGGCTGTGGGTTTTGTTTGGTGGCCATGAGGCCTTTTGTTTGTTTTTTAGTCTTCAGTTTGGGCATGCCTTTCGTATTTTTCCTTTTTGTACATACTGTATTTATGTTTCATCACCATCTGAACCAACAATAATCTGCAAGAGGTCAAGAGAGACAGAGCTGGCCCTGGACCTAAGGTAAGGTTGCTGTCTCCCTGGGCACATGTGCATCCAACAAGGTCCTCAAACGCTGATTTCTCACATAAATGCACACATTAATTCAGGTGACAGACCAGTTAACTAGGCCTAAGTCCCCTAGACTTAGCGAGTGCAACAATATTAGCACGCTAGTTAATCGGTTTAGTAACAATAGTGGCCCCACACTTGTGTTGATGAAAGGCAAGGCAAGCCTAATTCTGACGTGCAGCTTGGACTCCTGTCCTGTCAATCAGAACAGGGAGAGGTGCAGTTTGGGGATGATGAGAGTAGGAGCTACCCTGCCAGAGGTCATTATCATAGCAGGGGTAGCTGGAGGAGTTACATGTGTGTTACATTACATACAGACAGGAGCTGGGAAACAGAGTTCCTTCACCCTCTCCTGTACTACAGGGAAGCATGGAGGTAGGGGGACTGGGCCTTCGTCCTTGTTTATTCTCAGCCAGGCTGGTGGCAGCAGGTGCGTCCCTAACTTGTGGTTATGGCATCAATTTAAATGACAGATAATTACTTTTGTGACAATGTGCCAATTAGATTAGGCCCAGGCAAACAACATAACGGCAATTTGCTATGCTCTGGTGAGCAATAACACACCGATCATAATTAAGAGCTATGACCAAAATAGCATGCTGCTGTGAATTGCAAATACTATTACAAACCAAAACGGGGGGGGGGGGGGGGGGGAAACATGGAGGACTATATTTCTCTGACCTGTTGAATAACATTAATCAACTTTAATTAACTTATTTTGCATTGTTTCTGGCCACAATGACTGGTGAAGGTAGGCCTCAAGGCAGCAACTGTCTGCTAAGTTGCCAAAAAGATAAACAGACAGCATAAAGTGGATGTTGTGTCTACGATGTCAATGCTTCTTCGAATCCATGTCAATCTGTGT
Organism: Coregonus lavaretus; assembly: GCF_964263955.1. Lineage (NCBI taxonomy): Eukaryota > Metazoa > Chordata > Actinopteri > Salmoniformes > Salmonidae > Coregonus > Coregonus lavaretus. The sequence goes on along the minus strand of NC_139997.1, from coordinate 40,869,292 downwards.
TTTGCATAAGTTGCCCCAGTACAACTTTTAATTGTTTCATACCACTACCAAGAACACAGCTGGACATGCAAATTCACCACAAATGAGACTATATAAGCAGGGACATATGTTTCCAATATTCAGTCTTCGTTTACAACCCACTTATGACTGCCTACCACGGGAGTCTTCAGCATAATTCATTGTTATTATTATGTAATTGGTTTGCAAAAGGCTTAATCGTCCTTCAGGAATTAACAGGGTGGTGCAGGGGGGGTGGGGTGCTGGGGCTTCGGTGGTGGTAAAGGATTTGAATAACTAAAGCTTGCGGAAAGGCACTCTCTCTTTTCCGTTAGCTGTGACTGAAACTTGGCAGCACCACGACGCATCTCTTGGGGTGGCTCCCAGAGCGAAGCGCCTAGCTAACGAGAACCCAGTCATGGCAGCCAACTCCATGTTGTTTATCTGAAACAGACGCCGCCTCTTCCCCTACGTCCTCACGCCTGAATGACCGGCATTAAGAACGCCAGGGGCCTACGTCAAAGCACGAGGGCACCTTTACCCATAAACGTATCCTTTGAAATAGGCTTGGGGGGTGCTACCTGTTTGAAATGGTGTGGGCCGGAGACGGCACAGTCATACAGAGGAATATGCACCAGGGAACTTTCCCCGGCTTCCTGTCAATAGAACTTGGAGTGAGGCGCCATGAATAATATATCTTCTGGCATTTGCCGTCGGGGGCCTTAAGAGGGATGAAGGGACCGCGATGCCAGTCATCCGGCACGCAGCGTGACAATTGTTCTCGCTCAGTTGTCATGGGGATTCTTATTTATTTATTCGTTCTCCAGTTTTATCGGGATATGGTGATGGACCGGATGGGGGGAGGTTGTTTTGTGGCGGATGCATTCCTCTCTTTTAAATGTAGTAATTTGCTCTGCTGCGCTCCGAATGATTGTCATGCACTCCCAGATTTACCTCTTACAGGCCTGTTATTCCCAAATTCAGATTTACACCTGGCTTTTCCAGTTCTGAGCTTCTCCCAGATCCAGAGCTGTCACTCTAGTTACACACAAGCAGACACGCACACAGGCACACTCGTGCACGCACACCCTTGCGCGCGCGCGCAAACACACACACGCACACACTTATAGATATCTCAAATATAGAAATGTGGTGATTCCTCATGAAACTAGAACAAAAAAAGCCCATGATTTGGGGGATTTTCACAAAATTTGATCAACAGAAGTGTCCTTTGGAGGAAGGATTGTTGACATATATTTGACGTGTATCTTAAAGCATAATTGAGAAATAATTAATTGAAGTTGGAACATTTGTGACATTTTAGCCATACCCAGGCCTCCTTTAGGACTACATAATGTTTAATCTGTAGGTGCTACAAAGCTAAAGGTTGTGTCATATGAAGCTTTACCGCTTACTCTGTAATATGAGTAGGATTTTTATTTCAATAACAATTGTCTAATATTAATCTATGAATATTGACAAATACAGTGATCTCCAAAAGTGTTGGGACAGTGACAATTGTTGTTGTTGTTTTGGCTCTGTACTCCAGCACATTGGATTTGAAATGATACAATGATTATGAGGTTAAAGTGCAGACTTTCAGCTTTAAGTTGAGGGTATTTTCATCCATATCGGGTGAACTGTTTACAGCACTTTGTGTACATAGTCCCCCCCATTTTAGGGGACCAAATTCACTTACAGTGCATTCGGAAAGTATTCAGACCCCTTGACTTTTTCCACATTTTGTTACGGTACAGCCTTAATCTAAAATTGATTAAATAATTTTTTTCCTCATCAATCTACACACAATACCCCATAATGACAAACAGGTTTTTAGAAATATTTGTAAAAAATAAAAATAAAAATTAATACCTTATTTACATAAGTATCCATATCAAATCAAATCAATTTTGATTTGTTACATGCGGGGCAACGCAAATAGTCTGGGTAGCCATTTCATTAGATGTTCAGGAGTCTTATGGCTTGGGGGTAGAAGCTGTTTAGAAGCCTCTTAGACCTAGACTTGGCGCTCCGGTACCACTTGCCGTGCTATGAGACTCGAAATTGAGCTCAGGCAGATCCTGTTTCCATTGATCATCCTTGAGATGTTTCTACAACTTGATTGGAGTCCACCTGTCGTAAAATCAATTGATTGGACATGATTTGGAAAGGCACACAACTGTCTATATAAGGTCCCACAGTTGACCGTGCATGTCAGAGCAAGAACCAAGCCATGAGGTCGAAGGAATTGTCCGTAGAGCTCCGAGACAGGACTGTATCGAGGCACAGATCTGGGGAAGGGTAACAAAACATTTCTGCATCATTGAAGGTCCCCAAGAACACAGTTCTACCTCCATCATTCTTAAATGGAAGAAGTTTGGAACCACCAAGACTCTTCCTAGAGCTGGCCGCCTGGCCAAACTGAGCAATCAGGGGAGTAGGGGCTTGGTCAGGGAGGTGACCAAGAACCCGATGGTCACTCTGACAGAGCTTCAGCGTTTCTCTGTGGAGATGGGAGAACCTTCCAGAAGGACAACCATCTCTGCAGCACTCCACCAAATCAGGCCTTTATGGTAGAGTGGCCAGACGGAAGCCATTCCTCAGTAAAAGGCACATGACAGCCCGCTTGGAGTTTGCCAAAAGGCACCTAAAAACTCTCAGACCATGAGAAACAAGATTCTCTGGTCTGATGAAACCAAGATTAAATTATTTTGCCTGAATGCCAAACATCACGTCTGGAGGAAACCTGGCACCATCCCTACGGTGAAGCATGGTGGTGGCAGCATCATGCTGTGGGGATGTTTTTCAGCGGCAGGGAATGGGAGACTAGTCAGGATCGAGAGAAAGATGAACGGAGCAAAGTACAGAGAGATCCTTGATGAAAACCTGCTCCAGAGCGCTCAGGACCTCAGACTGGGGCAAAGGTTCACCTTCCAACAGGACAATGACCCTAAGCACACAGCCAAGACAACGCAGGAGTGGCTTCGGGACAAGTCTCTGAATGTCCTTGAGTGGCCCAGCCAGAGCCCGGACTTGAACCCGATCGAACATCCCTGGAGAGACCTGAAAATAGCTGTGCAGCGACGCTCCCCATCCAACCTGACAGAGCTTGAGAGGATCTGCAGAGAAGAATGGGAGAAACTCCCCAAGTACAGGTGTGCCACGCTTGTAGCGTCATACCCAAGAAGATTCGAGGCTGTAATCGCTTCCAAAGGTGCTTCAACAAAGTACTGAGTAAATGTCTTGGGGATATGATATTTGTGCATTTAACTTTCTCACTCATAATTATTCACGATTTATTCAGGACTATCTGTAATCATGGTAGCATCCATATTAATGTAGAAACATACTCTATTCTTATTTACAATAAAAGTGACTCCAAAATGACACAATACATTATTTACCATTCATTTCTATTAGGCACAAAATAATCTGAAACACAACCAAAACAAACAGCAAAATAATCCAACAAGTTTGTAGAGTCAAAAGCTTGATGTAATCATTGCGTTCTATGAATATGGGACCAAATACTAAACTTTGACTACTTTTGATTCCTTTGGTCCATAAAAAGTGCTGTAATTTCTAAACGGTTCACCTGATATGGATGAAAATACCCTAAAATTAAAGCTGACAGTCTGTACTTTAACCTCATAGTCATTGTATCACTTCAAATCCAAAGTGCTGGAGAACAGATCCAAAACAAAAACAAATGTGTCACTCTCCCAATACTTTTGGAGCTTACTGTATAAACATGAATATTGAAACTATACCTTTTTTGATTTGGCTATTTTTTGTATATGCCTTCAGAAAGTACTCAAATCCTTGACTTATTTTGCATTTTTTTTTATGAAATAGAGAAAATGACATTTGCATAAATATTCACACCCCTGACATGTTAGAGTCACCTTTGGCAGCGATTACAGCTGTGAGTCTTTCTGGGTAAGTCTCTAAGGGCTTTGAACACCTGGATTGTACAATATTTGCCCATTATTCTTTTAAAAATTCTTTAAGCTCTGTCAAGTTGGTTGTTGATCATTGTAGATTTTCAAGTCTTACCATAGATTTTCAAGCCGATTTAGGTCAAAACTGTAACTAAGCCACTAAGGAACATTCAATGTAGTCTTGGTAAGCAACTCCAGTGTATATTTGACCTTGTGTTTTAGGTCAGTGTCAAATCAAATCAAATCAAATTTTATTTGAATACAACAGGTGTAGTAGACATTACCGTGAAATGCTTACTTACAGCCCTTAACCAACAATGCATTTATTTTTTAATAAAAAAGTAAAATAAAACAACAACAACAAAAAAGTGTTGAGAAAAAAAGAGCAGAAGTAAAATAAAATAACAGTAGGGAGGCTATATACAGGGGGGGTACCGGGGCAGAGTCAATGTGTGGGGGCACCGGCTAGTTGAGGTAGTTGAGGTAATATGTACATGTGGGTAGAGTTAAAGTGACTATGCATAAATAATTAACAGAGTAGCAGCAGCGTAAAAAGATGGGGTGGGGGTGGGGGGGCAGTGCAAAAAAAGTCTGGGTAGCCATGATTAGCTGTTCAGGAGTCTTATGGCTAGGGGTAGAAGCTGTTGAGAAGCCTTTTGGACCTAGACTTGGCGCTCCGGTACCGCTTGCCGTGCGGTAGCAGAGAGAACAGTCTATGACTAGGGTGGCTGGAGTCTTTGACAATTTTGAGGGCCTTCCTCTGACACCGCCTGGTATAGAGGTCCTGGATGGCAGGAAGTTTGGCCCCAGTGATGTACTGGGCCGTACGCATTACCCTCTGTAGTGCCTTGCGGTCGGAGGCCGAGCAGTTGCCATACCAGGCAGTGATGCAACCAGTCAGGATGCTCTCAATGGTGCAGCTGTACAACTTTTTGAGGATCTTAGTGTGTCTGGTGGAAAGCAGACTGAACCAGGCTTTCCTCTAGGATTTTGCCTGTGATTAGCTCCATTCCGTTTCTGTTTTATCCTGAACAACTCCCCAGTCCTTAACAATTACAAGCATACCCATATCATGATGCAGCCACCACTATGCTTGAAAATATGGAGAGTGGTACTCAGTTAATGTGTTGTATTGGATTTGCCCCAAACATAACACTTTGTATTCAGGACAAAAAGTTAATTGCTTTGCCACCATTTTTGCAGTATTACTTTAGTGTGTTGTTGCAAACAGGATGCATGTTTTAGGGGCTGCCTCCCCTCCTTGTTCGGGCAGGTTTCGGCGTTCGTCGTCACCGGCTTACTAGCCACTGCCGCTCCATATATCATCATTCCATTTGTCTTGTCTTGTCAATTACACACACATATCCCCTCATTAGTCTGTGTAGAAGTGTTCCCTCTGCCCCTTGTCCTTGTGGGTGATTGTTTTATGTGAAGATGAGTGTAGCTCGGTTGAGCTACCCGTACTTTGTATTGCCGGGGTTATTTCTCCCCGTGGGCCTGTATTGTGTTCCAGTGCGCCTGCATTACGCCCTGTGCTGTTGACGCTATCCAGCGTAACTGTGGCCTATGGAATAAACTCTGTATTCGGGGATTTACCCTCCTGCGCCTGACTCCTTCAAATCACACTCTCACACTCACACTCTGTCAATTAGGTTAGTATTGTGGAGTAACTACAATGTTGTTGGTCCAAGTTTTCTCCTATCACAGCCATTAAACTCTGAATCTGTTTTAAAGTCACCATTGCCTCATGGTGAAATCCCTGAGCGGTTTTCTTCCTCTCCGGCAACTGAGTTAGGAAGGACGCCTGTACTTTTGTAGTGACTGGGTGTATTGATACACCATCCAAAGTGTAATTTATAACTTCACCATGTTCAAAGGGATATTCAATGTCTACTTTATTTTTATTTTTACTCATCTACCAATAGTTGCCCTTCTTTGTGAGGCATTGGAAAACCTCCCTGGTCTTTGTGGTTGAATCTGTGTTTGAAAATCATTGCTCGACTGAGGGACCTTACAAATCATTGTATGTGTGGGGTACAGAGATGAGGTAGTCATTTAAAAAATCATATTAAACACTATTACTGCACACTGAGTCCATGCAACTTATTATGTGAATGGTTAAGCACATTTTCACTCCTGAACTTATTTAAGCTTGCCATAACAAAGGGGTTGAATACTTACTGACAATATATTTCAGCTTTTCATTTTTAATTAATTTGTAAAAATTTCAAAAAACATAATTCAACTTTGACATTATGAGGTATTGTGTGTAGGGCAGTGACATACAATCTCAATTTAATCCATTTTAATTCAGGCTGTAACACAACAGAATGTGGAAAAAGTCAAGGGGTGTGAATGTATGTATGTGTTGGACTGTATAGATTGTTTATTTGTATGTGTTGGGCTTTAGTTTAGATTATTCTTTGAAGACTCAAGTATATTTGTCCAGGCCTCAATTGTTCCTTGACAAGCACCATTCATTCTTGTTGTCGATAATTCAAATGTTACAACTTCTAATAGTAACTGTATCCACTGGTGAATTGGGAGAGAGTGAGGTGATATCCATCTAAGAGACAACATACAGTGAGGAAAAAAAGTATTTAGTCAGCCACCAATTGTGCAAGTTCTCCCACTTAAAAAGATGAGAGAGGCCTGTAATTTTCATCATAGGTACACGTCAACTATGACAGACAAAATAAGAAAAAAAAATCCAGAAAATCACATTGTAGGATTTTTAATGAATTTATTTGCAAATTATGGTGGAAAATAAGTATTTGGTCAATAACAAAAGTTTCTCAATACTTTGTTATATACCCTTTGTTGGCAATGACACAGGTCAAACGTTTTCTGTAAGTCTTCACAAGGTTTTCACACACTGTTGCTGGTATTTTGGCCCATTCCTCCATGCAGATCTCCTCTAGAGCAGTGATGTTTTGGGGCTGTCGCTGGGCAACACGGACTTTCAACTCCCTCCAAAGATTTTCTATGGGGTTGAGATCTGGAGACTGGCTAGGCCACTCCAGGACCTTGAAATGCTTCTTACGAAGCCACTCCTTCATTGCCCGGGCGGTGTGTTTGGGATCATTGTCATGCTGAAAGACCCAGCCACGTTTCATCTTCAATGCCCTTGCTGATGGAAGGAGGTTTTCACTCAAAATCTCACGATACATGGCCCCATTCATTCTTTCCTTTACACGGATCAGTCGTCCTGGTCCCTTTGCAGAAAAACAGCCCCAAAGCATGATTTTTCCACCCCCATGCTTCTCAGTAGGTATGGTGTTCTTTGGATGCAACTCAGCATTCTTTGTCCTCCAAACACGACGAGTTGAGTTTTTACCAAAAAGTTATATTTTGGTTTCATCTGACAATATGACATTCTCCCAATCCTCTTCTGGATCATCCAAATGCACTCTAGCAAACTTCAGACGGGCCTGGACATGTGTTTGCTTAAGCAGGGGGACACGTCTTGCACTGCAGGATTTGAGTCCCTGGCGGCGTAGTGTGTTACTGATGGTAGGCTTTGTTACTTCGGTCCCAGCTCTCTGCAGGTCATTCACTAGGTCCCCCCGTGTGGTTCTGGGATTTTTGCTCACCGTTCTTGGAATCATTTTGACCCCACGGGGTGAGATCTTGCGTGGAGCCCCAGATCGAGGGAGATTATCAGTGGTCTTGTATGTCTTCCATTTCCTAATAATTGCTCCCACAGTTGATTTCTTCAAACCAAGCTGCGTACCTATTGCAGGTTCAGTCTTCCCAGCCTGGTGCAGGTCTACAATTTTGTTTCTGGTGTCCTTTGACAGCTCTTTGGTCTTGGCCATAGTGGAGTTTGGAGTGTGACTGTTTGAGGTTGTGGACAGGTGTCTTTTATACTGATAACAAGTTCAAACAGGTGCCATTAATACAGGTAACGAGTGGAAGACAGAGGAGCCTCTTAAAGAAGAAGTTACAGGTCTGTGAGAGCCAGAAATCTTGCTTGTTTCTAGGTGACCAAATACTTATTTTCCACCATAATTTGCAAATAAATTCATAAAAAATCCTACAATGTGATTTTCTGGATTTTTTTTCCTCAATTTGTCTGTCATAGTTGACGTGTACCTATGATGAAAATTACAGGCCTCTCTCATCTTTTTAAGTGGGAGAACTTGCACAATTGGTGGCTGACTAAATACTTTTTTTCCCCACTGTATTTTTTGCGTCAGTGCTGCCTGCCAGCAGTAATCGTCTCTGATTGAAAGATTCAAGGAGTTATCCTCGTTAAGTAACATAGTAGATGCAAAGCATTGCATTTTTACATTAATACAATTCAAAATGAATTTTGTAATTTTGTCCCAGAAGCAGGCCTATGCCCTACCAGGCCCACCCATGGCTGCGTCCCTGCCCAGTCATGTGAAATCCATAGAGTAGGGCCTAATGAATTCATTTCAATTGACAGATTTCCTTATATGAACTGTAACTCAGTAAAATCGTTGAAATTACTCAGTACTTTGTTGAACCACCTTTGGCAGTGATTACAGCCTCAAGTCTTCTTGGGTATGACGTTACAAGCTTGGCACACCTGTATTTGGGGAGTTTCTCCCATTCTTCTCTGCAGATCCTCTCAAGCTCTGTCAGGTTGGATGGGGAGCGTCGCTGCACAGCTGTTTTCAGGTCTCGTTCCATCGGGTTCACGTCCAGGCTCTGGCTGGGCCACTCAAGGACATTCAGAGACTTGTCCTGAAGCCACTCCTGTGTTGTCTTGGCTGTGTGCATAGGGTCGTTGTCCTGTTGGAAGTTGAACCTTCGCCCCAGTCTGAGGTCCTGAGCGCTCTGGAGCAGGTTTTCATCAAGGATCTCTCTGTACTTCGCTCCGTTCATCTTTCCCTCTATCCTGACTAATCTCCCAGTCCCTGCCGCTGAAAAACATCCCCACAGCATGATGCTGCCACCACCAAGCTTTACCATAGGGATGGTGCCAGGATTCCTTTAGACTTGACGCTTGGCATTCAGGCCAAAGAGTTCAATCTTGGTTTCATCAGACCAGAGAATCTTGTTTCTCATGGTCGCAGAGTCCTTTAGGTGCCTTTTGGTAAACTCCAAGCAGGCTTTCATGTGCCTTTTACTGAGGAGTGGCTTCCGTCTGGCCACTCTACCATAAAGGCCTGATTGGTGGAGTGCTGCAGAGATGGATGTCCTTCTGGAAGGTTCTCCCATCTCCAGAGAGGAACTCTGGAGCTCTGTCAGAGTGATCATCAGGTTCTTGGTCACCTCCCTGACCAAGGCCCTTCAATCAATGAATCAATCAATCAAATGTATTTATAAAGCCCTTTTTACATCAGCAGATGTCACAAAGCGCTATACAGAAAACCCAACCTAAAACCCCAAACAGCAAGCAATGCTGGCCGGGCGGCCAGCTCTAGGAAGAGTCTTGGTGGTTCCAAATTTCTTCCATTTAAGAATGATGGAGGCCACTGTGTTCTTGGGGACCTTCAATGCTGCAGACATTTTTTGGTACCCTTCCCCAGATCTACAGACAATTCCTTCAACCTCATGGCTTGGTTTTTGCTCTGACATGCACTGTCAACTGTGGGATCTTATATAGACAGGTGTGTGCCTTTCCAAATCATGTCCAATCAATTGAATTGACCACAGGTGGACTCCAATCAAGTTGTAGAAGCATCTCAAGGATGATCAATGGAAACAGGATGCAACTGAGCTCAATATCGAGCAAAGGGTCAAATTTGATTTGACTTGATTTGAATACTTATGTAAATATGGTTTGTTTTGTGTGTTTTTGTTATACATTTGCAAAAAAAAGTTAACCTGTTTTCCCTTTGTGTGTAGATTGAATAAGGCTGTAACGTAGCAAAATGTGGAAAAAGGGAAGGGGTCTGAATACTTCCGAATGCACTGTATATTTTTGTTCAGTATATATTGCCATATTTAGCCCATATAGGGATGCAATGCGATGTATCCCCATAAGGAAGCAGCCCCAGTCTGTGACACTTTAATGTATTGTCCACTAATTGGCGTGGTGTCGTCATTATCTAAATGTCCTGGATCACAGGCAATATAATAATAATGAAGTCCAATGTTCAGCAATAATAGTAATAATAGTGTTCCTTTTACCCAATTGAGGGGGTATCTTCATCATTGTCTTATGCTGAGGGCACCATCATAGCCATAGGCTAGGCTGCGTGTTGTGCACGGATAGCATACCTGAATAATGAGGCAGCCAAATTGGGGTTAGCCTAGATCTAGGACCAGAAATGGCGCCGGAGGGGATGGCTGCCATTTTAACGGCTCTTAACCAACCGTGTCATTTTGTTAGTTTTTTCGCATTGTTTGTAACTTATTTTGTACATAATGTTGCTGCTACCGTCCCTTATGACCGAAAAGAGCTTCTGGACATCAGAACAGCGATTACTCACCTTGAACTGGACGAATAATTTTTCTTTAATGAGTCGGATGAGAGGGATTTGCTCTAGACACCCGACAGGGCACTCATCCCGTCATTCGCAGAAGAAAGAGACAGATATCGCGGAAGGAGATCGGGGTGCCTGACAAGGAGTCGGCGACAAGTGGCTAATCTGCCTTTGCCATCGGTACTATTGGCCAACGTACAATCGCTGGATAATAAAGTGGACAAACTAAAATCACGTATATCCTACCAACGGGACATTAAACACTGTAATATCGTATGTTTCACCGAGTCGTGGCTGAACGACGACATGAATAACATACAGCTGGAGGGTTATACACTGTATCGGCAGGATAGAACAGCAGCCTCTGGTAAGACAAGGGGTGGCGGCCTATGTATATTTGTAAACAACAGCTGGTGCACGATATCTAAGGAAGTCTCAAGGTTTTGCTCGCCTGAGGTAGAGTATCTCATGATAAGCTGTAGACCACACTATCTACCAAGAGAGTTTTCATCTATAGTATGAAAAAATAAAAATAAAATGTACACAATCACTAACTGTAAGTCGCTCTGGATAAGAGCGTCTGCTAAATGACTAAAATCTAAAAATCTAAAATGTAAATATTCTTCGTAGCTGTCTATTTACCACCACAAACCGAAGCTGGCACTAAGACCGCACTCAATGAGCTGTATACGGCCATAAGCAAACAGGAAAACGCTCATCCAGTGGCCGGGGACTTTAATGCAGGGAAATTTAAATCCGTTTTACCTAATTTCTACCAGCATGTTAAATGTGCAACCAGAGGGAAAAAAAACCTCTAGACCACCTTTACTCCATACACAGAGACGCGTACAAAGCTCTCCCTCACCCTCCATTTGGCAAATCTGACCATAATTATATCCTCCTGATTCCTGCTTACAAGCAAAAACTAAAGCAGGAAGCACCAGTGACTCGGTCAATAAAAAAGTGGTCAGATGAAGCAGATGCTAAGCTACAGGAGTGTTTTGCTAGCACAGACTGGAATATGTTCCAGGATTTTTCCGATGGCATTCAGGAGTACACCACATCAGTGACGTCGATGACGTCGTCCCCACAGTGACTGTACGTACATACCCAAACCAGAAGCCATGGATTACAGGCAACATCCACGCTGAGCTAAAGGGTAGAGCTGCTGCTTTCAAAGAGCGAGAATCTAACCCGGAAGCTTCTAAGAAATCCTGATATGCCCTCCGATGAACCATCAAACAGGAAAGCGTCAATACAGGACTAAGATCGAATCGTACTAAAACCGGCTCTGACGCTCATCGGATGTGGCAGAGCTTGCAAACTATTACAGACTACAAAGGGAAGCACAGCCTCGAGCTGCCCAGTGACACGAGCCTACCAAACAAGCTAAATTACTTCTATGCTCGCTTCGAGACAAGTAACACTGAAACATGCATGAGAGCATCAGCTGTTCCGGACGACTGTGTGATCACGCTCTCCGTAGCCGATGTGAGTAAGACCTTTAAACAGGTCAACATTCACAAGGCCGCAGGGCCAGACGGATTACCAGGACGTGTACTCCGAGCATGTGCAGACCAACTGGCAAGTGTCTTCACTGACATTTTTAACCTCTCCCTGTCTGAGTCTGTAATACCAACATGTTTCAAGCAGACCACCATAGTCCCTGTGCCCAAGAACACTAAGATAACCTGCCTAAATTACTACCGACCCATAGCACTCACGTCTGTAGCCATGAAATGTTTTGAAATGCTGGTCATGGCTCACATCAACACCATTATCCCAGAAACCCTAGATCCACTCCAATTTGCATACCGCCCCAACAGATCCACAGATGATGCAATCTCTATTGCACTCCACACTGCCCTTTCCCACCTGGACAAAAGGAACACCTATGTGAGAATGCAATTTATTGACTCCAGCTCAGCGTTCAACACTATAGTGCCCTTAAAGCTCATCACCAAGCTAAGGACCCTGGGACTAAACACCTCCCTCTGCAACTGGATCCTGGACTTCCTGACGGGCCGCCTCCAGGTGGTAAGGGTAGGTAACAACACATCTGCCATGCTGATCCTCAACACAGGGGCCCCACAGGGGTGCGTGCTTAGTCCCCTCCTGTACTCCCTGTTCACTCATGACTGCATGGCCAGGCACGACTCCAACATCATCATTAAGTTTGCCGATGACACAACAGTGGTAGGCCTGATCACCAACAACGACGAGACAGCCTATAGGGAGGAGGTCAGAGATCTGGCCTTGTGGTGCCAGGACAACAACCTCTCCCTCAACGTGATCAAGACAAAGGAGATGATTGTGGACTAAAGGAAAAAGAAGAGGACTGAGCACGCCCCCATTCTCATCGACGGGGCTGTAGTGGAGCAGGTTGAGTGCTTCAAGTTCCTTGGTGTCCACATCACCAACAAACTAACATGGTCCAAGCACACCAAGACAGTCATGAAGAGGGCACGACAAAACCTATTCCCCCTCAGGAGACTGAAAAGATTTGGCATGGGTCCTCAGATCCTCAGGTTCGACAGCTGCACCATCGAGAGCATCCTGACTGGTTGCATCACTGCCTGGTACCGCAAGGCACTATAGAGGGTAGTGCGTACGGCCCAGAACATCACTGGGGCCAAGCTTCCTGCCATCCAGGACCTCTATACCAGGCGGTGTCAGAGGAAGGCCCTAAAAATTGTCCAAGACTCCAGCAATCCTAGTCATAGACTGTTCTCTCTGCTACCGCACGGCAAGCGGTACCGGAGCGCCAAGTCTAGGTCCAAGAAGCTTCTAAACAGCTTCTACCCCCAAGCCATAAGACTCCTGAACATCTAATCAAATGGCTACCCAGACTATTTGCATTGCCCCCCACCTTTTTTTACATTGCTGCTACTCTCTGTTTATTTTCTACAGTATGCATAGTCACTTTAATAACTCTACCTACATTTACATATTACCTCCATTACCTCGACTAACCGGTGCCCCCGCACATTGACTCTGTGCTGGTACCCCCTGTATATAGCCTCGCTATTGTTATTTAACTATTGTTATTTTACTGCTGCTATTTGTAACTTTTATTTCTTATTTTTTTTAGGGTATTCTTTCTTAAAACTGCATTGTTGTTTAAGGGCTTGTAAGTAAGCATTTCACTGCAAGGTCTACACCTGTTGTATTCAGCGCATGTGACAAATAACATTTGATTTGATTTTATCGGTCGGCTCGTCCCCTTGTGTGTTGGGTTTGATGTGCTTTTCGAAGAAGTCTTGAGCCTCTTTGGCAGTGGAAAATGTGTGTGTTGTATTCTGGAAGGTCAAGATGAGTTTTGCTGGGTGGATGAAGCCGCATCCCAAAAGATGGGAGTGAATTTTCCCTTTAAAGTAAGGCCAAAGTGACACAAATGTTCCAACTTCAATTAATTATTTCTCAATTATGCTTGAAGACACAAATGTCAAATATACTGTATGTCAACAATGTGCACATGTGGGAATGCTATTGTATATCTCATATATAAGAGAATTCTCTCAGAAAAGCAGACCATTACTCTGTCTATCATATACAGTAGTATGGACAGCAATTGTGAAGGCAATTTCAGAAAGCTTCGGTCTCATCATTTCCCTCAGTCTGGACCCTTTACTGAGATGACTGACAGAGGCGCATCTGTATGTTTTGAGTCTTCAGTCCGATTTCACGGCAGCCTAGTTTCTTTCTTACACTATACTCAACTACAGATTCAAAAATAAAGAGCAAAAAGGGAAGCCAAAATCAGACGTTCCAAACATCCGCGTCGCATCGCATCATTTCAGTAGGAAGTACACATGCAGCAAGCATCTGCCTTTCTGTTTGCTACAGATGACAACTGCTCAGTGAACTGTGTTGCACGCACTATAGACTGAGAGGCCTTTCTGTCCAAGCGCAGATGGAACCGAGCGATAACAGCTTCACCCAGTGGCAGCAGAGGAACACTCCCCCTCCTTTCAGAGAAACTCTCATGGCTTCAGGCTATTATTCAACAATGACATTTCCTGGCTAATCAATATCTCATCATTGGCAGTCAACACAGCCTGATCCCAGTCCCTGGAAATAGCTGGGGTTCTAAGCATACAGATACCATTGTGTGTGTGTGTTTGTGTATGTGCGTGCTTGCGTGCATGCATGAGTGCTTTTGTGTGTGTGTGTGTGTGTGTGTGTGTGTGTGTGTGTGTGTGTGTGTGTGTGTGTGTGTGTGTGTGTGTGTGTGCATGCATATGCCAGTTGTCACATCTCACAGCCACTATTTCATTATGAATACTTAGGCAACATCAATTAATTGATAAATGTGTGACAGACATTATTAGATTAGATTTCCTAGACATCTAATCTTCTCATACATGAGAATGAGGTGAGAGAATGTTCTCTCTTTTATCCTTTTTTTTTTCTCTTTATGCAAATCATCAAAGAAACACACAAACACCACAAAACAAAAACGCACATCAGGCTCAAAATTGTGAAATGTCAGTCATAGTTCATAAGCTAATAAGCTTTGAGGCCCCATGAGATTCCATTTCTTTGCTTGTGGAAGACAAAGCAGTTGAGGAGGCGGATGATGGAGTGAGGTGTGATGATAGGGGGCTTTATGGTAAATATGAGCAGGATATAAGTCAACAGATAAAATAAGTCACTCAAAGCCATTTCCTCTCCATTTCACACACTGCGATAGAGTTACATTTAGAGCTGTCCGTCAAAGTGACTGGCAGCCAGTTCCTCTTCAGCGATAACACTTAAAAACCTGACTGTGCTTTCAATATAGAATAATATCCTGTTTTCTATTTCATTGTTGTTTTTGGGGATACCTTAGATATTACCATGTGCCAGCACCTTTAATGACAAAAAACGGAGAAATGTTATTACATTTAGGGCTCAATTCAATCAAACCCGCATTGCAGTATTTACGCAGTAACTATTTTGCCAATGGTCAAATTAACTTACAGACTGGTCTTGGGTATGGTATAAAAACCTACAACTACTACCAGGGAGACCCCTCTGACAGGTATGCTTTCACTTTTCAGAATTAGAAGTGTGTGGGCACAGGATGTACTGTATATTGTAAATAAAGACTGTGTAAACATTGCTATGGCAGGTTTGAAGGAATACCAGCCTTAGGAGTTATAACCTGAATCTAAATGCTTTCATCACATTACATCAGAGAAGTCCATAATACAAGATCTACAGTGCATTCGGAAAGTATTCAGACCCCTTCACTTTTCCACATTTTGTTACATTTCAGCCTTATTCTAAAATGGATTTTTATTTTAAATTACCTCATCAATCTACTTACAATACCCCATTACCACAAATCAAAAACAGGTTTTTAGAAATGTTTGCTAATTTGATTAAAAATAAAACACTGAAATAGCAAATTTACATAAGTATTCAGACCCTTTACTCAGTACTTTGTTGAACCACCTTTGGCAGCGATTACAGCCTTCAGTCTACTTGGGTATGATGCTACAAGCTTGGCACACCTGTATTTGGGGAGTTTCTCCCATTCTTCTCTGTATATCCTCTCAAGCTCTGTCAGGTTGGATGGGGAGCATCGCTGCATAGCTATTTTCAGGTCTCTCCAGGGATGTTCGATCGGGTTCAAGTCAGGGCTCTGGCTGGGCCACTCAAGGACATTCAGTGACTTGTCCCGAAGCCACTCCTGTGTTGTCTTGGCTGTGTGCTTAGGGTCGTTATCCTGTTGGAAGGTGAACCTTCGCACCAGTCTGAGGTCCTAAGCGCTCTGGAGTAGGTTTTCATCAAGGATCTCTCTGTACTTTGCTCCGTTCATCTTTCCCTCGATCCAGACTAGTCTCTCAGTCCCTGCCGCTGAAAAACATCCCCACAGCATGATGCTGCCACCACCATGCTTCAGGGATGGTGCCAGGTTTCCTCCAGACGTGACGCTTGGCATTCAGGCCAAAGAGTTAAATCTTGGTTTCATCAGACCAGAGAATCTTGTTTCTCATGGTCTGAGAGTCCTTTAGGTGCCTTTTGGCAAACTCCAAGTGGGCTGTCATGTCCCTTTTACTGAGGAGTGGCTTCCGTCTGGCCACTCTACCATAAAGGCCTGATTGGTGGAGTGCTGCAGAGATGGTTGTCCTTCTGTAAGGTTCTCCCATCTCTACAGAGGAACTCTGGAGCTCTGTCAGAGTGACCATCAGGTTCTTGGTCACGTCCCTGACCAAGGGCCTTCTCCCCAGATTGTTCAGTTTGGCCGTGCAGCCAAATGAATGATGGAGGCCACTGTGTTCTTGGGGACATTCAATGCTGCAGAAATTTTTTGGTACCCTTCCCCAGATCTGTGCCTCGACACAATGCTGTCTCGGAGCTCTATGGACAATTCCTTCGATCTCATGGCTTGGTTTTTGCTCTGACATGCACTGTCAACTGTGGGACCTTATATAGCCATTTATGTGCCTTTCCAAATTTACATTTCAGTCATTTAGCAGACGCTCTTATCCAGAGCGACTTACAGTTAGTGAGTGCATACATTTTCATACTGGCCCCCTGTGGGAATCGAACCCACAACCCGGGCGTTGCAAACGCCATGCTCTACCAACTGAGCTACACGGGACACCGACAAATCATGTCCAATCAATTGAATTTACTTGAATTGACTCCAATCAAGTTGTAAAAACATCTCAAGGATGATCAATGGAAACAGGATGAACCTGAGCTCAATTTCGAGTCTCATAGTAAAGGGTCTGAATACTTATGTAAATAAGGTATTTCTGTTTTTTATTTTTAATACATTTGCTAAAATTTCTAAACCTGTTTTTGCTTCGTCATTATGGGGTATTGTGTGTAGATTGATGAGGAAAACAATTATTCAATCCATTTCAGAATAAGGCTGTAACGTAACAAAATGTGGAAAAAGTCAAGGGATCTGAATACTTTCCAAATGCACTTTATAGTAAACACTTCCCATAGACGTACAGACAGTGGAAAGTCTTTGACTGGGCCTTATGAAGGAATGAGGAAAACCTCACTGCTTGTTGTCTAGTATCTCTCCAGGGCCCGGCTCATCCATACAGTCTGACTGTAGGCTTGCCTCCTGCCCCACGGAGGTGGAGTGATGTCTGGGTAATGGGCCTCCCATCACTGGGTGAGCCATCTTCCCATTGATCTTGTTTGGAGGGCGGCTGTGTGGGCTGGCAGTGGGGGCGGATGGATGGGCGGTAATCAAATGGGGGCCAGTGTTGCTGCATCACCTGCACAACGAACGGGCCCTCTTGACGTGACAGCTCTGTTGATGGGCCACGCTCAGCACTCAACGTGGCTTCTGATATTAATTGGTGTGTTTGGCACAGCCCCCGCTGCTGCTTGGCACTACCTCCTCAGCTGGCCTGCCAGACGCTGACCTAAACTTTTCTAGTTATCTGCATGTATTACGCTCAGTCCACTTGAATGGCAGAGTAGAAGGCATTCTGATCAATTAAATTCCAGTCCATGCTCCATTGGAATCATTTATACCTACACTACAGATCCTTGCCAGGAATCTAACCAGAAAAAATTAATTACCTGCCTGGGAATACTTTTTTAAAGGAAATATTGGGAAAGCTTGGACTGGAGCCAGCAGGAGGAAATACAGCTGAGCTTTTGCAGTCTCTGTAGCATCAACCTCACACACACTGACAACACCCAGCAC
The DNA here is from genome assembly GCF_964263955.1 of Coregonus lavaretus. Classification (NCBI taxonomy): domain Eukaryota; kingdom Metazoa; phylum Chordata; class Actinopteri; order Salmoniformes; family Salmonidae; genus Coregonus; species Coregonus lavaretus. The sequence goes on along the minus strand of NC_139997.1, from coordinate 40,851,287 downwards.
ACTTTTAGAAGTCAATCTTCATTCAAACACAGCATGCAGGTATTGTAATAGTACAGTGTATGGATCTGGCATGCGGTCTACAAAGCTTACGCTTTTGCTTTGAAGAGCAAGGTATGATAAGAGCCTCTCGCTTTCTTCACATTAGGTTGGCTTACACCACTGCTACATCAATGGCAGGTAGACTATTGCATTGAGGAATTATTTGCAATACTGATCATGATGGATCACAATTGACTTGAATACAACCCAGTCTGTATGTTTAAAGGTGTATTTATAGGAAAGAGAACCAGGGTTTTTTCACTTCATTTTGAGCTTAACTCTCAATGAGATCCTCTGTTGAGCCATGTTATCATTGTCCACAGTCACTCTGGAATTCGTGTCACACAGGGATGTATGGGACTGTTTTTACTATCTCATATCTATCAATTTCATTTCTGTGTTTATAACTATCTCCACACCAAAGGCAGGCCTTTTACCATCAGGATTGCTTTCCAGATGACTGTGTGCGAACAGTCACAGGTTCTATTATCATGCAGGCATTTCTCCAGGTACAACAGGGTGAGATTGGCGCATCAAGCTCCACTGTCTTTTTTCACAGCAAAAATAAGGTTAATAATAAGAGACAGTGGCAAGGTCATTGCTTTCTAATTATGCTTAGCCTGATCTCAAATATCTCTTTTGTCAGCTACAGAGACTGGAGAAATTGTGGCGGTGGAAAATCTCTAGCTTTCATGTGCTCCTTTCATTTAACCCCTTAGCTTTGTAAGCCCTGACTAGCTGGGTTTCTTTTGAATGGAGACCTAGGTGTAGAGACCAGAAATGAATAGGATCTTTCTACCTTCTGGTGATGGGACATGGAAAGTAATTATCCTCTGGTCAGGAACAGGTAGAGAGGCCATTCATGCACTCTGCCAATCCTAATGACTTGACTATAGGTTTTATACAGGACTTCAGTTATAACAGACTGGTAGATTCTGATGGTATTTGAACTGGAAATATTGTAAGGGTATTTTTGGGGGTTATTTTAAAATCATATTTAGTAGAAGGTAGAAAGAGAGACAGATCACAGCACTAAAAACACACTTTCTGTATTTGTATTGTCCAAATCCAGCAGGATCAGATCAATTAGTGGGCTGGAACAAGCCCTCACTGCCTCCACCATGCAATAAGCGAGGGCCGTGTCACAGACAAGGACACTCTCTGAGACAAAGCTTCAGTCCCATCCTTCCCACCCCCATGTCAAGGGTAATCTTGTTCCCTGTTCGTCATATTGGCCACCACAATGAGAGGCGTCATGACTTTTGCCTGGGCCGACAAAAGCGGACAGTGACGGTGAACAGAAAGGACCCGTGTGGGACCACAGATACTGTCAACATAAAGCTAAAGTGAGGGATTTGAGAGAAAGGGGAGGGCGAGAGGGATGGACAACAACAACACTATCTCTTCCATTCAAAGCAAAGAGATCTGGAGGCCATCTTTTCAAACCCCCTGTACCTGTGCATTCTTTCAAAGATACAGTGAATAACAAATACTTGCTTAACTTTGCAAAGGTCACATTTTGGCAACATGTAGTCTTATTTCATAGAACATCTGTTTTCACCTTTGATTTGAACAGTTCACTGACCGCTCACGCAAACATGCACAGCATATCTGTGGTGCTAGCTTAGTTGACCTGTTTGTTATTCTCATCATAAACTTGTTTCTGAGGTGAAGGATTCAGCACCATGTATATGTCAATAGACATATTGTTAGATGGCCATCATACAGTACCCTCTACTGTGTTTAAGCCTCGTTAGGAAAATCGATGCATTGCAGACAACTAAATTCTAATCAAACGCAGACCATAAGGAAATATTGTAATAAAAAGTCAATTTAAACCTGTCCACATCTGCTGTCTACAGTTCAAGTGGAATGCTTAACTTGCAAGATCTACCCAACAGTGCAGTAATCAATATCAAAATAGTATAATTCATAAAACAAATATTTATATATACAATAAAGAAAATACAATAAATAAGAGAGGAAGCTATATAGACGGTCAGTGCCAATAATACATGTACAATGTGCAGGGATACTGGAGTAGTTTGAGGCAGATATGTACAAGTAGGCGTGTGATTAGGATTAGTGGATTTGGCTATTTCAGCCACACCCGTTGCTGACAGGTGTATAAAATTGAGCACACAGTCATGCAATCTCCATAGACAAACATTGGCAGTAGAATGGGCTTATTTCCAGTGAACGGAAATCTTAAAGCTACAGCATACAATGACATTCTAGAAGATTCTGTGCTTCCAACCTTGTGGCAAGTTTGGGGAAGGCCCTTTCCTGTTTCAGCATGACAATGCCCCGTGCACAAAGCCAGGTCCATACAGAAAAGTTTGTCGAGATTGGTGTGGAAGAACTTGACTGGCCTGCACAGAGCCCTGACCTCAACACCATCGAACACCTTTGGGATGAATTGGAATGCCGACTGCGAGCCAGGCCTAATCGCCCAACATCTGTGCCCGACCTCACTAATACTCTTGTGGCTGAATGGAAGCAAGTCCCTGCAGCAATGTTCCAACATCTAGCGGAAAGCCTTCCCAGAAGAGTGGAGGCTGTTATAGCAGCAAAGGGGGGATGAACTCCATATTAATGCCCATGATTTTGGAATGAGATGTTCGACGAGCAGGTGTCCACATACTTTTAGCCATGTAGTGTACTTCTGGTAATATACTAATGGAAATACAGTTGAAGTCAGAAGTTTACATACACCTTAGCCAAATACATTTAAATTCAGTTTTCAAAATTCCTGACATTTAATCCTGGTAGAAATTCCCTGTCTTAGGTCAGTTAGGATCACCACTTTATTTTAAGAATGTGAAATGTCAGAATAAGAGTAGAGAGAATTATTTATTTCAGCTTTTATTTCTTTCATCACATTCCCAGTGGGTCAGAAGTTTACATACACTCAATTAGTATTTGGTAGCATTGCCTTTAAATTGTTTAACTTGGGTCAAACGTTTTGGGTAGCATTCCACATGCTTCCCACAATAAGTTGGGTGAATATTGGCCCATTCCTCCTGACAGAGCTGGAGTAATTGAGTCAGGTTTGTAGGCCTCCTTGCTCACACACGATTTTTCAGTTCTGCCCACACATTTTCTATAGGATTGAGGTCAGGGCTTTGTGATGGCCACTCCAACACCTTGACTTTGTTGTCCTTAAGCCATTTTGCCACAACATTTGCGACCAAGCTTTAACTTCCTGACTGATGTCTTAAAATGTTGCTTCAATATATCCACATAATTTTCCTTCCTCATGATGCCATCTATTTTGTGAAGTGCACCGGTCCCTCCTGCAGCAAAGCACCCCCACAGCATGATGCTGCCACCCCCGTGCTTCACGGTTGGGATAGTGTTCTACGGCTTGCAAGCCTTCCCCTTTTTCCTCCAAACATAACGATGGTCATTATGGCCAAACAGTTCTATTTTTGTTTCATCAGACTAGAGGACATTTCTCCAAAAAGTACGATCTTTGTCCCCATGTGCAGTTGCAAACCGTAGTCTGTCTTTTTTTATGGCGGTTTTGGAGCAGTGGCTTCTTTCTTGCTGAGCGGCCTTTCAGGTTATGTCAATATAGGACTCGTTTTACTGTGGCTATGGATACTTTTGTACCGGTTTCCTCCAGCATCTTCACAAGGTCCTTTGCTCATGTTCTTTGATTGATTTGCACTTTTCACATTAAAGTACGTTCATCTCTAGGAGACAGAACGCAACTCCTTTCTGAGTGGTATGACGGCTGCGTGGTCCCATGGTGTTTATACTTGTGGAGGTCAACAAAAAAAAAATCTGAGGTCTTGGCTGATTTCTTTTGATTTTCCCATGATGTCAAACAAAGAGGCACTGAGTTTGAAGGTAGGCCTTGAAATACATCCACAGGTACACCTCCAATTGACTCAAATGATGTCAATTAGCCTATCAGAAGCTTCTAAAGCCATGACATCATTTTCTGGAATTTTCCAAGCTGTTTAAAGGCACAGTCAACTTAGTGTATGTAAACTTCTGACCCACTGGAATTGTGATACAGTGAATTATAAGTGAAATAATCTGTCCGTAAACAATTGTTTGAAAAATTACTTGTGTCAATCTCAAAGTAGATGTCCTAACCGACTTGCCAAAACTATAGTTTGTTAAGAAGAAATTCATGGAGTGGTTGAAAAATTAGTTTTAATGACTAAGTGTAAGTGTACGTAAACTTCCGACTTCAACTGTACATGTACACATGAGTTATAGTGACCAGTAGCAGGATAGATATATAGATACTAATGGTAAGGGCAATCAATAATCAATTAAAAGCAGCGTAGTGGTAATAATACATCTAATCAAGTATCATTGTATCAGCAGTGTAGGTGTGAGGGGGAGCAGTTGTGGTTAGCCATTTATGGCCAGGGGATAGAAGCTGTTTAGGAGTCTGTTAGTCTGAGCCTTGATGCACCGGTACCGTCTGCCGGACAGGAGCATGGAGAACAGTCCATGTATTGGGTGGCTGTTGTCTCAGGCCCGAAACATTTTCATTCTCAGACACTACCTGGCATGTACATCCTGGATGGCTGGGATTTCAAAAATGTTTCATCCTCATGAGGGAGAAGGGGCACTGCCGCGCCTTCTTCACGACTGTGCTGGTGTGAAAGGACCATGTTAAATCTTCAGTGATGTGGAAACCGAGGAACTTGAAGCCCTTGACAGCCAGTCATATCAAAGCCAGTCATACCGAAGTTTTATTAGAGAACACGTTTGAACTGAAAAGCTTCTACGGTTGCAATTAGACAAGCAACCAAATTCAGATTTTTTTTTTCACTTTTGACCAATCAGATTAGCTCTGAAAAAGATCTGATGTGATTGGTAAAAATACCAATTAGTGGGGGAAAAAATATCACAATTGGGCTGCCTGTGTAAATGCGGCCTCAGAAGCATGTTGAAGGGCCTTCTCCTTTTCCTTTACTTATGAATGGTCATGGGCCCACAGCACCATCTACAGGGGATCATCATTTATGGTAGCCATTGTTTGTGGTAATACACCACTGTACTGAAAGTCAAAGAAGATTAGGGGGCTCAATCTTTTCTCTTTTTTTTAACACCAATAATGTTACATAAACATTTTAATTTATAATGTCACCTCCCGGTGCTGTGAATTTGCTCTCATCATCAAGGAAAATTCACAGAGAATAACAAAAAAAAACACTGTGCAAGAAAACAGCATTGTCTGTTCATATAATTTATAAATCCAACAGGATGGGATGACACATGCTAAAATATTGCCAATGTTTAGCCAGGTGAATGGATGAGAACTAAACCACAGCACAGGGAAGTGACCCAAGAAACAAGACTCCTTCGGAGTCCACTAGAGGCCACTGTATTCATGTCCCAAGTGGAGAATATTCTCAACGGCTGGTGGAGTAATCTGTTCATACTCATGTACATAACATTCCAGCATCCCATAGCAAGTGTTATTTAAAGTATTCATGGCATACACTTTGTTCCTGTTGGTCTCTAGTGAAAAGCGTACATAGCTTCAGCTCCTCCTCAGTGGAAGGATGTGTGTGTTAGAGGCTGGCCCTGATAGGTCCAATCCAACACAGCTACAGAAGACATTCACTGAATCACAAACCAACTCTCTACTTTAAGGAGACTGGTCAGGTAAGACACATAGTCCATATTCTAGAAGGAGCCAGATATACAGATCAGGCTTAGATAGGGGTACAAATCAATACACAATGTGTTAAAGAAAACTGATTAAATCAACACGTACTGTGGAAAGCAACAACGTGTTCAAGATGCTAGTTGCAGCTTTCCTTTCCCTGGTACATTGCAAGAGCTCATGGCAATCCCGATGGACTGGATCAACAATCATAGGGTCACACACAGAACACACACCACAACCCATACTGTTCTTCAGCCATGTACAGTGCATATCATAAGTATTCACTCCCCTTGGATTTTTCCCACATTTTGTTGCGTTACAAAGTGGGATTGAAATGAATATAACTGTAATTTCTTTGTCACTGATCTAAACAAAATACCTCAATGTCAAAGCAAAATGAAAATTCTATAAATGTTTACAAATTAATACAAAATGAAGAACTAAAATGTATTGGGTTATATAAATATCCACCCCCTTTGTTATGGCAAGCCTAAATAAGTTAAGGAGTAGAAATGTGCTTAACAAATCATATAATAAGTTGCATGGACTCACTCTGTGTGCAATAATAGTGTTGAACATGATTTTGCAACGATTACTGTCACGACTTCCGCCGAGGCTGCTTCCCCTCCTTGTTTGGGCAGGTTTCGGCGGTCGTCGTAACCGGCTTACTAGCTGCTGCCGATCCATTTATCATCACTCCACTTGTCTCGTCTAATTAATCACACACACCTGGTCCTTATCCCCAATTAGTCATTGTATAAGTGTTCCCTCTGCGTCCTTGTTTGTGTGGGGGAGTGTTTGGAGCGAGCTGTGTGTAGCGCGGTTGAGGTACCCTTACCTTGTTGTTGCCAGGGTAGATATTTCCCATGTGCCTGAGTTTTGTTGTCGTATGCTTGCACAATTGTTTATCGACGGAATAAACTCTTTGGATGCGTATTACTCTCCTGCGCCTGACTCCTTCTATCACACGCATCACAGATACACCATATCTGTATCCCACACATACAACTATCTGTAAGGTCCCTCAGTCGAGTAGTGTTTTTCAAGCATCGATTCAACCACAAAGACCAGGGGACTTTTCCAATGCCTCACAAAGGGCAAAGATTGGTAGATGGGTAAAAAAAAAGAGAACCACACCGGCAAAGCCCGTTACACAGCGTCATACCGTACAGTATGTCTGAATACCAACTACCGAGAAGTGCGTAGGAAAGGCGTTCATAAGAAAGGCGTAATTTCCTAAATCGGAATCAGGCCCTACGAGTATTCTGACCTTGAATTTAAGCATGAGAATAGCATGCCATTCATCGTTAGGGGTGTGAAATGAAATGAAGGTGTGGTGGAGGTGTGTCTACAGATACGCAATATTCTGACCTTCACTCAATTCCCTCATAATTCCACTACATTTATGCGTGAGGAAACCATTAATAAAGTCTAGCGAACCTGCCGGTTCCAAGTGGAAAAAGCATTGACTTGTATTTTTTTTCCGATAGAAATAACAGCATTCTCCATGCACTGTAATTTATAAATTGATGAGCTATTTATAGGAGCTAGGTAAATGAGTAATCTATATGGAGAATGGGATTGTCAATAAACATAGCAATTGTTTTAGATTATTTTTCCTTATGATCCCTGGAGACGAATGTGAAACCAGCCATATGGAAGCAAACGGAAAACATATAAACATGACATGACCTTTTCCACAGTGAAATAGTCTATACATAGCTGTGCCGTTATTCCGTATTTTAATTGTGCGCACTCATAATTTGCGTGGATGAAATTTGGACACAAACTATAGGCTTGTGTAGGGCTGAACTTGCCGAGTTGCTGTATGCGCTGTAGAATGTTTTAATTATATGCCTGGACTCTCCAGGTTTATTTTACAATTTGTATCATGTTAAATATTTCGCCACTATCGGGAGCCACCATCAGTAATACCCACATACATTTATAACTGTCACTTTAGTGTTCGTTTTCTTAAATTTGTAGCTTACATTTTGCATCATTCCATTCCGTTTACCTTTCTTTCCTCTGTCACGTCCGTGTAAATTGTTCCTGCGGGTCGCTAGCAATATGTCTTCCCTGTTAAAATAAAGGTTAAATAAATTAGTTAATCATATTAGGCTAACTTTGTGCGATGATTTGGGACATCTAGTTTATTTGAATCATTATGGAACTCAGACCACACGTAGCAGGTTAAACCTGGAACTTGGCGCACGGTTTATGACTACAGGACCTTTGTTATACAATTCCATGATTAGTGCGAATTAGGGTTTATTTATATGACTATTGTTCAACCCTTATTGTACACTTTTTTCCACCTTCCAATATTTCATGGCTTGAACTTGATTATTACAACTTTCAGGATGAATCAAACCATTGAATTTGATTGATCAATAGGCCTATATTTCGTGCATAAAAGCTCTCCAATCTTCATTAAGCCTTCATAAACACTACATAAATGTGTCACAAAACATCTTTAACCGTATGTCATGCTCTATAAAGGGTTAATAAATGTGGCATAACTGTGTCTCTGTGTGACATAACCACCAATGTCAAATGTGACATAACCAACTATGTAAAATATGACAAACCTGTGCTTTATAAAGGGAGGCATAAGAACCGTTTAATAAAGGCTTTATAAATCATATTAAATAAAGGCTTCACAAAGCATTTATAACCTTGTCATGCATCTTGGTAGAGCATTGCAAAGCCAGGATATTGGGTTCAATTGCTGGGACCACCCATACATAAACATTTATGCATGCATGACTGTAAGTCGTTTTTGATAAAAGCATCTGCTAAATTATACATATTTTTTTAAGGCGCATAGCCAATATTGGACCTGACCTCAACTTTCCCCAAAATGCTGTAGGATGACACACAAGTGCAGTCATGCACAGCAAAACATGTTGGTAGAGCCTTTTAAAATCAATTTTTTTTTTTTTGCCTAATTCCGTTTTTTTCCCTAATTCCATTTTCTCAGTTTAGCTTTTCCAGGTTTCGGATTTCCCAATTTTTTTCTGGTTTCCCCCCAGTTTTTCACACTTGTATTTTCTGTGTTCACAACCATGCTTTTAAACCAAATCAGGGGACGACTTTTGAGTTCTGGGAAAAATCTAAGAAACTTTGATTTGAGTGTAGTTGCCCTTTAATTCAGTGCATGCCCTGCACTGTTTGGTTTGTGGTGTTTCTGTAGCGCAGTAAGCACACATGTGATGAGTTTGCAGATCAAATGCCCACTTGTGGTGCCACTGGACAGCAAAAACTAGTAAGTTAACCTTTATTTATTGTAATTTAAATTCATTTGTAGTAGTTAAGTGATGCGTTAGATTACATAGCTACCTCAATCGTTATTTCAAATAATTTCGGTGACGTCACAGCAATTGCTAGCTAGCTAACGAAATTTAGCTAGCTAGCAGGCTCAGCTAAATCAAAATCCCCCTAGATATTGCCACGTCTCGGTTACGTCATGGGATTTGTAAATGAAAGAGGAATATAATAATATTAATAAAATGGAGTTTCCCATCTCCCCATTTAGAGTATTTCTGGTGCAGCACAGAAATGCCTTTATCCAGATGGTGTGACAAAGGCATTTCGCTTCCACAATCACCCGACCTCAACCCAATTGAGATGGTTTGGGATGAGTTGGACCGCAGAGTGAAGGAAAAACAGCCAACAAGTGCTCAGCATACGTGGGAACTCCTTCAAGACTGTTGGAAAAGCATTCCTCATGAAGCTGGTTGAGAGAATGCCAAGAATGTTCTAAGCTGTCATCATGGCAAAGAGTGGCTACTTTGAAGAATCTAAAATATAAAATATATTTTGATTTGTTTAACACTTTTTTGGTTACTACATGATTCCATATGTGTTATTTCATAGTTTTGATGTCTTCACTATTATTCTACAATGTAGAAAATAGTAAAAATAAAGAAAACCCTTGAATGAGTAGGTGTGTCCAAACTTTTGACTGGTACTGTATGTGTTATACATGACCAAAGGGGTCTGACTTTAAAGTAAATACAGTGTCATGCGATATACCGTCTTTAAGGATGTGTTATGAATGACCGGTGTCTCACTATTACAGGACACTACATAAAGTGTCAATAAATAGGTTATTAACGTTTTGCTGATTTATGAAGGTTCTCTCATGATCCACAGGTTACTGTAGGGTGTGAGAGGTATCTAAATGGGTTGATGGACCTACAAAACTTGCGTTTGTGTGCATGTGTGTGTGTTTGTGTCAGAGCCAAGATGATTTGGAGTAGTCCAACCTGAGACTACCGCACCAGGTACTCCTCTTCTGTTCCCATTTTGGAGACCGGGGATTGATTACAACCTGTTACAATGGTGCCAACATTTTCAAACCAACAGGTGTAGACCTTACAGTGAAAAGCTTATTTACAAGCCCTTAACCAACAATGCAGTTTTAAGAAGACATTTGCAATGCAAATAGTCTGGGTAGCCATTTGATTAGATGTTCAGGTGTCTTATGGCTTGGGTGTAGAAACTGTTTAGAAGCCTCTTGGACCTAGACTTGGTGCTCCGGTACCGCTTGCCATGCGGTAGCAGAGAGAACAGTCTATGACTAGTGTGGCTTGAGTCTTTGACAATTTTTAGGGCCTTCCTCTGACACCGCCTGGTATAGCGGTCCTGGATGGCAGGAAGCTTGGCCCAAGTGATGTACTGGGCCGTACGCACTACCCTCTGTAGTGCCTTGCGGTCAGAGGCCGAGCAGTTGCCCTACCAGGCAGTGATGCAACCAGTCAGGATGCTCTCGATGGTGCAGCTGTAGAACCTTTTGAGGATCTGAGGACCCATGCCAAATCTTTTCAGTCTCCTGAGGGGGAATAGGTTTTGTCGTGCCCTCTTCACGACTGTCTTGGTGTGCTTGGACCATGTTAGTTTGTTGGTGATGTGGACACCAAGGAACTTGAAGCTCTCAACCTGCTCCACTACAGCCCCGTCGATGAGAATGCTCGGTCCTCTTCTTTTTCCTGTAGTCCACAATCATCTCCTTTGTCTTGATCACATTGAGGGAGAGGTTGTTGTCCTGGCACCACACGGCCAGGTCTCTGACCTCCCTATAGGCTGTCTCGTCGTTGTTGGTGATCAGGCCTACCACTGTTGTGTCATCTGCAAACTTAATGATGGTGTTGGAGTCGGGCCTGGCCATGCAGTCATGAGTGAACAGGGAGTACATGAGGGGACTAAGCACGCACCCATGAGAGGTCCCTGTGTTGAGGATCAGCGTGACGGATGTGTTGTTACCTACCCTTACCACCTGGGGGCGGCCTGTCAGGAAGTCCTGATCCAGTTGCAGAGGGAGGTGTTTAGTCCCAGGGACCTTAGCTTAGTGATGAGCTTTGAGGGCACTATGGTGTTGAACGCTGAGCTGTAGTCAATGAATAGCTTTCTCACATACAGTGGGGAAAAAAGTATTTAGTCAGCCACCAATTGTGCATGTTCTCCCACTTAAAAAGATGAGAGAGGCCTGTAATTTTCATCATAGGTACACGTCAACTATGACAGACAAATTGAGAATTTTTTTCCCAGAAAATCACGTTGTAGGATTTTTAATGAATTTATTTGCAAATTATGGTGGAAAATAAGTATTTGGTCACCTACAAACAAGCAAGATTTCTGGCTCTCACAGACCTGTAACTTCTTCTTTAAGAGGCTCCTCTGTCCTCCACTCGTTACCTGTATTAATGGCACCTGTTTGAACTTGTTATCAGTATAAAAGACACCTGTCCACAACCTCAAACAGTCACACTCCAAACTCCACTATGGCCAAGACCAAAGAGCTGTCAAAGGACACCAGAAACAAAATTGTAGACCTGCACCAGGCTGGGAAGACTGAATCTGCAATAGGTAAGCAGCTTGGTTTGAAGAAATCAACTGTGGGAGCAATTATTAGGAAATGTAAGACATACAAGACCACTGATAATCTCCCTCGATCTGGGGCTCCACGCAAGATCTCACCCCGTGGGGTCAAAATGATCACAAGAACGGTGAGCAAAAATCCCAGAACCACACGGGGGGACCTAGTGAATGACCTGCAGAGAGCTGGGACCAAAGTAACAAAGCCTACCATCAGTAACACACTACGCCGCCAGGGACTCAAATCCTGCAGTGCCAGACGTGTCCCCCTGCTTAAGCCAGTACATGTCCAGGCCCGTCTGAAGTTTGCTAGAGTGCATTTGGATGATCCAGAAGAGGATTGGGAGAATGTCATATGGTCAGATGAAACCAAAATATAACTTTTTGGTAAAAACTCAACTCGTCGTGTTTGGAGGACAAAGAATGCTGAGTTGCATCCAAAGAACACCATACCTACTGTGAAGCATGGGGGTGGAAACATCATGCTTTGGGGCTGTTTTTCTGCAAAGGGACCAGGACGACTGATCCGTGTAAAGGAAAGAATGAATGGGGCCATGTATCGTGAGATTTTGAGTGAAAACCTCCTTCCATCAGCAAGGGCATTGAAGATGAAACGTGGCTGGGTCTTTCAGCATGACAATGATCCCAAACACACCGCCCGGGCAACGAAGGAGTGGCTTCGTAAGAAGCATTTCAAGGTCCTGGAGTGGCCTAGCCAGTCTCCAGATCTCAACCCCATAGAAAATCTTTGGAGGGAGTTGAAAGTCTGTGTTGCCCAGCGACAGCCCCAAAACATCACTGCTCTAGAGGAGATCTGCTTGGAGGAATGGGCCAAAATACCAGCAACAGTGTGTGAGAACCTTGTGAAGACTTACAGAAAACGTTTGACCTGTGTCATTGCCAACAAAGGGTATATAACAAAGTATTGAGAAACTTTTGTTATTGACCAAATACTTATTTTCCACCATAATTTGCAAATAAATTCATTAAAAATCCTACAATGTGATTTTCTGGATTTTCTTTTCTCATTTTGTCTGTCATAGTTGACGTGTACCTATGATGAAAATTACAGGCCTCTCTCATCTTTTTAAGTGGGAGAACTTGCACAATTGGTGGCTGACTAAATACTTTTTTTCCCCACTGTAGGTGTTCATTTTGTCCAGGTGTGAAAGGGCAGTGTAGAGCGCAATAGAGATTGCATCATCTGTGGATCTGTTGGGGCGGTATGCAAATTGGAGTGGGTCTAGGGTTTCTGGGATAATGGTGTTGATGTGAGCCATGACCAGCCTTTTAAAGCACTTCATGGCTACAGACGTGAGTGCTACGGGTCGGTAGTCATTTAGGCAGGTTACCTTAGTGTTCTTGGGCACAGGGACTATGGTGGTCTGCTTGAAACATGTTGGTATTACAGACTCAGACAGGGAGAGGTTGAAAATGTCAGTGAAGACACTTACCAGTTGGTCAGCGCATGCTCGGAGTACACGTCCTGGTAATCCGTCTGGGCCTGCGGCCTTGTGAATGTTGACCTGTTTAATGGTCTTACTCACATCGGCTACGGAGAGTGTGATCACACAGTCGTCCGGAACAGCTGATGCTCTCATGCATGTTTCAGTGTTGCTTGCCTCGAAGCGAGCATAGAAGTAATTTAGCTCGTCTGGTAGGCTCGTGTCACTGGGCAGCTCGTAGCTGTGCTTCCCTTTGTAGTCTGTAATAGTTTGCAAGCCCTGCCACATCCGACGAGCGTCGGAGCCGGTGTAGTATGATTCGATCTTATTCCTGTATTGACGCTTTGCCTGTTTGATGGTTCGTTGGAGGGTATACCGGGATTTCTTATAAGCTTCCGGGTTAGAGTCCCGCTGTGGCTGATCTTTCAGCGGGGGAGTGGGTGAATGTGTCAAAGACCTGACTGGGCCCAGCACCGCACGGTATGGCTTGTTATAGTGTTGTGTGCAAGTTTGTGTACTGAGGAACATGTAACTTGGTTCCAGAAAAAAGCCACTTTAAATGTCCTTACGTTGGGGGCTTTCATCAAGGTAAGTGTTTCTTGGTGTAACGTCGTCCCCAGGCTATTGTGCACACAGCACATATTAACCAGGGATATCAACCATTCAAAGTTGGCCTTAGTGGGAGTGACCATAGACTTCTATGGGACTGACCTTACTGAGTAAAGTATTTGTCATCAGGCTATGTCCTTTGCTAGCAAAAGCATTCCCCCTGGTCGTCACTAGTTAACACAGCCACAAAGTCATAATTATGGCTAAAACCTTATTATTTCCATAATTTATCTTCTTAAAATTGTATTTGAAACCTAACCCTAACTAATGAAGGCCAAGTTTGATGCGTTGATCGACCAGACCGCGCGGAAGTGTCTGGGAACAAGATGAGGTGTAATGTGACTAACATGACTTCACTTTAGAACTTGTTCCATCTTCCAGCACACAGGTCACCCTTTATAAAGCACATTTATATCATATTCGACATTGTGGTTTATGTCACATTTGACATTGGTGATTATATCACACTGTTATGCCACATTTATGAACCCTTTATAAAGCATGACAAACGGTTATGCTTTGTAACACATTTATGTAGTGCTTATGAAGGCATTATGAAGGCTTTATGAAGCCTTTATAACCTGAACGTCATTTAAAGCGGGGCCGGTAAGGGTCGTCAATACCAACTACTGAGAAGTGCGTAGGAAAGGCATGTGTAGGAAAGTCGTAAATTCCCTAAGTCGGAATCAGCCCCTTTTAGACTTACCCACTAAGACTCACAGCTGTAATCGCTGCCAAAGGTGTTTCTAACCTGTACTGTATTGACTCGGGGTGAATACTTATCTCATCAACATATATTTGTGTTTTCTTTTTCTGAGAAAAACAAATATATATATGAATTTCTCTTCCACTTTTACATTACAGTATTTTGTGTAGATCGTTGACAAAAAATTGAAAATTAAATCAATTTTAATACCACTTTGTAACACAATCAAATTTGACAAAGGGTGAATACTTATGATATGCACTATACCAGGGATTTATGTTAGCAAACAGTTGGCTACCAGAAGCCAAACTAATCCCCTGGTGGAGATAACGCCCAGGGGAATAGAGGAAGGAAGCCCAGTTTATTTTGGGAGAAGGTCTGCCTTAAGCCGACAGCCTTTCTAATACCTGCTGACAGACTAGGCCAACACAGATTCAAGGCCGTGGCACAGGATGACAGTCCATTACAGGGACACACGTCCCTTGGGGGATTTCTCCAGGCCATGATGGAAGCATTATTACTATCAGCAGAGTAATAGCCTCAGGAATGGATCAGTGTCATAAACACTGACTGATGCGCCATAAGCTCACATGGGAGGTGAGGCACCGGAGGTTCTCAAAGCAGGGCCCAACAGCAGTCTGAACCACTAACCAGGAAATGGAGGAGAGCGAGAGAGAGTCATGTTGAACATGTTAGGTTGTGGATGACCTTTGACCTGCAGGACAGCAGACAGGTCATTCTCACGCCATCATAGAACTTATAAGCATTGACAAGCTCAAAGAGGCAGGTGTAGACCTGGCTGGTAGAGGCCAAGCCAAAATATCCAACACAGGAGGTGACCAGCCCTCATGATAGGCCTAGTTGGATAAGCAGAAGAGGATATAAAGTGATGCATATGAGGGGGAAAACCCCACTATTGAGCCAGCCAAAGAAACATCAACATTTTTCATCAACCATTCACTCAAATACATAACGAATGACTTCCCACATGAGTTGCTGTATTCAGAGATACTGACGGGTTGAGGTATAATGCACTGCATGGCCATTTCAATCCTTCCCATTTCTCTCCACACATCCTCCCAGTGTGGTTTGAAAATGAGCTTCAATGATAATTTCTTCCCCTTGATTGCATTTTCATGAGCAGCCAGATGTACAGTAAAGTCCAGGCTAGTGATGCACTCATGAGGTGATGGCTTACCGTCCTCCCAAAGCCACTTCATCAAAACAGACCCACATAGGTACAGTAGCTCTGCTATACCAACTCATCCACCCACTGATAAGAGGAATGCAGTGAAAAGGTTATGGACTGGCAGGGGCTGTTCATGAGAGAGGCGGCTTACAGCCGCAGCAAGTCAAAATGAGCCAGACCCTTGAATGACATCCGCCATAATTGTTGTCCCCTGACTTACTCAAAGTCCCAAATGGGCTGGGCACGTTTCAGCGCTGTGTGAACTGTACAGTCAAGAAGTCTCTGGTTTTCAACTTTCCTTCCCCTCCCCCTTTTTTTCCTATTGAACTTCTGAGACTACATCTTGAGAGGCCTCATCTGTCCCCTTCGAGCCTCACCCCAGCGCTCAACAAATCTTCTCACTGCACCTCTCCTGTGACCCTTCATCTTCTCTCTCACTTTCCTTCTCATCTGTTGGCCTCCTTTACCCCACCAACTTCAGAAAAGCAAAAAGGGTAAGAGAGAGTGAGAGAAGAGAGTGAGAGCGCTGAAGAGTGGCGCAGTGGTCTAAGGCACTGCATCGCAGTGCTAGCTGTGCCACTAGAGATCCTGGTTAGAATCCAGGCTCTGCTGTAGCCGGCCGCAACCGGGAGACCAATGGGGCGGCGCACAATTGGCCCAGCGTCGTCCAGGGTAGGGGAGGGAATGGCAGGCAGGGAGGTAGCTCAGTTGATAGAGCATGGCGTTTGCAACACCAGGGTTGTGGGTTCGTTTCCCACGGGGGGCCAGTATGAAAATAATAATGTATGCACTAACTGTAAGTCGCTCTGGATAAGAGCGTCAGCTAAATGACGTAAATGTAAATGTAAATGTAAGAGAAATGATAGCAACACTTTGAATGACAGAGAGAGAAAGAGACCCGGACACAGGCAGGCAGTCTGGGAACTAAAGTATGTTGACTTTCCTTTCATCTGAGTCCTCTCCTCCACACATCCTGTCTACCCTGCAGCTGCCAGACTTTCTCTCAGACCTGAGGATGCTTAAGGAACCACAACAAAACACAGATTTAGGCTTTTCTGATGCTTATCTGCCTTCAAGACATTCCAGACTTGAGGGGACGCACAAAAAAGCTTTGGAATTAAAGAACATGCCTAGCTGATTCAGAACAAGATAACAACATGCTAGTTGTTTGCAGCTAAGTGAAAAAAAGCCTTTACATAGTTCACAAAAATCAATGCCAGGAAATAGGAATATCATATCCATGCTTCACAAAATTCATAATCCATCTAACACGACTATCTAACCAACTAATACTCCCACTGATTCTACTGCAGTTCCATTCATTTCCTATATGGTTCTCTCCTGAACAAACTCCTATTTGTTTAGAGCTGAAACAGACACCTGTGTCAGAAGCCTAAGTGGAAACAGGCCTCAGAGGTAGACTCAGCAATGAGGTGGCACCACAGGTCAGAGTGGTGGAGACATTATTTTCTCCTGATGTTAACCAGGTAAAACTCTAGAACCTAGTTGTAGCAGGGACCTTAAGGGTTGCCCTATTGGCTGGGGCAAGTATCTGAGCAGTCAGGCAAGTTGAGATGCTCTAAAGTTGCCCAGGAGATTTTTTTGTTTGTTTACTGAAAACAACAAAACTTTAAGGAATTCCAGCAGGTGTAGCCTAAAACTGTTATTTCTGGTTCATCCCCAATGTTTAAGTGAAAAACTGACAATGTATGGCATTTATGGCAGCCGGTCAAGTTGAGCCTGCTCTGCGGTTGTCCCACTATGTAGTGGATGATTTAAAAACGGAAAATAACCAAACAGTAAAGAATTCCAGTAGGGGAGTTGCAAAATAAGTAGATTTCTTTTTTTATGCTGCACTGGAAGCGTAATTTTTGGTCAGGGCGAGCAGAGCGCGAGCCACTTTAACCTACACTGTAAAACTTTCCCCTGTAAATTTAAAGCATTATACTGGCAGAGTTGGCAGCTTAATACAGTAATTTTGCTTTACAGCAGAGATGCTGTAATATATTTCACAGTACCATTTCCCTTACTGTAGAACATATTACAGCATCCCTGCTGTAAATGTACATGCCCTTAAATGTAAATGTAAGAACAATTCTAAATTTGTACATAAAATACATTCATTCAAATTTGTAACACCAAATGAACAGAATTGACCATAGAAGTAACAACAGTTAACACATACAGTAGCTAGCTAATACTTTAACATTATGGATTTGGTTCAGTCAGTCATCCTGATGAGCCCTTCCCAGCTATCTAGTTAATAGTTTATGCTGGCTTGCTGGCAACAACAGCAGCATGGCGATGGTTAGAACTTGTAAAAGAAAGTGATGATAATTTTGATGGGCAAGGGAGAAATAACTTGTATTGGTCACCATATGGATGTCACCGTGACGTGCCAATTAGCTAACGTAACGACAAGCTGGTGCGAATGACCAGTGCAATAGTGTTGAATAGTGTTGTAGCGAGGTTCTTGCCTACGTGAGTTGCTTTCCACTGGCTGGGCAACAATTGCTTCCCACAGGGCAGAGGTATCACATGTCGCGGGCGGTAGCTAACGTGGCCAATTTGTTCCATCCCACTTGATTTTATTTAGAGTAGGATAGCAGCCTACATGAGAAATAACATGTAAAATTGGTAGTAACCATCTGGATGTTACCGTGATACAGTATACTGCTCAATGGGGAGAGTTTGAGCTGCAAGCCGGCAACATAACAAACAAAAGACACAACGTCCTTCGCTCCCGCTTGCCGCAGTAAGGACAGGGAAGTAGCTAGATAGTGTAGCCAATATCAGGCCAGGGTGACAGCTAAAGCACATTTATTGTAGTGATTTTCACCGAAAATGTACAATTACGGCATTAACGTCTACATTTTTGTAAAAATAAAAATGAACAATTACTCCGATAACTGAATGATTCTGAACACCCATCCCAACTGTTGGGTTCTATTTTTCTCATAATTGGATCTGTATGTGATGAATAGCTTGGAAGGAATGCATTAATGAGGAGCATAGGTTTGAACTGTACTGATATGGATTGTTTCACATAGCAGGCTGTGATTCATGTGGGGAACGTTAGGGGCTAGGATGAGATAAGACTTGTATTTCTCACAGATACGAACACTCTCTCTTTGTTGTCTGTGAAACCGTCCTTGAACGTGGGTACATGGAGTACAGTGGAATGGTGTCTTTTGGGTGCTGACTCCACAGGTTGTTATGATAAACTTGTGCCTGGCAACAGTGTGCAACAAATGAAGCGCCGAGGAGTTGGGACCAACCCCTGCGCCAACGGATTGGCTGAGTAAAGTCTAAACCACACTCAGTCCTTTACTCTGATTGGCCAACAGAAGAGGTGGGAACTATCTGTCAGAGTATTTGAGAAATAACCTGTAAACAATGTGTTAGTTCTCTGAGTGCCCTGCGAGGTATTTCAGTGGACCCGTATATACAAACCTTCATACTTATCATACATACATTTTGCATATAATAAATTAAGCTTGGATTGAAGATCTCTTGATTCTTATTCCAATACCAGATTTGAATTACGCAATTTCTAACACAACTATGGCAGACAAGTTTCAAATTCTCGCTGAAGTTTCTAGCCACAACTATAAACTAGCTAGCTGGGATGGGCTCATCAGGACAACTGACTGAACCGAATCCGTTCGTCTCCACTCGACTCTCTCTGTGAGAGATAGGTATCAATTTGGGCACCAGGTGTGTCCATAGCCTCGCTCCTAGCTAGCTAGCAAGCTAGCAAACATTAGCCAGCTAGCTAGCTAGATTAGCTAAGAAAACATGCAGTAATTCAAAGTTTGCTAGCAATAAAGATACTTCAAGTGCCATCATAAAGTATGCATGCCCCTAGACTTTTTCCACATTGTTGTTACATTTAATTCATTTTGAATTCAAGCTGTATTTTTTAACTCACCCATCTACACACAATACCCCATAATGACAAAGTGAAAACATGTTTTTAGAAAGTTATCAATTTATTGAAAATGAAATTGTATTTATCACATGCGCCGAATACAACTGGTATAGACTTTACAGTGAAATGCTTGCTTACGAACTTTTCCCAACGAATACATTTTTTTTGTAACTAACACTCAAGGAATAAAATACACAAGAATGGAACTATATACAGGGAATACCAGTACCAGATCAATGTTTAGAGGTACAAGTTACTTTAGGGTAGATATGTACATGAAGGCAGGGTAAAGTGACTAGGCATCCGGATAGATATTATTATTATTATTATTATTATTATTATTATTATTATCTCATTTACATAAGTATTCACACCCCTTTCCTATGACACTCCAAACTGAGCTCAGGTGCACCCAATTTCCTTTGATCCTCCTTGAGATGTCACTACAACTTGATTGGAGTCCACCTGTGGCTAATTTAATTGTTTGGACATGATTTAGAAAGAAACACACCTATATAAGGTCCCACAGTTGAAAGTGCATGTCAGAGCAGAAACTATACCATGAAGTCCAAGGAACTATCCGTAGCTCTCCGAGATAGAATTGTGATGAGGCATATAAAACAATTTCTAGAGTGTTGAAAGTTTCCAAGAGCACAGTGGTCTCCATCATTGGGAAATTGAAAAATATGGAACTACCCAGACTCTGCCTAGAGCTGGTTGTCTGAGCAACCGGGCAAGAAGGAACTTGGTCAGGGAGGTGACCAAGAATCCAATGACCATTCTGACAGAACTACAGAGCTCCTCGGCTGAGATGGGAGAACCTGCCAGAAGGAAAACAGTCTCTACAACACTTGACCAATCTGGTCTTTATGGGAGAGTGGCCAGACGGAAGCCACTCCTGAGAAAAAAGCACATGACGGCACGCCTGGAGTTGTCAAAAAGGCACGTGAAAGACTCTGAGAGCATAAGGCAAAATATGGTGGTCATCTGTGGTCTGATGAGACAAAAATTTAACTCTTTGGCCTGAATGCAAAGTGCTATGTCTGTTGAAGACCAGGCACAGCTCACCACCCGTCTAACACCATCTCTACCGTGAAGCATGGTGGTGGCAGCCTCATGCTACGCGTATGCATTTCAGCGACAGGGACTGGGAGACTGCTAAGGATCGAGGGAACAATTAATGGAGCCAAATACAGCCAAATCCTTGATGAGAACCTGCTTCAGAGTACAAACGACCTTAGACTGTGGTGAAGATGTATGTTCCAACAGGACAATGACCCCAAGCAAACAGCCAAAGCAATGCTGGAATGGCTTCAGAACAAGAATGTGAAAGTTCTTGAGTGGCCCAGCCAAAGCCCAGACTTGAATCCCATTGAAAATCTGTGGAAAGACTTGAAGATTGCTGTTCACCGCCGCTCCCCATCTAATTTAAGAGCTTGAGAAAAATCTGCAAGGAGGAATGGGAGAAAATCCCCAAATCCAGATGTGCAAAGCTGATAGACATACCCAAGACAACTCAAAGCTATAATCGCCGCCAAAGGTGCTTCTACAAAGTATTGACTCCGGTGTGAATACTTCTGTACATGAGGTATTTCTGTATTTAATTTTCCAAAAATGTTCCCAAAATGTCTAAAAACATATATTCACTTTGTCATTATGGGTATTGTGTGTAGTTGGGTGTGTAAACAAATAACTTTAATACATTTTTAATTCAGGCTGTAACACAACAAAATGTGGAATAAGTCAAGGTATGACTACTTTCTGAAGGCACTCTATAAGTCAAGGTACCTACCCAGCAGCTGCTGAAAATATTATTCCACTTCACCGCCGCTTCAAGAAGATATTTAATAAAATAGTCTGAGTTTCATGTGTCTCACCCAATGATGTATACAAACCCTTGATTGTTAATGCTATGCAATGGCCAATGAGAGGCTTTGATGTCACCAGTAGGCCATATTGGCACTCCCCAGAAGAAGTAGTCCTCCATAGGAATGAATGGAATTCTACAGTATTTCAATTAAATGTGTCAAGGACAAAATTACATGTATTTTACCCTTTTTGGTAACACTTAAAAATAAGGTTCCATTTGTAAAGGGTTTATAAAGGGTTTGTAGTTACGTTACGGACATCATGTGACAGTGCGTTGCGAAGAATCCGTAGGGACGTGGCTATGAGAAGTGTCCAAAGTGCAGACAAAAGAGATTAGCGTGCTTTGTGCCTCAGGAAGATGTCAGATAGGAATGTGTTGTATTAAGTGGTTAGTGCTCAACAACTGACCCGTATGCAGTGGTGTAAAGTACTTAAGTAAAAATACTTGAAAGTACTACTTTACTATTTATATTTTTGACTACTTTTACTTTTACTTCACTACATTCCTAAAGGAAATGATGTACTTTTTACTCCATACGTTTTCCCTGACACCCAAAAGTACTCGTTACATTTTGAATGCTTAGCAGGACAGGAAAATGGTCTAATTCACACACTTATCAAGAGAACATCCCTGGTCATCCCTACTGCTCTGATCTGGCGGACTCACATGCTTAGTTTGTAAATGATGTCTGAGTGTTGGTGTGATGTGGTGATTTGAAGGAGTCAGGTGCAGGAGGGTAAATCACAGACTAACAGGAATTATTCCGGAATACAGAGTTACGCAATAAAGCGTCAAAACAGCAGTGCGCAAAACAGGCGCACTGAAACCAAGAAGGCACACTGGGGAACTACAATGTAATCAGGAAAGTGGATAGGTAGGGTACAGTGCGCAGCAGAGGGCTCTTTACGAGTGTGGGTGTTCGATACCTGGGGTGACGCGAGAGTGCCCTGCCTGCCGCCACCAGACCCAAAAGAACCCTGAAGACATCGTGAAGGAGAATGTCCTCTCGCTCCACGAGAGTGACGCTGGCGCTGTCGTCCTCTGCTCTCCCGGATCACCGCTCCACCCAGCTTCATCATCTCGTGATCCGGGTTGGAGGGGGTGGAACGGGCAGGCCCCTTCCAGGACGTCCTCTAGCAGCCAGCAGGTTGTCCAACCGGATGGCCATGTCCACCAGTTGGTTGAAGGACAACATAGTGTCCTGGCAGGCTAGCTCCCTTCGGACGTCCTCTAGCAGATGGCACCGGAAGTGGTCAATGAGGGCCCGCTCGTTCCACCCGGACCCAGCCGCTAGAGTCCGAAACTCCAGGGCGAAGTCCTGCGCGGTCCTCGTCCCCTGTCTCAGGTGGACCAGCCGCTCGCCCGCCTCTCTACCCTCGGGCGGGTGGTCGAAGACTGCCCGGAAGAGGTGAGCGAACTCCCCGTAGTTGTCCAACGCGGCTCCTCCTTCACTCCAAACCGCGTTGGCCCACTCCAAGGCTTTCCCCGAGAGACGAGACGAGGGAGGACACCTTCTCCCGCTCCGATGGAGCCGGGCTGATGTTAGAATAATACAGCTCCAGTTGTAGGAGGAATCCCTGGCAGAGAGCAGCTGCCCTGTCGAAATCCCGTGGATCCCTCTGGGTGCTGGGGTGTGGGTGGTTGGATCCGGTCGCCCAGTTGGTCCCGACTGATCGGGTCCTCTCCTCTCCAGGCGTTGGACGACCTGGAGAACCCGATCCATCGCTTCTCCCAAGCTGGCTAGCATCGTCGAATGCTCCCGGACACGTGCCACGACTCCAGGCATGTGCTCCTCTCCTGCTGACTCCATGACAGGTGTGTGATTCTGTGATGTGGTTATTTGAAGGAGTCAAGTGCAGGAGGGTAAATCACAGAATAACAGGATTTATTCCGGAATACAGAGTTACGCAATAAAGCGTCAAAACAGTCCAGTGTGCAAAACAGGCGCACTGAAACCAAGAAGGCACACGGGGAAAATAACCCGGTGATACAAAATACAAGGAGCTCCACCGAGCTTCACTAATCTCACAATATACAATCACACACAAAGACAAGGGGGCAGAGGGAACACTTATACAGGTACTGATGAGGGGATATGAACCAGGTGTGTGTAATAAACAAGACAAAACAAATGGAATGATGAGATGAGGAGCGGCAGTGGCTAGAAGGGCGGTGACGATGAACGCTGTAGTAATGCATTTTACAGAACCGAAGGAGACCACTACCATGCCCTACCACTCAAGTGACAATCATAGTTGCGACAATGGCTCGTGGCTATGAATCGCCAAAGCCCACCTGTTGCCCACAGATTCAGGGTTAACTAAACAAACCTGAGTGTACAAGCGGTTACTAAAGCAATGATAATTTACATGTTCTCTATGCATATACACATAATTAAGTGTTAAGGAGTTAGCCATGCTACAGTTACATATTGCTAGCTTACTTGGCTAATTACCGAATTAACACACTTAGCTGCTGACATAAATGGTATTACAGACATCTAAACTCTGAGGGAATTATGGTGTGCTGGTTAACAAATGTACAGGAGAAATACATTATAAACAGTGTCATGGAAAGCAACTTACTCTTCACCAACGCACACGAAAGGAACCACTGTAATGTACAAACAGCCAGGAGCGCCGATAACTTACACCACGTTCAAAACAACTGGGAACTCTGAAATCTCTGACTTCCGACTAAAGTGCGTTCAAGACAACTGGGAACTCTGAAAAAAAGAGCTCTGACTGGGAAAAGTCGTTTTGAACGGTCATCCAACATCCAACTCGGAAGCTCTGGCAGCTTTCTAGGCTTTCTAGACTTTCAGACCTAAAGAGTTCCTAGTTGAAAAGCACTTGAAAGCACCATTCGTTCTTTACAATAACTGTGACTTGCCCCGGTATGCACCAGGAGTGTGAATAGAAGGTGCTCGCGTGCGCACTGTGCAGGGAGAGACATCATACCTAGAATGAGAACAGCTCGAGAGAGGCAGCCTTTCGTATATACTCTATAGTAAACAATTTGGTGGTGGTGGAATAAATGAAATTGCATGAAGACATTTGGCATGGAGAAATGAATATGCAATAGCCATTGTGTTATTCATTACACAATGTACTACATTAGGCTGCATAAAATAGATGAAGGATAAACAACAACATGTAAAGTAGGCTGCATGAGCAGGTCAAACGTTTCCATCATAAAAAGCATATTCAAATCCGTAGTACTCCTCAGAGGGGAATTTCGATCGAATTGCATGGACCACAAAGGCAGGTATAGGCACTCTGTTCCTCTTCCCCAAGTGTCCTCTTGCCCACCGGGTGAATTACCTATAGGCAGTCAATCTGTAAAGACTGAAACATGCATATTGATTATTACGTGCGCCCTTCTTGTAAGACATTCAAATAGAATGCTTATGATTGTAACAGTAATCGAAAGTACAGTAATAAGAAAAAGCTGATTATCAGATTGTGCGTGATTTTGGAATGGATTCAAGGGAGCCTCCAAATAATAGTAAGTGGATTGCGTCACGATCTGTAAAACGTCTACAAACGCACCTGTCATTACAGTAGTGAGCTACAAGACTGTAGAGTGGATGTAAACAACTAGCTAATTTGTGGGGTGACACAATTCACCAGACTTCACTTATTTAGCTAGTGTGGTGTCGAGAAAACGTTGCTAATTATGCTGTGAGACCAAGGAAATCCGCTGACACTGTACTTTGATTATAAAGGTTTATTATATCAGAGTATTTCAGCGTCAATTTACAGATATCTACAGACATCTGGAGAATAACCGCCCAATCTCAAATATGATTATTCTGTCCTCCTTTGTTTTAACCAAGTATTTATATCCTATGCCCTATGTAACATAATATGGGTGTTTTCCTACCGACCAATCCCAGGAGGCCACACAACAGACTTCCTCTGTTTTATGGGGTGCCCCTATAAGACTACTCCCTAGATGCTCCCCTAAGCTGAATCAACATCCTCCAAGATACCATTGGCAAACGTTAGCAAAGACATAAATTCCTCAGATACCACACTAGCTAGCTGGCTAGCTTTCCTAGCAAACAAACACACTGCCTCTGATTAGTTTTTTACATTCATTGACATGTATGACATTTACACAATAACACATCAATACGATCAATAATCACCAGTTTGGATATCTCAAATGGATTCCTCAAATTTAGAACGGACTCCTATCCCACAGCAAATAACAGCAAAGCACACACGCAAGTTCTTATCGGTGCATTCATTCAATGCACACACACAGACACACGAACTAACCAGTGCCCAAAGTAGCGAGAAAACTCACCCTTATCTGCCGGACTCTGGAGCGAAAGTCAGCTTGGCGCCCATGAATGGAACGCTGAGAAAAGACGCAACACGACCAATACCTCGTCGCCATTTTGTGGTGTCGAGAAAACGTTGCTAATTATGCTGTGAGACCAAGGAAATCCGCTGACACTGTACTTTGATTATAAAGGTTTATTATATCAGAGTATTTCAGCGTCAATTTACAGATATCTGCAGACATCTGGAGAATAACCGCCCAATCTCAAATATGATTATTCTGTCCTCCTTTGTTTTAACCAAGTATTTATATCCTATGCCCTATGTAACATAATATGGGTGTTTTCCTACCGACCAATCCCAGGAGGCCACACAACAGACTTCCTCTGTTTTATGGGGTGCCCCTATAAGACTACTCCCTAGATGCTCCCCTAAGCTGAATCAACATCCTCCAAGATACCATTTGCAAACGTTAGCAAAGTCATAAATTCCTCAGATACCACACTAGCTAGCTGGCTAGCTTTCCTAGCAAACAAACACACTACCTCTGATTAGTTTTTTACATTCATTGACATGTATGACATTTACACAATAACACATCAATACGATCAAACAGCGCAGTGCTAATGCAGGATAATCTGTAATTAGCTATCTAGTTCCTTACTAGCTAACTAGCTCTTCTAAAATGTAAACAATGCCTAGTAACGTTATGGTACCTGCTGTTTATAGGGCGCTCCAAACCTTCTGCCCGTACGTCCTTCAGGGTTAGCATGGCCACCTCAAAAAGGTCTCGCTCTTCACAGAGCATGGTGAAGAGCCTGTGATTAACAATACAAGGTAGTTGTCCTGGTCCACCACCGACACCCAGGTCATGTAGGGCTGCTTCTTTGCAACAGATCGACTCTGTGACTGTGGGCATCGCAGTACAGTTGTGTCACAAGTGCACCACTCGCAATTGTTCAGCCTGAGGTGTAATCTGTCTACAACTACATTCTCTTGCTCAAAAGGACCTGAAGGTACTACTAGGGGACAACGACGAACAGGTTCAAAGGCATATGCCAGGGGATGAACAGGGACAGCTTGGATGGGTCTACTTCTTCTTCTTTGGTATTCTTCTTCTTCTGTGGGTTTTCTGGCTACAACCCAAAAAGGTGTATTGCCGCTACCAACTGGAGGGGTTGAAACCAAACCAAGATAAAAATAAAATCCATACCTGATAGGGAAACTAACTTAATCCACCCAAATAAAACTAGTACATTGACAAAACAAAACAAAACTCCCACTTCTTCCTTCTTTCAATTCTCCATATCTCCCTTCTCAGGCTCTAGGGCCTGAGAGGGTGGTACGGCTTGTGACAATATTCCATGTAACTCCTTTGCCGATAAATCTTTCAGCCCCAGGAACCGCTCCGCCGCTTCCACAATGATTTCTATCTTCCTGGACCTTCTCTCCACATTGGCAGTGCCATTTATCACCATAGCTATAAAGGCCACAAAGTCCACCTTCTTAACCTTTAAAATGTCAGGATCCTGCTGGTCAAAGGCAACCCCTGCAGCCTGCAGTGAAGGCCTATCCACCACCATGGACTCTTCAAGTGCACCATTCAAACCCTCAACCCCTTTAACAGCTGCTGCATATGATATGCTCTGGATAGCCCTGACTTTGGCCATCTCATTCTCTTTCACCCTTGTGGGGCATTCGAAAGACGTGGCTTCATGGTTCCCACCACAATTGCAACATGTCATATTTTCATCACTTTTACAACACATAATATGATATTTTCCACAACTTGGACATCTCAGCTTCTCCCTTCTGCAAACACTTGAAACATGACCAAAAGCTTTACAATGATCACGATGCATTGGTCTTGGGATAAATGCTCTGACTCTGTAGTTAATATAACCTAACTGCACTTGAGTAGGGAGAGACACCATATCAAAAAACAAAAGAACAGATAGACTCTTCACTTTTTCTTAATTCACCACACGATTCATCCGACGTGCATCAATCACTCCAGGAATATTTTAAATCTCTTCAACATCTACTTACCACGAGACTCCAGATATAACCCCCTTGAGGGGTGCCCTGTTCCTAAGAGATACACACAACACTTTAAACTTATCAAATCGGGTGTGAGACGCAACACACGTTTCTTCTGATCCTCAGAAACACAAAAACTCTACCAGCCCGCCTCTCGTGATCCTCACAGCCTTCACTCTACCCAGCACTCTCTCCACCAGTTTGGATATCTCAAATGGATTCCTCAAGATTGAAGAAGTTTTTGGGCCTCCAAGACTTAACGGCAGAAGCACTGCAAGGACTACTGTCGCCAGGAAATGTCCCGCCATCACAGGATCCTTCTGAGCCTGTGTAGGGACCTGATTAAAACAGAAAGGCATGCTCCTTTCTTATAAACCGTACTCCTACAAGATACGAAGTGACTTTCTCATCACTGTACTCTACTTTGCTCAGTTTTCCATTCTTTTGGACAATATTCAAATTATCCTTGATTCTACGCCATTAGATTGAGAATCCACTACATCATCCGCTTCCGCCATCTTTTTTCCGTCCGACGTTCTCCGACACCTCCAGCGCCAAATCTCACTATCTTCTTTGGTATAATGGCGTTCGCAACAATTATATGTGCATTCCGCCACCTACTGTACAGGTGGATAATAAGGATTTTTTTTTTTTAAATCCATACAAACTATCAGTAACGAAATATTAATTAAACTAAATCATCATGCCTTTCTGTTTTAATCAGGTCCCTACACAGGCTCAGAAGGATCCTGTGATGGCGGGACATTTCCTGGCGACAGTAGTCCTTGCAGTGCTTCTGCCGTTAAGTCTTGGAGGCCCAAAAACTTATCGGCTGCAGATATAATGATGTCCAGCTTCTTGGACACTTGTGCAGTACAATTAATAACTGTGGCTATAAATGCTACAAAATCCACCTTCTTCACAATAAGTGTATCCAGATCACTTGATTGACGTATAACATTGGCAACTGTGGCCGCTTGCCCCTTCAACGCTCTTCACCGCCTCCACATAGGAGATTTGCTGTACAGTCCTGATCCTTGATACCTCAACCTCTTTCACCCTAACAGGGCACTCAGGGAATTCGGAAATATGATCCCCACCACAGTTGCAACATTTTACATTCACAGACTCTTCAATAACATATTCCTTCTGTCTGCAAACACTTGACACATTTTTACAGAAACTTTTTACAGTTCTTGCATTGCATCGGGTTTTGCACAAACGCTCTTACGGCGTATCTTATATATCCCAACTTTACATAGGGTGGTAAATACTCATCAATAATACAGAAACTTTGCTCCGTTTTCCCATTCTCCATATGGGTCAAGCGACGTGCATTAACTACTCCTGGATTTTTTTGCCTAAGATGTTGATTATCAATGTCCAACGGGACGCAAGAGATAACACCTTTTACCGGTGCCCTGCTCCGAAAATCAAAGTTGTTCACTTCATGCGTCGATAATTCCGCGAGCCACAATGCACGCTCCTTTTGCTCTTTAGATACACATGATATCAACACCATACACTCCTGGTTACTTTGACTGCATCCACTATTCCCAACGCTGCCTTCACCATCCTCGTGACTTCAAAAGGGTTTCCCAAATAAACATCCTTATCCAAAAAACATACTCCAAAAAGCAACGATTCATCAGACTCATTTTCCACAACAATTGTAGCGCTTTTTGTTCCATTCTTGGACTTCACTGTTGTCCACTCATCTTTCTCGCTAACTGTACTCAACGTGCTTTCAGCTTCAAACGACACTTCTGCTTCCGCCATCTCCCCTTCCGTGCACCTTCCACAACTTCTCTCTCCCTGTGTGAAGACAAATGTTCTGAATGGACAACAGTAGTGTCGAAAACTGGAACGAAAAGGAAATTGTCTCAAATTGGATTGGAGGATACTTGTATGAATGATAATTTTTACATTTACATTTACATCATTTAGCAGACGCTCTTATCCAGAGTGACTTACAAATTGGTGCATTCAACTTATGATAGCAAGTGGGACAACCACTTTTTTTATTATTATTTTTTTATGGGGGGGTGGGGGGGGGGGGGGGGGGGGGGTAGAAGGATTGCTTTATACTATTCCAGGTATTCCTTAAAGAGGTAGGGTTTCAAGTGTCTCCGGAAGGTGGTCAGTGACTCCGCTGTCCTGGCATTGTGGGGGAGCTTGTTCCACCATTGGGGTGCCAGAGCAGCAAATAGCTTTGACTGGGCTAAGCGGGAACTGTGCTTCTGTAGAGGTAGGGGAGCTAGCAGGCCAGAGGTGGATGAACGTAGTGCCCTCGCTTGGGTGCAGGGACTGATCAGAGCCTGAAGGTACGGAGGTGCCGTTCCCCTCACAGCTCCGTAGGCAAGCACCATGGTCTTGTAGTAGATGCGAGCCTCAACTGGAAGCCAGTGGAGTGTGCGGAGGAGCGGGGTGACATGAGAGAACTTGGGAAGGTTGAACACCAGATGGGCTGCGGCGTTCTGGATAAGTTATAGGAGTTTAATGGCACAGGCAGGGAGCCCAGCCAACAGCGAGTTGCAGTAATACAGACGGGAGATGACAAGTGCCTGGATTAGGACCTGTGCCGCTTTCTGTGTAAGGTAGGGTCGTACTCTGCGAATGTTGTAGAGCAAGAACCTGCAGGATCGGGTCACCGCTTTGATGTTAGCAGAGAACGACAGGGTGTTGTCCAGGGTCACGCCAAGGCTCTTTGCACTCTGGGAGGAGGACACAATGGAGTTGTCAACCGTGATGGCGAAATCATGGAGCGGGCAGTCCTTCCCAGGGAGGAAGAGCAGCTACGTCTTGCCGAGGTTCAGCTTGAGGTGGTGATCCGACATCCACACTGATATGTCTGCCAGACATGCAGAGATGCAATTCGCCACCTGGTTATCAGAAGGGGGAAAGGAGATAATTAATTGTGTGTCGTCTGCATAGCAATGATAGGAGAGACCATGTGAGGATATGACAGAGCCAAGTGACTTGGTGTATAGAGAGAACAGGAGAGGGCCTAGAACTGAGCCCTGGGGGACACCAGTGGTGAGAGCATGTGGTGCGGAGACAGATTCTCGCCACGCCACCTGGTAGGAGCGACCTGTCAGGTAGGATGCAATGCAAGAGTGAGCAGCGCCGGAGATGCCCAACTCGGAGAGGGTGGAGAGGAGGATCTGATGGTTCACAGTATCAAAGGCAGCGGATAGGTCTAGAAGGATAAGAGCAGAGGAGAGAGAGTTAGCTTTAGCAGTGCGGAGAGCCTCCGTGACACAGAGAAGAGCAGTCTCAGTTGAATGACCAGTCTTGAAACCTGACTGGTTTCGATCAAGAAGGTAATTCTGAGAGAGATAGCAGGAGATTTGGCTAGAGACGGCACGCTCAAGAGTTTTGGAGAGAAAAGAAAGAAGGGATACTGGTCTGTAGTTGTTGACATCGGAGGGATTGAGTGTAGGTTATTTGAGGAGGGGTGCAACTCTCGCTCTCTTGAAGACGGAAGGGACATGGCCAGCGGTCAAGGATGAGTTGATGAGCGAGGTGAGGTAAGGGAGAAGGTCTCCGGAAATGGTCTGGAGAAGAGAGGAGGGGATAGGGTCAAGCGGGCAGGTTGTTGGGCGGCCGGCCGTCACAAGTCTAAGATTTCATCTGGAGAGAGAGGGGAGAAAGAAGTCAAAGCATAGGGTACGGCAGTGTGAGCAGGACCAGCAGTGTCATTTGACTTAATAAATGAGGATCGGATGTCGTCAACCTTCTTTTCAAAATGGTTGACAAAGTCATCCACAGAGAGGGAGGAGGGAGGGGGAGGAGGAGGAGGATTCAGCAGGGAGGAGAAGGTGGCAAAGAGCTTCCTAGGGTTAGAGGCAGAGGCTTGACATTTTGAGTGGTAGAAAGTGGCTTTAGTAGCGGAAACAGAGGAAGAGAATGTAGAGAGGAGGGAGTGAAAAGATGACAGGTCCGCAGGGAGTCTAGTTTTCCTCCATTTCCGCTCGGCTGCCCGGAGCTCTCTTCTGTGAGCTCGCAATGAGTCGTCAAGCCACGGAGCAGGAGGGGAGGACTGAGCCGGCCGGGAGGATAGGGGACATAGAGAGTCAAAAGATGCAGAAAGGGAGGAGAGGAGCGTTGAGGGGGCAGAATCAGGAGATCGGAGGGAGAAGGATTTAGCAGAGGGAAGAGATGATAGGATGGAAGAGGAGAGAGTAGCGGGAGAGAGAGAGCGAAGGTTGCGACGGCACATTGCCATCTGAGTAGGGGCAGAGTGAGTAGTGTTGGAGGAGAGCGAGAGAGAAAAGGATGCAAAGTAGTGGTCAGAGACTTGGAGGGGAGTTGCAGTGAGATTAGTAGAAGAACAGCATCTAGTAAAGATGAGGTCAAGCGTATTGCCTGCCTTGTGAGTAGGGGGGGGGACGGTGAGAGGGTGAGGTCAAAAGAGGAAAGGAGTGGAAAGAAGGAGGCAGAGAGAAATGAGTCAAAGGCAGACGTAGGGAGGTTAAAGTCACCCAGAACTGTGAGGGGTGATCCATACTCAGGAAAGGAACTTATCAAGGCGTCAAGCTCATTGATGAACTCTCCAAGGGAACCTGGAGGGCGATAAATGACAAGGATGTTAAGCTTGAATGGGCTAGTGACTGTGACAGCATGGAATTCAAATGAGGAGATAGACAGATGGGTCAGGGGGAAAAGAGAGAATGTCCACTTTGGAGAGATGAGGATTCCTGTGCCACCGCCGCGCTGACCAGATGCTCTCGGGGTATGCGAGAACACATGGTTAGACGAGGAAAGAGCAGTAGGAGTAGCAGTGTTTTCTGTGGTAATCCATGTTTCCGTCAGCGCCAAGAAGTCGAGGGACTGGAGGGTAGCATAGGCTGAGATGAACTCTTCCTTGTTGGCCGCAGAACAGCAGTTCCAGAGGCTGCCAGAGACCTGGAACTCCACGTGGGTCGTGCGCGCAGAGACCACCAGATTAGAGTAGCAACAGCCACGTGGTGGGAAGCATTTGTATGGCCTCCCGCCAGAGAGAGACACAACCTCACCCGTCGCTGTCCCGTTGCAGCTTGATAATGAATCGCTTCTTGTTGGGATGCATTTGTTGAGTAAGGACGCATATGTGGGAGACCCCTTTGAGTTGTCGAAAATGGTTAAGTATGTGCTGGTAAAAGTGGAGTCTGTCAGAGTGACCAGGAGTGGTCTTATTTTGATTAATTGTATTTCTGAAGAACAGAGGAAGATTGCAGTGAGCCTCAAAAGAATCTGGACAACAGAGGTTTTGTGTTTTGAACTTCGGAGTAGTGCACCAGTCAAAGGAGTCATCTCAGGGGTGACGACGGATGTTCATGTTGAATCCCTGAAATACATATGAGAACATGATATGGTTTGTTTTAGTGCTTCAGTTCATCTTTATTAAAGAAGAAGACAGAAGAGTGTGCGAAAGAAACGTTGTTCACAAGATACACATTCTGACAGAGGAGAGAGGGTAAATTCTCTATGCAATTTGTTTCACTTTTGGATACAGAAGTTCTGCTGGATGATTTAGCATGCTGCTCAGCTAGCTAACGTTTGCTAGCACCTCTATTCTAGCTAGCTAGCATTAGGTCAAACCTAACGTATTTTTGAATATAGAAATTGGCATGAATAATATTTGGCATGATATACACAAGTTTTTGAGCCGTTTCCGCTCTACTTCCTGAACTCCTCCCTTCGATGCAATCCACTTCCGTTCTGCCGGGCTGGGTTTGTTTTGCTAGCTAGCTCCGTTGTGCCGACAAAGCACTGATATCGCAGTGACAAAGAGGATATAAAATTACAATTACAACATGAAGAAAAGTGGTTCGGGAACGACGTGTGCAGTAGTTGGTTGCAAAAACTTGAGAAAGCACCTGAACGAGTGGTTAGATAGAGAGTGCTACGACCACAAACCAGCTACGAAGAGGCAATGTCCATGCGCTCCATTGTTTACATTTTTTTGCAAGCCTGATACCGACTCGGAATCAAGGACCTGGCTGAAGGCATTGAATCTAAAGAAACCACCCCTCAACGTTTTTATTTGTTCCTATCACTTTGTTGACCAAAAACCTACCAAGGATAATCCTTTCCCAGAGTTGTGGTTGGGATACAATCGCCCTCCCCAGCCAAAGAGGCGTCAACTCACCCAGCGGACCACTGCCTCCCCCCAGATAAAGAAACGCAGACTTGAATCTGAGGGTAAGTTCAGCAACTTTAGCTATGAAGCTGACAATACTGTTAATTATGAAGAAGTTGTCATACATTAACATTGCTACCGGTATTTTGCTAAGGCAGTTGATTGTTTTGGAGATGGGACAAACAATGCCCACGATAGCTACATCATTAATTGTGTGTGTGTGTGTGTGTGTGTGTGTGTGTGTGTGTGTGTGTGTGTGTGTGTGTGTGTGTGCCTGCCTGTGTGTGCCTTAGTCTACATCATAAATGCTGCTATAGCATAACAGTGCTCATCATGGTTTAGGAGATGGAGGTGTGGACATGGTGTTGGCTCGGTGATGGAGGAGGTATTAGCATTAAAGCAGAGCTGCAGGAGGCTATTCCCAGGGCAATTGAAAAGTGCTGCCATTGGTGAGGCAAGTGCGTTCTTCCTCCACTCTTCATGAGTCCTAAAGAGTGTCACCTCCTGTGCCGGTTCTGGAGTGGTAGAGGATGGCGGTGAAGTTGGTGGCGGCTGGTAGAGATCCTTCCTGTTGTGTCGTTTGAAGCGGACATACTTCATCTTCCTCTGACCAGCATTTCTTTTAGACCCAGCATTCCACTGGTTTTGTCCGTCTGTGCAGGCACGCCCGGTTTTCCCCTGTCTCACAGCATTTTCTACCTAGAGAGATATAGTAAAAACAGTGCATAGATATTATAATGGGTTCACTGCACACATGTCATATGATGTAACACGAATATGAAGAAAATGCGTTATTATCATAATTCAATTCAATTATGAGCGCGCTTATCTAAACGGCACCTAAAAGCTGTTGTCGTATCGAGTGAGTGGTGGCAATTATTGCTGATAAACAAAGGAGTCCGCTCATACTGAATCCTTGATCATAAGTTTATTCAGATCACAAGCTTACAGCATAAGTTTACAGACTCGCGAGGTCTGGAGAGCAGTGTCCTCCAATTCTAATGGCTGCTCTGCCCTTTCTGTAGTCTAGCCCCTATTTATAAACAATGCAAAAAGATGCTCCCTCTTCTGGCCAATCACCAGTCTCCCCTGTCTACAACACACTTCCTGTCTGTTGTATGTGGCGTTACACTAAAACATTCCCTCTTGATACTAAAATCAACATTATTTCAGTTCCACTTAAAAAACATTTAACACCATCATAATCTCAATACACTACACTGTCTCAAAGAACCAGCAAAAGTAATGATTATGAATATGTAAAATATTGCAATGAGACATTTTAATTGTTTATTCATAAACAAGTGTTCGGTTCATGCATAAGCTCCAGTTCAGGCCGGAGCCTTATGTTGTCATTATCTATTGTCTGTCTGCTATATTTATTTTTTATCTATTAAATCCAGGAATTTGGTTAGTGAAAAATTTATTAAAATTAAGATACAATTAATACAAAACGAAATTCGCTTTAAAGGCTTTGTTCTTTCTGTTTTGAGGTGTCTGTGAAAGTTTGAAAGTCTTTAGTGCCGCTTTCAGAGCGCTCACGTCCGTAATGGAGAACTGTCGTAGGCCTAACATTGTTTTTTCCTCATAAATGCAAACACGAAAATTAAAACACAAAATAGTTTTTTTTTAAATAACAAATTGATGGATTTATAGCGTTTTGAAAAGAAGACATAGGCCTAGGCTACAATGGTCAAATAATTACCTTCCACAGGATCGCAGCTGAGTGGGAACAAGATCTCCCTGGTCCAGCAACACACGTACATCCCGCAGTTTTGACTTCTCCAGCTTCAGTTACCAGCACCCAAGCAGTATGCCATGCATTGTTCAAACACTGGCTAGGCTCTACATTTGCTTTCAGATAAACAAAACGATCATGTTTGTATGACATGACACAACCGACTTTGTTGCTGTGCAGATATTGATATGCCTCGGAGGCTTTCAGATTGTCCATTGCTTTTCCATCTATTGCCATGGATTGCACGATGTAGGAGAAAATCTTGCTGTACGTTATGTTGGGCCACGTCGTCATGTTATCCTCCCAGTTCTGCACTGAATTCGGGTGGAGGAGAGTAGCGCCATCTCCAGTCAAAGTAGTAGAACCGTGTTCCCAAGCTAGCGTCGACATCGCTGTGTTTACACCGGCAGACGTTGTGCAAACAACTTCCGGCGGAAATGAAATGCATTTGTGTAGAGTTATGGTGCCACCCGGGATACAGCGCGTAAACTTGTGTATAGTTAGCTAGCGAAGTAGATCATGTTTGCTGGCTAAACGTTAGCTGCCAGCTAGCTAGCTAACATCGACATAACAGAATTGTCATGCAATTTGTTTAGCTAGCTTTTTTGGATTAGCACGCTAGTTACCTAACCTTTGAACTCAGGTAACTGGTAAGTTAGCTAGCTAGCATCCTTTGTCAGCACACTAGTGGTTACAACGTTAACAACCTGGTCTCAGAGCATTTCATATTATTCTGTACGTAAATCTGAGACACTCCATTTAGTACAGGGGTTCCCAAACTCTTTTGTCCTACGACCCCATTTTGATATATGAAAATTCTCGCGACCTCAACCAAAACATTCTAACAGTATTTCTGATTGTATTTTCAACTCACCATCAAATACTTTTTTTTTTGTTGTTGTAATTTTTTCCCTAACCCGGACGACACTGGGCCAATTGTGCGCCGCCCTATGGGACTCCCGGTCACGGCCGGTTATGTAGTGATGCCGCAACACTGCGATGCAGTGCCTTAGACCGCTGCGCCACTCGGGAGGCCCACCATCATATACTTTTAATGTGGGGCTATGACAGTCAATTGCAAATTAGTCTGACATAATTTATCTTATCTCACCACCACTAATGAGATGAGTGTGTTTGATGCATCTCAATGTCAGGGGGCGTGGTTGACAATGCGCACCTCATCTCTCCTGTCACATCCAACCTGGATCAATACTTGTTTTAATGCAGACAAGAGCACTGAATCAGCATACCATGAGTTTTAATGCTTGGAGGGAG
Source organism: Coregonus lavaretus (assembly GCF_964263955.1). Lineage (NCBI taxonomy): Eukaryota > Metazoa > Chordata > Actinopteri > Salmoniformes > Salmonidae > Coregonus > Coregonus lavaretus. The sequence goes on along the minus strand of NC_139997.1, from coordinate 40,814,508 downwards.
ACGTCACAGAATTCCCTTTTGAGTCAGGAAACAAAACTCCTCCATAGTGACCCGTGAATGCGTTGTCTGCAGCATTCGGTCACATGACCGCTCGATCAGCTGTTTGATTTAACATACAGGCATGTCAACTGAGCCAGGATCACAGTCAAGCGGATTTTGCTGATTCGGTCACTCATCTGTAAAAAAAAAGGTATTTCCCCTGCATGCTCACGTTCAGTTAGTTCAGTTTCCCCAAATACTGTATGTCTTTTAGATAGGCAAGGAGACACATTTTCTTTTCATTACACAGAAAGTCAACAGTCAGTGTTTTACATCCATTGCAAATGACAACCGTTCCTCTCTCAATTCAAAAAGTATTTTCAACACTCCCCCTCGATAACCACCAAGCCTCGGTCGGAAATAGAACGTTGTCATGCTCTAATCTCCACATAAACTACACAGTGGCTTGCGAAAGTATTCACCCCCCTTGGCATTTTTCCTATTTTGTTGCCTTACAACCTGGACTTTAAATTGATTTTTGGGGGGTTTGTATCATTTGATTTACACAACATGCCTACCACTTTGAAGATGCAAAATATTTTTTCTTGTGAAACAAACAATAAATAAGACAAAAAAACAGAACACTTGACCGTGCATAACTATTCCCCAAAGTCAATACTTTGTAGAGCCACCTTTTGCAGCAATTACAGCTGCAAGTATCTTGGGGTATGTCTCTAAGCTTGGCACATCTAGCCACTGGGATTTTTGCCCATTCTGGTGTACAGCAATCTTTAAGTCATACCACAGATTCTCAATTGGATTGAGGTCTGGGCTTTGACTAGGCCATTCCAAGACATTTAAATGTTTCCCCTTAAACCACTCAAGTGTTGCTTTAGCAGTATGCTTAGGGTCATTGTCCTGCTGGAAGGTGAACTTCCGTCCCAGTCTCAAATCTCTGAAAGACTGAAACAGGTTTCCCTCAAGAATTTCCCTGTATTTAGCGCCATCCATCATTCCTTCAATTCTGACCAGTTTCCCAGTCCCTGCCGATGAAAAACATCCCCACAGCATGATGCTGCCACCACCAACACCATGATGTTCTCGGGGTGATGAGAGGTGTTGGGTTTGCGCCAGACATAACATTTATCTTGATGGCCAAAAAGCTCAATTTTAGTCTCATCTGACCAGAGTACCTTCTTCCATATGTTTGGGTAGTCTCCCACATGCCCTTTGGTGAACACCAAACTTGTTTACTTATTTTTTTCTTTAAGCAATGGCTTTTTTCTGGCCACTCTTCCATAAAGCCCAGCTCTGTGGAGTGTATGGCTTAAAGTGGTCCTATGGACAGATACTCCAATCTCCGCTGTGGAGCTTTTGCAGCTCCTTCAGGGTTATCTTTGGTCTCTTTGTTGCCTCTCTGATTAATGCCCTCCTTGCCTGGTCCGTGGGATGTTCAAAGTTTCTGATATTTTTTTATAACCCAACCCTGATCTGTACTTCTCCACAACTTTGTCCCTGACCTGTTTAGAGAGCTCATTGGTCTTCATGGTGCTGCTTGCTTGGTGGTGCCCCTTGCTTAGTGGTGTTGCAGACTCTGGGGCCTTTCAGAACAGGTGTGTATATATAATGAGATCATATGACAGATCATGTGACACTTAGATTGCACCTAGGTGGACTTTATTTAACTAATTATGTGACTTCTGAAGGTAATTGGTAGCACCATATCTTATTTAGGGGCTTCATAGCAAAGGGGGTGAATACATATGCACGCACCACTTTTCCGTTATTTCTCTTTTAGAATTATTTTCATTTCACGTCACCAATTTGGACTATTTTGTGTATGTCCATTACATGAAATCCAAATAAAAATCTATTTAAATTACAGGTTGTAATAAAAGAAAATAGGAAAAACACCAGGGGGATGAATACTTTTGCAAGGCACTGTATATACAAAAGTATATGGACACCCCTTCAAATTAGTGGATTCGGCTATTTCAGCCACACCCGTTTCTGACAGGTGTATAGAATCGAGCACAAAGCCATTCAATCTCCATAGACAAACATTGGCAGTAGAATGGCCTTACTGAAGAGCTCAGTGACTTTCAACGTGGCACCGTCATCGGATGCCACCTTTCCAACAAGTCAGTTCGGCAAATTTCTGCCCTGCTAGAGCTGCCCCGGTCAACTGTAAGTGCTGTTATTGTGAAGTGGAAACGTCCAGGAGCAACAACGGCTCAGCCATGAAGTGGTAGGCCACACAAGCTCACAGAACGGGACCACCGAGTGCTGAAGCGCGTAGCGTGTAAAAATCGTCTGTTCTCGATTGCAACACTCACTACCGAGTTCCAAACTGCTTCTGGAAGCAACGTCAGCACAGGAACTGTTCGTCTGGAGCTTAATGAAATGAGATTCCATGGCCGAGCAGCCGCACACAAGCCTAAGATCACCATGCACAATGCCAAGCGTCGGCTGGAGTGGTGTAAAGCTCGCTGCCATTGGACTCTGGAGCAGTGGAAACGCGTTCTGTGGAGTGATGAATCACGCTTCACCATCTGGCAGTCCGACGGACGAATCTGGGTTTGGCGGATGCCAGGAGAATGCTACCTGCCCGAATGCATAGTGCCAACAGTAAAGTTTGGTGGAAGAGGAATAATGGTCTGGGGCTGTTTTTCATGGTTTGGGATTGGCCGCCTAGTTCCAGTGAAGGGAAATCTTAACGCTACAGCATACAATGACATTCTAGATGATTCTGTGCTTCCAACTTTGTGGCAACAGTTTGGGGAATGCCCTTTCCTTTTTCAGCATGACAATGCCCCCGTGCACAAAGCGAGGTCCATCCACAAACGGTTTCTCAAGATCGGTGTGGAAGAACTTGATGGGCCTGCAGAGCCCTGACCTCAACCCCATCGAACACCTTTGGGATGAATTGGAACGCCAACTGCGAGCCAGGCCTAATCGCCCAACATCAGTGCCCAACCTCACTAATGAACAACACTGAACATCCCCTGTGACGTTTCATGCTTGGGAATCTTGAGACGGAACAATATTTCCTTGTGAACAGCATCCCCTGACATCTAGCGAACAAAAGTCAAAGCGTGAGCATCTCGGCCCTCACAGCTAACGTCCATTTGGAGAGCATAAGGTGGGGTGTTTTTGTGTCGTTCAGTCAGTTTCATCTTGATTGCTAGCTATAGCATCAATTATTGGTTTCAAAGGTATTGATATGAGTTTCTGTGCCTCTGCCTCCCCACACATTGTTTTCACCATATCAATTGCGGCTGGTAATATCAGAGTCTCTGCAATAGTGTGTGGTTTCATAGCGTAGCGGGCTTAGCCATTCACTGTGGGAATGATTCAAGTGCAACGGTCAAGTGCGGCCTTTTCCCACTATCTAAGGCGTTCTGGTTGAATTTTTACTATTAGATTAGAATAATTTTTATTTTAGTTTTTAAGGTTAACCTCTACAGGATCGGTGTCCCGTATACGGGACGTTTGAGCTAACGTGCACTAATGTAATTAGCATGACTGTTGTAAGTAACAGCAAACTTTCCAGGACATAGACATGTCTTATATGGGCAGAAAGCTTAAATTCTTGTTAATCTAACTGCACTGTCCAATTTACAGTAGCTATTACAGTGAAAAAATACCATGCTATTGTTTGAGGAGAGTGCACAACAACAAAAAACGTATCATGGCCACTGGTTTGATACATTCACCTCTGAAGGTAAATAATGTACTTACATTCAGTAATCTTGCTCTGATTTGTCATCCTAAGGGTCCCAGAGATAAAATATAGCATAGTTTTGTTTGACACAATCCATTTTTATATTCAAATGTAGGAACTGGGTTCTACAGTTTGAACCCCTGCTGTCCCTGATGTTTTTTTGTTTGTATTATCTTTTACCAGATCTAATGTGTTATATTATCCTACATTCATTTCACATTTCCACAAACTTCAAAGTGTTTCCTTTCTAATGGTATCAATAATATGCATATCCTTGCTTCAGGTCCTGAGCTACAGGCACTTAGATTTGGGTATGTCATTTTAGGCTAAAATTGAAAAATAAAGGGTCCAATCATTAAGAGGTTAACAACATTACAATGATTGAGAGACAAAGACAATATTAAACGATTATTATTTTTTACCAAGATTTTGGAAATTCTCCAGTGACTCCATTTTCATATCAGGCGACCTCATATGGGGTCATGGCCCCTAGTTTGGGAACTGCTGATTTTGTATGATATGTTATGTTTGGTATGGTTACATAAGAGAGATGGTTACTGAAGGCAAAAACGAAAGGAGGGTGGTTGGCCTGGGTGGATGGGTGGCCGTACAAAGGTTGCGAGTTCGAATCTCATCACGGACAACTTTAACATTTTAGCTAATTAGCAACTTTTCAAGTACAGTGGGGGAAAAGGTATTTAGTCAGCCACCAATTGTGCAAGTTCTCCCACTTAAAAAGATGAGAGAGGCCTGTAATTTTCATAATAGGTACACGTCAACTATGACAGACAAAATGAGAGAAAAAAAATCCAGAAAATCACATTGCAGGATTTTTTATGAATTTATTTGCAAATTATGGTGGAAAATAAGTATTTGTTCAATAACAAAAGTTTCTCAATACTTTGTTATATACCCTTTGTTGGCAATGACACGGGTCAAACGTTTTATGTAAGTCTTCACAAGGTTTTCACACACTGTTGCTGGTATTTTGGCCCATTCCTCCATGCAGATCTCCTCTAGAGCAGTGATGTTTTGGGGCTGACGCTGGGCAACACGGACTTTCAACTCCCTCCAAAGATTTTCTATGGGGTTGAGGTCTGGAGACTGGCTAGGCCACTCCAGGACCTTGAAATGCTTCTTACGAAGCCACTCCTTCGTTGCCCGGGCGGTGTGTTTGGGATCATTGTCATGCTGAAAGACCCAGCCACGTTTCATCTTCAATGCCCTTGCTGATGGAAGGAGGTTTTCACTCAAAATCTCACGATACATGGCCCCATTCATTCTTTCCTTTACACGGATCAGTCGTCCTGGTCCCTTTGCCGAAAAACAGCCCCAAAGCATGATGTTTCCACCCCCATGCTTCACAGTAGGTATGGTGTTCTTTGGATGCAACTCAGCATTCTTTGTCCTCCAAACACGACGAGTTGAGTTTTTACCAAAAAGTTCTATTTTGGTTTCATCTGACCATATGACATTCTCCCAATCCTCTTCTGGATCATCCAAATGCACTCTAGCAAACTTCAGACGGGCCTGGACATGTACTGGCTTAAGCAGGGGGACACGTCTGGCACTGCAGGATTTGAGTCCCTGGCGGCGTAGTGTGTTACTGATGGTAGGCTTTGTTACTTTGGTCCCAGCTCTCTGCAGGTCATTCACTAGGTCCCCCCGTGTGGTTCTGGGATTTTTGCTCACCGTTCTTGTGATCATTTTCACCCCACGGGGTGAGATCTTGCGTGGAGCCCCAGATCGAGGGAGATTATCAGTGGTCTTGTATGGTCTTCCATTTCCTAATAATTGCTCCCACAGTTGATTTCTTCAAACCAAGCTGCTTACCTATTGCAGATTCAGTCTTCCCAGCCTGGTGCAGGTCTACAATTTTGTTTCTGGTGTCCTTTGACAGCTCTTTGGTCTTGGCCATAGTGGAGTTTGGAGTGTGACTGTTTGAGGTTGTGGACAGGTGTCTTTTATACTGATAACAAGTTCAAACAGGTGCCATTAATACAGGTAACGAGTGGAGGACAGAGGAGCCTCTTAAAGAAGAAGTTACAGGTCTGTGAGAGCCAGAAATATTGCTTGTTTGTAGGTGACCAAATACTTATTTTCCACCATAATTTGCAAATAAATTCATTAAGAATCCTACAATGTGATTTTATGAATGTTCTTTTCTCAATTTGTCTGTCATAGTTGACGTGTACCTATGATGAAAATTACAGGCCTCTCTCATCGTTTTAAGTGGGAGAACTTGCACAATTGGTGGCTGACTAAATACTTTTTTCCCCCACTGTACTTGCTACTTTGCAACAACTTAGCATGTTAGCTAACCCTAACCTTAACCCTTTTAGCTAACCCTTCAACTAACCTTAACCCTTTTAGCCAACCCTTCCCCTAACTTTAATCCTTTAATCTAACTTCCTAAACTTAACCCTAACCTTAACCCTAGCTAACGTTAGCGAGCTAGCTAACATTAGCCACCTAGCTAGAATTCAGAACATCATGCGTTTTGCAAATTGGTAACATATTGTACATTTAGCAAATTTCTAACATATTGTACCTTGTGCAAATTCGTAACATAATACGAATTGTAATTCGTAACATATCATACGAAGTGGGTGATGGACATCCACAAATTAATATATACCATACAAAAATATAAATGCAACATGTAAAGTGTTGGTCCTATGTTTCATGAGCTGAAATAAAAGATCCCATACATTTTCCATACGCACAGAGAGCTTATTTCTCTCATATTTTGTGCACAAATCTGTTTACATCCCTGATAGTGAGCATTTCTCATTTGCCAAGATAATCCATCCACCTGACAGGCGTGGCATATCAAGAAGCTGATTAAACAGCATGATCATTACACAGGTGCACCTTGTGCTGGGGACAACAAAAGGCCACTCTAAAATATGCAGTTTTGTCACACAACACAATGCCACGGATGTCTAAAGTTTTGAGGGAGCGTGCAATTGGCATGCTGACTGCAGGAATGTCCACCAGAGCTGTTGCCAGATAATTGTATGTTAATTTCTCTAACTAAGCCGCCTCCAACGTCGTTTTAGAGAATTTGGCAGTACGACCAACCGGCCTCACAACCGCAGACCACGTGTAACCACGCCATCCCAGGACCTCCACATCCGGCTTCTTCACCTGCGGGATCATCTGAGACCAGCCACCCAGACAGCTGATGAAACTGAGGAGTATTTATGTCTGTAATAAAGCCCATTTGTGGGGGAAAACGCATTCTGATTGGCTGGGCCTGGCGCCCAAGTGGATGGACCTATTCTCTCCCAGGCCCACCCATGGTTGCGCCCCCTCATGTGAAATCCATAGATAAGGGCCTAATTTATTTATTTCAATTGACTGATTTCCTTATATGAACTGTAACTGAGTAAAATCGTTAATTGTTGCATTTATATTTTTGTTAAGTATATTAGTGTTAGCAAGTAATGTTAAACACTTGCTAGTTCTTATTAGCTAAACACTTGCTAGTTCTTATTAGCTAGCAGTGGATAACATAACAAGCTTAGCCTAAATGGTAGAACATCATGATCATGTTTATAGTAGAGTTATGTGTAGCCAGAGTGGATTGGCACTTTAAAATAAGGTATAATTTTTAGCAGTTTTAAATGTTGATAACTCAATTATAAATGTTCATAGGTCTGTCACTTTAAAATAAGGTATACTTTTAGTAGTTATACATGTGGTTAAATAGTATAGATTTGAGAGTTCACTCAGAGATTAGACATACTTATAGGCAGTATTTGGTACTCATCACTACATACATGAGAAAATATAACACTTTGTTAAACATGTTCAGTCAATTAATGGTGGGTATGAAGACCAAAAACATTCAATGTAATGTGCGGATACCTCCTCCACTGTTTTACCAACCAAAGGTATAACAGTTACCATTTTACACAGGAGCGTTCACCACACATCACAGAGACGTGGTAAGTGTGTTGATCTAATCTGGTAAGGGGTAATACACTTTATATACAAAAGTATGTGGACACCCCTTCAAATGAGTTAATTTGGCTATTTCAGCCACACCCGTTGCTGACAGCTGTATAAAATCGAGCACACAGCATGCAATCTCCATAGACAAACATTGGCAGTAGAATGGCCTTACTGAAGAGCTCAGTGACTTTCAACGTGGCACTGTCATAGGATGCCACCTTTCCAACAAGTCAGTTCATCAAATTTCTGCCCTGCTAGAGCTAGCCCAATCAACTGTAAGTGCTGTTATTGTGAAGTGGAAACGTCTAGGAGCAACAATGGCCACACAAGCTCACAGAATGGGACCGCCGAGTGCTGAAGCACGTAAAAATCGTCTGTCCAAGTTTGCAACACTCACTACCGAGTTCCAAACTGCCTCTGGAAGCAATCTCAGCACAGGAACTGTTCGTAGGGAGCTTAATGAAATGGGTTTACATGGCCGAGCAGCTGCACACAAGCCTAAGATCACCATGTGCTGGAGTGGTATAAAGCTTGCCGCCATTGGACTCTGGAGCAGTGAAAACGTGTTCTCTGGAGTGATGAATCACGCTTCACCATCTGGCAGTCCGATGGACGAATCTGGGTTTGGTGGATGCCAGGAGAACGCTACCTGCCCGAATACATAGTGCCAACTGTAAAGTTTGGTGGAGGAGGAATAATATTCTGGGGCTGTTGAAAGGTGGGCCAAGACCTGGGACAGAGCACCAATGCATCACACCCAAAAGTGAAAAAATAACTATTCCCTTAAACGCAGTTTTAACTCCCACAAAAGACCAGAACAAAGTTTCGCAACTATTGAAAATAAGGTTGCATGATGACACAAATATTTATAATATTGAAACCTTATGTAAGTGCATTTAGAAATAGTTAATAACTGGAGGTAAATATTGGCTCACTACTTGGCAAACTGACCAGTTATTGCACTATTTTGACCAATGCGATATAACCATTTATTAATGGTTTATCATGCATTTACAAAAAAAGTAATAATCGTGAACATAATTATAACCCTTTTATAAACCCCTTACAAATGGAACCTTATTGTGAAGTGTTACAGTATTGGGTAGTTGTAGTGGGGACAGTAACAGAACTTTCTAAAAATAACACTTAGATAAATGTTTTTTTTGTATGTTTTTTTTGTTTAGCTCACATACTAAATACTGAACAAAAATATAAACACACATGTAAAGTGTTGGCGCCATGTTTCATGAGGTGAAATAAAAGATCCCAGAAATTTTCCATACGCACAAAAATATTGTTTCTCAAATTTCGGGTACAAATTTGTTTACATCCCTGTAATGAGCATTTCCTCCTATAGTGGAGAGCCTGCTCTGCTTTCTATAGATGTGTGCCATGCCCGACCTGTGATTTCCGTTAATCTGATTGGTCAAGACACACAACCTGCAGCACTCTGATAAGCTTTTGCATCATGTTTTATTAAACCAAATCAAAATTGAAAAGTGCTGTGGCAAATGCCTGACTGCCACACATTTGCTGGCAGCCCTACATAGCAGGGCAACTTCCCGCAGACAGCAATCAACAACAACAATATTCAGAGATCTTTTGTCACTAAATACAAAAAGGAGATCAGTAAAGAGTACATGTATAACACGATGGGTTAAACAAGCAAGTTGTTTGGGTAAAACACCTCATGACAGAGAGGAAGCAAAATAAAGGATAAGAGCTGAGGCAGGTTCAAAGTGGCAGTGAACAGGAAAGAAAGGGAGAGCAAGGCCCAGCCAGAACTGCACAGGATATTATTAGAACCAAGTGTCCCTTGTCCCAAATCAAACTTCAGCACTAATATAAAATAACAGGGCTATTACTGGAAAGTATTCATACAGTTCATGGTTCATACACCATTGAAAATAGATATATATACTGATTTATTCATACATTGCCTTATGCTTCTTAGATAGATATCAAGTCTACAATGAATTTTAGTTTTAAAAACAGTCATACTTGTTGGTTGGGGCTGTGGGCCTGGAAGAGGATTCGTCAGAGAACCACAACTAGCTACAAACATATACACATGCATAACTAAATAGTAGAACACTAAACTAAGGTTAACAGACGCATAGGAGAGGAAATGGATGAAACCAAGAGAGAAGAACAATATTGAACAAGTGGGTTGTTGTTCTGGCTTCAGGAATGGAGGTTCAAATCCACTCTCTTCCTGCGAGTTACACTCCAACTGGGCTTTGCAGTTGGACGCCACTGAGCGAGGCAGATCAGTCAACCTAGATCAGAGAACAATTTAGATCTGCTACGCAGCCCCTGAGACAGTCTGAGAGAAGCAGAAAGCCCAGACACACAGAAACAAAGTCAGACACACAGCCATCAGCTTTACACAGCTTAATTCCAGCTAACAGCAAACCCAATCCCAAGAAGTGCTGCCTGCCACAATATGTATTAGCTATACTGCAGTGTTTCAGGACCACCAGGAGATGGGGGTGTTCTCAGGGTAACTGAGACAGCACTTTACCACTCGTGTTCATTTTCAGACATAGCAGAAAAACATCCTTTCATTTGTCTATCTAAAGTAGGCTCAAATATTTATGGATGGGTTACCTAATGTAGCCTCTGCTTTGGGTACTTGTTCCTCGTTTGCCCATAGGGTTTCCAGTGGTGTAAAGTACTTAAGTAAAAATACTTGTTTTTTGGGGTATCTGTATTTTCCTTTACTATTCATATTTTGGACTACTTTTACTTCCCTACATTCCTAAATAAAATAATGTACTTTTCACTCCATACATTTTCCCTGACACCCAAAAGTACTCATTACATTTTCAATGCTTAGCAGGATAGGAAAATGGTCCAATTCACACACTTATCAAGAGAACATCCTTGGTTATCTCTACTGCTTCTGATCTGGCGGACCCACTAAACACAAATGCTTCATTTGTAAATGATGTCTGAGGGTTGGAATGGACCCTGCCTATCCTTACATTGAAAGAAAAAAAAAATGGTGCCATCTGGTTTGCTTAATATAAGGAATTTGAAATTATTTATACTTTAACTTTTGATACTTAAGTATATTTTAGCAATTACATTTACTTTTGATACTTAAGTATATTTAAAACCAAATACTTTGACTTTTACTCAAGTAGTATTTTACTGGGTGCCTTTCACTTGAGTCATTTTCTATTAAAGTATCTTTACTTTTACTCAAGTATGACAATTGGGTACTTTTTCCACCACTGAGGGTTTCCATGTTTTGTTCTCTACCTGTAGCATAGAAGGAACTGTGTTTAGAATTACAGACTCAACATTTTTTGGTTCCCAGACCAATGTATACCCCTTTTACATCTTGTTTCAACATTTGTTCATCCCAAAATACTGATATAAATGGAAGAATGGTGCCACAAATCAAACATGGTACTACTCAACTTTCAATGCTCACCAACATAGCTGCCTATACCACAAAGTCAGGTGCTGCAACAACCTTCCATTTTCATAGAAATTCAGCAATAGAGTACCACAGTATGAGTCATAATACCCATAAAACCTAGCGGTCAAACAAGGAAATGGTTCCAATCGTTTTCCCACAGCGGATTTTAGAAACTGAAAATAAGTGCTGTGTTTTGTGTAGGCTTACCCTGGCGTGGCATTTTGATAACCGTGTAAATCTCTCTAGGACAAGGTGATTTATCAATATAGTCGTCTGTATTTACCCCCCCCCCAAAATGAAATGCTAATTAGCTGTGAATGTGGCTATCATAAAAAACTATAAAATGCCATGATGATCTGGAATCGAGGCAAAGGTAAGAATCTCATAATTAACTATCAGATGTTAGTTAAATGTAGTAATGAATAAATTGGCTACATTTCTTTAAATGGACAATTCTGTGAATTGTCTTGTGCAAATTTTCAATTGACACAATACCTGTTAGCAAATGTGTCAGCTAGAGATGACGTGCAGGAGCTTGCAGGGTTTGTAGTTTTGCATGTCTACTTTGATGGTAATTAGCATTTTCGAATCTGAGAGTAAATAGAGCCGAATCTATTGATTAAAGTCACCTTGTCCGAGAGATTTACATGGTTATCAAAACGTCACGCCAGGGTAAGCCTATAAGAAACACAGCACTTATTTTAAGGGTTTCTAAAATCCCCTATGGGAAAAATGAATGGTGGAAAAACAATTGGAACCACCGCTAGGTTTTATGGGTATTATGACACCTCCACTGTGGGGCTCTATTGGCGAGTCAGGCACAGGAGGTTGGTGGCACCTTAATTGGGGAGGAAAGGGTCATGGTAATGGCTGTAACGGAATGGTATCGAATTCAAACACATGGATTCCATTCCAGCCATTATTATTAGCCATCCAACCCTCAACAGCCTCCTGTGGAATCAGGTGCACTTCTTCAATTTTCCATGTCTTGTCCCAGACCTACTGTGAAATCCTGTATTTCAATTGAAACCAGTGAGGATTTTTAAAGAAAATGTTACACTAATGGAAACTGAAATTGTGAACACTGAATTTCTTTAATTTATTACATTGGTTTGGAATTTGAGGGATATTATCATGCTTAAAAAAAATAAAAAATACATTTTAGGTACTCGTAATGTGATGCATTTGTTAAACCATTTCAGATGTCACATTAACACTTTTAAAATGTCAAATTATAAAACAAAAAAACAAAACACTTCTTTCTGCTGTTGCCTCAAATTCTGAGGGGTCAATTTACTTGGAGCAGATTGATACCGCATCAACAGGCACAGCAAGATATGACAGTGAGAAAGAGTACAAAGATGGACTTGGCACCACACACACAGCTGTATTCTTCACGCACACACATCTCCCGTATGACCACACCACCTTTCAAAAGAAACAGTAGCACTGTGGAGCCCCAGAAATAAACACTTTTTCCTTGTCGTTAACAGGTGAATACAAATATCTCTCAGGTGCCAAAGAGAGTAAACAACATGCGCCCCCCCATCATATAAACATTTTAGCAGCAGGCATGGACAGCAAGAAGTGGGAGACAGGGTGAAAATGGAGCACAAACACTAAGTCCAGCATTTCCCATTACAGACAATCGATAACTGGAAGAAGCAGCACTTTCGGTATGTTAGGGGGATTTGTCCTAACAAATCCAACACAGACCCCCACAGTGGCATTCAGCTGCTGTGGTCCCACCCAAACCTGACTGGCTCAGACAACAGCTGGCTTAGCCTTAAACCATCACAAAGTCTTTCCAATCTAAGTGCATGGACCATACAGTAGCTGAATATCGGAGTTGTGTACTGTACCCTTTGGCGAACGTGAACTAAGAGAGTTGTCAAACAGTACATCAATCCCCTTTACGTCTCTCCCCTTTAACACGTGATGAAGAACAGCAGAGACACATTCTTATCAGGAACACTTGGTCTTTCAGTGCTCATATTGCCACCATTACTATTTGAGGAAATGCATTGAACATAAATCATGTGTACTCTGAAAATTAGCAAAACTAAGCAAGGAGTAGGCTTAACATTGTTTTCAGCCACAAGGATATGAACATTGGGGCTTTATATAAAATTGTGAATTCAGCTTCAATAACGAAATGGTCTTTAAAAAAGTAGGTACGTGTTATGATAAAAAATGAGACATCTTAGCCTAATTCTCCCCATTTTCCTTTGAAGCAAAGTAGTTTCGTTCTAGTTGTGCATCTACAAATAAATTAAGTGACAATTCAAAAATAAACACAGCTTATTAAAACATCCACATAAAAAGTTAATACATTAATGCGTTAGATCAATTCAAAAGTAAAACTCAACGTTGCTCTACTTCAGACCATAACTTAACGATGGACTGACTATAATATACCACCAGTAAGCAGTTCATTAAAATGCAAGCCCACTGAACAATTATTTGCAGGTCATATGATTGAGAGCTGTGAAATTCATTAAAAACAGCTAAAACGCACATTGCTTTCAGATTCTTCCATGTCAGTGAAAGGAAGCAACAAATGAAGCTGTAAGAAATGTTGAACAGCATTGCAAAATGTTGTAGAAAGAAATACAAAAAAAAAGAAAATGGCACAAATCATTTTAGAAGCAATTTTCAAAACACACAGAAAATCTTAAAATCACTGTATAAGCATTATTTTCACACAGGCACCTGAACATGATACAGCAGGGGTCTTGAAAAAAAAGTAGAAACTTGCATATAAATTGGAAGAACTCACTTTCACGCGCACACCAAACAGCTAGGCCAAGTGGCCTAACCAATCATTCAGAACTCGGAGGCCTGTGTGAGTATCCTTGAGGTGATTGCACCTCCTAAGAGGGATGAAAATACAGAGACTCATCACTTTCATGCTTTTCTTTCACCACACAAAGCACACCAACTCGCTCACTTCCCCAGCAGAGTGCTCCTCAAACCATCTCCTCCATTAAGAACCAGATTTTGGTTTACAGGCTACAACACTATTGTTAAAGTAATATGTTTTTCATAAATGCATATACAAAAAATACCCATTTTGCTTAATTAAGTGCTTGAAAATATAAGGGGGAGACTTATGCAATATTTCCCTGGAGATCAATGATCCCTCCTCTTAAAAAGGTCCAATGCAGCCGTTATCTAAATATCAAATCACTTCTTGGTAACAATTAAAGTACCTTAGTGTGATTCTTTTTGACTGTTTTAATAGAAAAACAAACAAATAGCTTCTTAGCAAAGAGTAATTTCTCAATAAATAATTTTGCTAGGACTGTCTGGGAGTGGCAAAGGGAAAACTGAAACTAGCCTAGCTGTTATTGGCAGAGAGGTTTGGAACTCTTTCTTATTAGTCTATTAACTCATTTACCGCATGGTGATGTCACCAGGCAGGCCAAAACTCTATCCCACCAACACAGGCAGTCATTATCATCATTTTCACAATATTATTACAACCTCAGTGTGGAAATATAAAACACAGGAAAATTACATTTGACTGCACAGGGCCTTTAAGAATCAAATTCAACATAAGAAAAGGGGACATGTCTAAATCAAAACAATGAACCGATTAAGTACTTTGGACTGTTAGCGCACTTTTACACACCGACTCAAGACTGCCCACCCTGTTTTACAAAGAAGCATAGGGCTTCTTGTTCTATCACTCAGGATCAAAAGTAAAAGGGGTTAGAGTTATGAAAAAGACAACTTGTTTAGGCTTTTTTACCCCATGGTATGATCTGGTGTTTTCTACTCTAATATTTATGGGAACCCAGTAAAGTTACGTCATCAACTGTGCATGAACAATCAAAGCACAAAAACGCATAACAGTTTTAGCTGTCAATGTCCACCATAGCAAACTGGGTTGTCCATCACACAAAAACAATTCCCACTGCCGATCAAGACAAAATAAGTTATCTATTCGCCATTGTGCAGCATTAGCCAAATAAGATATAATTTTTCTCTTGATTGAAGTTGACCTAATCTGATAACACTTAAACACACTGCATACAATGGAAACAAAACAAAATGTTTTAAATACCACGTCCCAGAGGTCTATCCTTCGCTTAGAATTCCACAGTGAAGTAACTTAAGTGTGTGTGAGACACAGTTTTGTACACAGCAGGGGTATGTTTGACCTTCTTATAGTTCCCTCTGTCTGCAAGAACAAATCAGGAGGTGACCAGAAAACCCAACAGAGGGCTGGACCAGGAAGCTCAGACATAGATTCCTGCCATTGCATATAACCTGGACTGGCATTCAGTAGTGGGTACACTCAGAAATTATTCAGCCCATGAATGACAAGAGGTGAAAAGTAAGTAAAAAAATCAAAGACAGTAAGAGATCACACTGTCCTATAACAGGTGGAAACCGGTGCAAATCAATGTGCTTATTAAAGTGAAATTGCCTGAACAGAGAACTTAAGGTTAGAAGCCTACATAACATCTATGACAGCTGCTTGCAAGCCATGTCAGTGTTTTCTGCAAGCAAAATGTTTTGGTATTTTAAATCACAGCTCTGTAGTTTATTATTAAATATCACTCCAATTCAATATTTTAGCAATTTATATTTGAGCACAATACGAGGATCTTGTTCTGAACCATTTGGCAGAAAACGAAATTGTTCCAACTTTGTCATGGCTTTACCAATACTACCTGAGTGACTTTTTTTTATATCGGTATTTATAGATTTGTCTTTAAAAGAACAACAGTCCAAAGCCATTCTTAAAAGAAGTTAGTATGTCATTCATATATATCTGTAGTAATTAATATATATTTTTAAACAATTAGTTACATAAAGTGCTATTAATCCACACAATAACCAAATCACTTATGCTAGAGAAAATAAACTAAGACATTTCCTCCTTTAGCGCAAAACAAAAAAAAACAACAGAGAGAGAGATGGTAGTACCAATGACATTGTGGCTGTCCACTCATTGTATTACCAAATGTGGCCTGCCTTGACATGTTTATGCCTCTTGACACAAACACTTTGATTAAAGACACTGACTGGATGATACTGTATTATGAAACGTCATCACCACTACATCTCTACACACAGTATAACAAAGACCGGCTGGTCTGGGACATGAAATTATTAGTATTGCGATGGTTCTGTGTCTCATCTTTGCTTGGCTATATTAAACTGCGACTTCTCCCGTCTCATCCACTCACTCATCTACACCCACCAATACTTTGTGCATGAAATACATTGTCATTATAACTAGAGAGAGATTAAAAGAACAAATGCTGAAAAAGCACAAAGTATCCTAGGCTGAATAGGTTGGTTAGCAAATGAAAAGCTAATTGCTTGAGCAAGAAAATGAGCCATTTCTCCATGTAGTATCAGCAAATATAGCCTAGGTAGGCCTAATGAATTACTAACATCTTGAGCCTCTTACTGATCAAATACACCAAACAAAAAAACGAATTTTAAGAAATATCACATATATAGCCCTTCCGCCACAATAAGTCACTTCTCATCTTCCAGAAAACGCCCACAAGCTCAAGAGAACCTACAAATTAAGGAATAGCCTACATCAATCTTAATTTGAAATGAATTAATGAAATATGTGGACTGACAACTGCAAGGGCTTAAGAAGAGTCAAAATAATAAACAAAAGCAAAACTCAGATCAAGACAATTATATACTGAAACTGTTTTTTCAACTGATTAGCATGCCTACCAAAAAGTGAGAACCGAACCACAAGATTAGGACCTGGCTTTAGTTTCATTCTAACTGGACATTTCTGTATCTGTGCTCTGGGAGTTTGTTCCTACTGTAGATCACATTTGAAATCGCTAAACCATACAAAACAAAGAAAAACTAAAATAGGTGTCAAGAGATACCCAGAAGTCAGTTCTTTGCAGGGCATAGTTATTTCACTAAAGTAATTAAGACAAATGCTTTCCCTCAAATATATTTAGCATTTAACCTGCTAACAGGACTCCGTCTTCTCCAATTTTGTGAATTTCAAGGCATTCTTATCGGAGTTTATAGTTAATTTTTATTTCAAAATGAATTCAAATTTGCACATATACTGATGTGTATGCATAACTCATAACACACAGATCTACATATATTGGAATAATTTGAATGCAAATAAAACGGAAATAAAACGATTGAGGCATCTTACTGTCAGACTGATACTCGCCATAGTTCAATGGGCAACAGGATAAAGGCTTGGGAGGTGCAGTTTGGGCCTTCCTCCATCTTATTTCTCAACACCCAGAGGAAGGAGCTATGAGACCAATGTCTAACACAGCAGAACGTTTCACAAGTGTCCGTTCACATGGGAGACTGAGGCACCCAACATCTCTTTCAAGTGTTTGAGTCTTTGTGTAGTCCAGAGCGTCGGCAGAAGCTTCTGCGCTCAACTTAATTCCAATAATTGGATTTATATGATCTCACATTACCCCTCCCCTTCTCGTCTTCCTCTGCGGCAATGCCCCCCCCCCCCCCCCGGCAAAAAAGGAGTCCCCATTATCCCATTCTGTATTCCAATGAAAGTCTGTCACAGGACACTCATCCGTCAGTCCCAATATCACAGTTGACTCAATATTGTTTTCCAAAGAGATTATAACCGCCAATGAAGAGAACTGCAGCACCCAGGTAGGGAGAAGGTTAGTGTTGACAGACATTCACTACCTCACTGATCAGGTCCATCCTTGGTCTTATCA
Source organism: Coregonus lavaretus (assembly GCF_964263955.1). NCBI lineage: Eukaryota > Metazoa > Chordata > Actinopteri > Salmoniformes > Salmonidae > Coregonus > Coregonus lavaretus. The sequence continues at coordinate 40,796,708 of NC_139997.1, read as the reverse complement.
TAGAAGACTACTCTTTTTGGATCTGGGGGAAGGAAAGGACAGATAAATTATTCAGTGTGTAGGCCCTGGGGAACTTAGCAATTCATAATGTATGTTATTCAAACTTCAGCTGTACACCTTTGATCATCAAATAGAAAACCCAATTTCACAACTTTGAAAACACACTACACAGAAAAGAGACCTTTACTTTACCTTGTTTTTGCAAATTGAAGACATATTCCATTTCTGTAGAGAAAAAACAAAGATTGATTAATATCTCCAGGTGCATAATACATTTTATTATTAGACACACAATTATGTGATGCTAAAGGATTAAAAGCATTTGGTGCAAGTGAAATAGTAGGTTAAAGCTACCCATGTGTAATAACCAGTGCTTGACTTGGGCCGGAGCTGTCTGTAGTGCTGTACTGGCACCTCCAATTTTTTGGGAACTGCGTACCGGCTCCTCCATAAAACAAAGTTGCCTATCGCCAGCCCGGATTCACACACAGTGTCAAAAAAAGGTTGATTAAAGCGGAATGAAGGCGGGACCTGCATCGAATAGCAATGGAGAGTGGGCATTCATATCCCGATTCCGCTTTGTTCAAGTTTATTTGCCGCTAGTCTGTGAATCTGGTGTATGCGTGCCAGTAGACTTCGAGTTTGAGAATGCGCAGATTGAGAAGGCACCATGCCTGAATGCCTACCTTTCAGCGTGTCTCTGTGTGTGCTGTGCATAATTTGTGTGTCTGCCAGTGCGAGTGGGCCTATAAAATAATGATAGACTAACTATATAGCCTAATAAAAAAATAACTAGTCATACTACAAGCTATCTCGCTAGTTAACTATTTATCAATAAGCATTAATGTCGTTGACGCCTTTCCACCGGCACTGGTGAGATATAAATCTGACACCATTATTGGAAATCTGGGATACCCCTATATTAAACAGTAGGCTAGCCATGTAATTCCGACAACGTTAAAAATATTCTAAGAATAGCCTAATTGACAAACAGCTTCCATGCTGTGCATAGATATTTGAACCTTATAAGGTTAGATAAACATATCTTAGTTCGCTACCTTGCTTTGAAGTAGCCTAACTTATCAATGTTATTTCTAATTCATTGAATGATGGAATAATTGTGTAAAGACAAAAGTATTTGGTTGTAATAGTCTATATCAAGGGTGGCCAAGCATCCTATAGGAGAGCTACTGGGTGTGCAGGCTTTTGTTCAAACCCCACTCTAAAACACCACATTGTAGCCTAAACATCAGCTGCTCAACAGGACCTTGATAAGCAGACTCGTGTGTGTTTCAGGGATGTATCAAAAGGCTGCACACCCAGTAGCTCTCCAAATGGAGGGTTGACCACATGTTTTATACAATAGCCTAACAGTGCAGTTATTCTAAGCGCGTTGATAAAAAAAAGGCACAACAGCAGGAGATTGGGGCCTCCTGTAGCTCAGTTGGTAGAGCATGGCGCTTGCAACGCCAGGGTTGTGGGTTCGATTTCCACGGGGGGCCAGTATGAAAAATGTATGCACTCACTAACTGTAAGTCGCTCTGGATAAGAGCGTCTGCTAAATGACTAAAATGTAAATGTAAATGAGATTGATCCAATGTAGGAAACTGAGACCAGCAGCCTTCTAGTGTCAATACCACATTTATTCAGACTTTTTCATGTAGGAGACACCACTAATTATTGGTCACGGAAATGTGGTTCGAAGTTATGGAAAAGTCATGAAATTCCATCAGTCAAAATGTGTATGAACCCTTAACAATGGAATAATCAGAGGTCAATCTATAGCATAATGTCATTTGTGAATTTCAGTGAACATTGTCTAATGGACCAACTTGAAAAAAAGACACCTCCTGCACGTCTTTCATCCCAAGTCAAGCACTGGTAATACAATGTTTTATGCATTTATAGAAATGACACAGCAGAGGAAGAGGAGTTACCTTTAGTGTGATAAGTAACAGCAGCTTTCAGATCAAACGACCCCGAGCTACCTCTGTCCAGCCTCTTAGAGTGGGCCTGCTCTTTAGACGGGCCCAACACCAGGTTGGCCAGGGGGGCCTGTGCAGGCTCAGCACTAATGTCTTTATCAGAGGCCAACACAACTGCACCTGAACTCTTCGCCTCGCACTTTGTCTCTTCCTGTCCAGACAGCTGAGCCTTTGTCCCATCCTCACCCTTCATTGTAGCAGGGGGGCAAGCTGGGGCACTAGTCCTTTTCTCTGAGTCTTGAGCCAAAGTGAGAGGCAAAGGCTCTGGGATTGATAGGCTAGCGTCAAGGCCTGGCTCAGCTGCAACAGCAGGGCATGGCTCCCCTTGAAAGGTGACCACCGCAGCCTTGCCCTCCACAGCAGCCACCGGCCCGCTTCCTCCTTCTGGCCCCACGTTTGGCTCATTAATGAAGGACAGTCCCCACTGATTCTGGAAGATGTCCCCCAAGGCTTTCTGATTTGTCTGAGCGGCCGGGGTGTCCACTTGGCGAGCACTCGGGAGCACAGGTTGCATATTTAAAGGGTTTAGGGGGTAAATGAAAAGAGTACACTTTCTCAGATCTGCAGCGAGGTTAGTTGAAGAGCTACAGTCATTGTCCAAAAAGGCTGCTACGTTCTCCCCGCATGGGAGAGAGGGGGCTGGTGGAATACTACTAGCAGCAGGAGTGAAGAAGGTACCGACAGAGGGGCAACCATTTCCATCTCCAGAAACGAGACCATTAGTAAAGCTAGCTGAGGTGATGGTTTTCATAGCAGACATGGGGACCTGTGACAATCTACCAGGCACCTGAGGAGGCTGTACCTCTCCTCCAGCTTGGGCTGCTTTGTTGAGGTTCTCCTTAACTTTACTTGCATAACTGATCTTGGGCACTATTTTAGCACTACTGTTGTCCACAGGAAATACTGGAGGGGGCTTGAATAAAGTCCAAGAGTCCTCTTTTGTAGAGGAGGAAAGCTTGGCTTTGGGCCTATCCTCAAACTTTTTACCAAAGGCAACTGCAGCAGTTTTACTGTCTGAGTTTTTCCTCTGCAACTCGCCCACAGACACTTCTGGCGCACCCATCTGCCTGACTGCTGTCTGGGCATCTGCTTTATGGACAAGTCTCGAGCTCACCACTTTCTCCATTGGTTCAAGTCCAGAAGAATCTGGCTCCTGTGTAGCATTACCCTGCTGCATGGCTCTCTCCTTTTCGCTTGTCAAATGCTCTGTGTTCTTGATGCTGTTGCGCCTGGCCTTGCGTTTCTTAGGAGTAGTATATCCACTTTCTGAGCCACTGCCATCGTTGTCAGGGGGTGACTTGCTGGAGTAACCATTGGTAATATGAGCAGAGTTTACCACTCCATTCAGAAGCAACGCAGACTCCTCCTTGTCCAACAGCTTTCCCTCATAGTCATTAGTGAAATCCAAGGCCTTGTCCTTGTCATTTTTGCTGTCCATATTCTTCTTGTGATCAAGACACTCTTTGCTGGCCACTTTTGAAAGAGTGCTATAAACCTTTCGTGTTGACTTCTGTTTTACATTAGTATTTATCAAATGTCTGTTACCATTGCTGTTGGTGGGACGAGGGACACAAAAAAAATCATTTGCAGACAGTATCTTCTCCCCCTCCACGTCACTGGTGTTTATTTTCCCATTGCCTGTAAAAGGAAACAAAAAGAAAGTTAGTTGCACTGCCAGTGATACAATATCATGTGTGCAGACACACACACATATATATAAAGTCCAAGCAAATTCCGTAATTCCCTACCACCTCACTCTCTATATCAAAAGGGACTAACAGACCTAATCTGTTTACAAGACCTATGCAACCTCGAAGCTCCTTTTGCAGGAAACATTGTGAGGCCTTTATAAGATTATGCTGTATCATGACAATTTAGACTGAATAGGTCAGCTGGTAGCAAGCAACCACGCCAGTGCCCATATCAGATTCCCTTGAACATAGTAGTCCACTAGCCTACTTGTTAACAGATACCATACATAAATCACTTCAGAAAAACGTGTGCTGTATGTAGAAATGGCTATTACATATAGTCCTATAACTTTTGGTAACTGGAAGGTGGTTGACAGTGTGACTGAGCCTGACTTTGCTAGCTAATTCAACAATACTTGCCCCACTAGCGTCTAAAGAAAATGTTCAACTAAATGAATGTTTTGCCATCTTGCTCCTAAGATACCTGTATACAATATGGGCGAACAAATAACATCTTAAGTAATGTTATAGAATAACACAAATTGTGTTAGGTGTTTTATTTTCTTGTCTGAACTGAAGCAATGGTTCAAGGTATGCACAATTTAGTTTTCATGCATGCCATCAATTGTAAACTAGTCTAAAGAAACTGGTGATGCTACAATTACATTTGGTTCAGAATTGTTTATCAGCTAACTAGAAAGACAATTCTAACTGTGTTAACACTCCTCAGGTCATCTACCCAGGCTAACATGTTTGCGCGGCTTCATGGCTAGCTAGATAGACGCAACAGGCCCGACTGAGCCGCAGCTGTTTGTAAGTGTAAAATGTCTGGCACTAGCTCCAGTAGTTATTTAATCCCTGGAAAGTCTCAAAATTAAGTTAGGTAACTAGTCATCTTGCTTTTGCAGCACTGTCTGCAGCCAAGTGGTAATTAGTAAACAAAATAACATTGAAACTTGTTTTATGCCCAAATCTCTCTCTCGTTACTAGGATTAGTTAGCTAGCTCGTTAGCTTTCCAGGTTGTATTTTCTAACATGGCCGACAGGAAATGGCAACTCAGAACATTCCAGTGGAGCCGGCTTGTTTTTGTTAACAACATATTTCACGGAATTCACACCAAATTAGCGATTACTTTTTGGGGGTAAACTCAATGTATTCACGTGACAAAATAATTTAACTACAAAATTACTAATTAGTCACACAGGAGAATTGCGAGTTCCATAAATGTAGAACTGTGTGGTGAAACCGCCGCACAAGGTCAATCCCCTATCTGTCAAACCACCAGCGACAGCTGTCACGCGACGTTTAACTATCCCTAACTAGCCATACTCAACTCTAGTCCCAGCTAACTAATAAGTTCAATGGTTCTTTACCAGCTCGCTACCATCCTGCTATGACTGTCTCGCGAGATAGCAAGCTACATTGACGTCGGTAATAAACTGGCTATCTAGCTAGTTAAGTAATTTATATTAGCTGGCTAACTTTTCCGGATGGCCCAACCTGTTTTCTTCGTCTGCGTTTCCTGGTACTGGAAGTAGATCTGATCATTTTTTACAGATGATTTGTATTGAATAGGGTTTCTTTCTTCTCCATGGTGGTGATATCGTCTATCTTGTGCCCGATCTTTGGGCTGTTCCTCCATTGAAGTGTTATAGAATATCCGAGTCCTTCTACCAGTGTGCACAGTAGCTCACTGGGCAAGTGAAACAGGGAACATCTCAATTGCGTCCTTTCTCCTCGTCTCCTTCTCAAAACCCATTGTTGGAGAAGATGAGAGGGGCGGGACCTCTGGCTTTCTCATCCAATGGGTTTTGAGAATGAGACGAGGAGAGAGGACGCGAGGAGAATATAATTGAGATCGTCCCACAGTCTACTGTCCAATCAACGCCTCTGTAAACGTCAGCAGTATGTCTAAAAAGTATCAAAGTCTGCTATTTTTGGTGGTTCCTCACCATCATTGCAAACAAAGGTATTGTAAATACATACATATACAGGTTGAACAACTGAAAATATGATATAGTTCAGAAGAATAGCCTATGCGAGATTATATTGAATTCAAGCAAATCTGAACTGCCACAAGTGGTCTTCACACACAATTGAGACCTGCTGAGACCATAGAGATAGATAGAGGACTCATCTTTGTATCTGTGCTATTATGGCATGTGTGACAGCATGTGCAGCGCCATTGAGCCTATCTCCACGATGATTTACCGCTGCCACCTGCAGCGCTGTTGTCCTGAACCAAATCCTGCGTGTCATTCATTTATTGTGGCCACTAGGTGGTGGTGATATAGCTAAAAACCATTTACAAACCATAGGCATCCAAATTTGAAGAAGACAATGCTCTGACCATTGGCTGATAGCTCCCTACCACTGAAATATAATAAGAACTGGAGACTTTGTCCAAGATGTCCGACCGTTGTTTTCAAGGTAATCTACTCGCCGATTCATGGACTGTCGATATCCGGGTTCATCCGGTTTATACAGACCAACATCACATGCACAAAAGCGCATTTCAGACCGAGAGCCTAATGCTTCTTAGGTAGTTCTTTATGAGTTTTAGTTTAGAAAACGATCTTTCCGCAGATGCGACAGTTACAGGGATGTTAAAAACAGCTTGATTGCCGTAGCAACATCAGGGAAACTGGCCAAAAGGGAGTGGTGCTTCAAATACAGCAGTTCTGCAACATCTTTAATTGACCCTCTCATTCTCCTTAGTTGCCGGACTTAACATGTTACGGAAAGATAGTAACTGTGTAGGAAGCTCTGGGGACAGGTCGTCTGGATACTGGCAGCCAATACATTGGCAGATGCAAACAGATTATCATCTTTAGTGGACAACAGTTCTTGAGGGCTTGAACAAAAAAAATTGTTTTGCGATTTCGTTCATACTAGTGAACCGGCGTTTGAGTTGTGTGGTTGCAATATCAACAGTCCCTTATCTCTTGTATATCTTGGCATGCATAATTCAAGACTAAGTTTAAATTGTGTGCAGCGCAATGGACATATAATGCACAATTTCTCAGGAAGTCTGGGTTGGCAATACTCAGTATAGAAATAGTCTGGCCAGCAACCTGGACCTAAAGGTTGTGGTGAAAACATTTGCACACAAAAAAGGAAGACTTCAGAAGACCAGGTGAGTCCCTCAAGTTTGATTTAATTTGATTTAATTGAATTTACTTAGAATACTGCAGCCCATTTGTGTAGGCCAGACAAAACCCACAGAGTTCAACAAATGTAAATGTTCAACAAATGTTCAACAAATGTAAATGTAAATGTAACAATAAATAGTGGCTGAATTTATCCTCAAGCCAACTACTTTTTTTCTAATGGTTAGGCTATTTGATGTGTCATTTTTATAAAAAGTTTATAAATAGCAGCTAAATAGCTGCTAAATACGGTATATAGCTATAGATGGTACACTGCATAATCCCTAGTAAGATAGTGTTTTGAGGTTGAACTGACTGTATTATTTGGCATTAATAGACGCACAATAACTTTTTATCCAAGCTGGGAGAGAGTGTGAGGACGGCTCATGTCATGCAGGTACAGGTAGCCTATACAGGACAGTTGTATATTTTTTTAATCTAACTTTTCTATGTGGAAATTGTCTTTCTGGACTGGACATCAGTTCAGCTGCGGTACCGAAGCAAAACTATAGGAGCAGTCGAAACCGTGCTTCTAGACCGGAACCCTGGCCCCTTGCTCCCGAATGACTTCCCCCTCTCATTGAAATTCACGGCTGACCGCAGTACCGCAGGCATTGTTAGCAGAAAACAGGATCCCCCATTAGTGAATGGAAAAAAGGCAATCTTCGTGGTCAAAATTCCTGTAAAAACTTTTTTTTCCAAAGACAATCATGGTACCAATAATTGCTTCTAATACAGCAGTGCTTTCGGAAAGTATTCAGACCCCTTCCCTTTTTCCACATTTTGTTACATTACAGCCTTATTCTCAAATTGATTAAATTCATGTTTTTCCTCATCAATCTACACACAATACCCCATAATGACAAAGTGAAAACAGGTTTTTAGAATTTTTTGCAAATGTATTAAAAAAATTAAACAGAAACACCTTATTTACATAAGTATTGAGACCCTTTGCTATGAGATTCGAAATTGAGCTCAGGTGCATCCTGTTTCCATTGATCATCCTTGAGACGTTTCTACAACTAGATTGGAGTCCACCTGTGGTAATTTTAATTGATTGGACATGATTTGGAAAGGCACACACCTGTCTATATAAGGTCCCACAGATGACAGTGCATGTCAGAGCAAAAACCAAGCCATGAGGTCTAAGGAATTGTCCATAGAACTCTGAGACAGGATTGTGTCGAGGCACAGATCTGGGGAAGCGTACGAAAAATACTTGAAATTGAGCTCAGGTGCATCCTTTTTCCATTGATCATCCTTGAGATGTTTCTACAACTTGATTGGAGTCCACCTGTGGTAAATTCAATTGATTGGACATGATTTGGAAAGGCACACACCTGTCTATATAAGGTCCCACAGTTGACAGTGCATGTACAGTGAGGGAAAAAAGTATTTGATCCCCTGCTGATTTTGTACGTTTGCCCACTGACAAAGACATGATCAGTCTATAATTTTAATGGTAGGTTTATTTGAACAGTGAGAGACAGAATAACAACAAAAAAATCCAGAAAAACGCATGTCAAAAATGTTATGAATTGATTTGCATTTTAATGAGGGAAATAAATATTTGACCCCTCTGCAAAAAATTACTTAGTACTTGGTGGCAAAATCCTTGTTGGCAATCACAGAGGTCAGACGTTTCTTGTAGTTGGCCACCAGGTTTGCACACATCTCAGGAGGGATTTTGTCCCACTCCTCTTTGCAGATCTTCTCCAAGTCATTAAGGTTTTGAGGCTGATGTTTGGCAACTCAAACCTTCAGCTCCCTCCACAGATTTTCTATGGGATTAAGGTCTGGAGACTGGCTAGGCCACTCCAGGACCTTAATGTGCTTCTTCTTGAGCCACTCCTTTGTTGCCTTGGCCGTGTGTTTTGGGTCATTGTCATGCTGGAATACCCATCCACGACCCATTTTCAATGCCCTGGCTGAGGGAAGGAGGTTCTCACCCAAGATTTGACGGTACATGGCCCTGTCCATCGTCCCTTTGATGCTGTGAAGTTGTCCTGTCCCCTTAGCAGAAAAACACCCCCAAAGCATAATGTTTCCACCTCCATGTTTGACGGTGGGGATGGTGTTCTTGGGGTCATAGGCAGCATTCCTCCTCCTCCAAACACGGCGAGTTGAGTTGATGCCAAAGAGCTCGATTTTGGTCTCATCTGACCACAACACTTTCACCCAGTTCTCCTCTGAATCATTCAGATGTTCATTGGCAAACTTCAGACGGCCCTGTATATGTGCTTTCTTGAGCAGGGGGACCTTGCGGGCGCTGCAGGATTTCAGTCCTTCACGGCGTAGTGTGTTACCAATTGTTTTCTTGGTGACTATGGTCCCAGCTGCCTTGAGATCATTGAGAAGATCCTCCCGTGTAGTTCTGGGCTGATTCCTCACCGTTCTCATGATCATTGCAACTCCACAAGGTGAGATCTTGCATGGAGCCCCAGGCCGAGGGAGATTGACAGTTATTTTGTGTTTCTTCCATTTGCAAATAATCGCACCAACTGTTGTCACCTTCTCACCAAGCTGCTTGGCGATGGTCTTGTAGCCCATTCCAGCCTTGTGTAGGTCTACAGTCTTGTCCCTGACATCCTTGGAGAGCTCTTTGGTCTTGGCCATGGTGGAGAGTTTGGAATCTGATTGATTGATTGCTTCTGTGGAAAGGTGTCTTTTATACAGGTAACAAGCTGAGATTAGGAGCACTCCCTTTAAGAGTGTGCTCCTAATCTCAGCTCGTTACCTGTATAAAAGACACCTGGGAGCCAGAAATCTTTCTGATTGAGAGGGGGTCAAATACTTATTTCCCTCATTAAAATGCAACTTTTGTTGTTGTTATTCTGTCTCTCACTGTTCAAATAAACCTACCATTAAAATTATAGACTGATCATTTCTTTGTCAGTGGGCAAACGTACAAAATCAGCAGGGGATCAAATACTTTTTTCCCTCACTGTAAGAGCAAAAACCAAGCCATGAGGTCAAAGGAATTCAAATCAAATCAAATCAAAGGTTATTTGTCACATACATGTGTTTAGCAGATGTTATAGTGGGTGTAGCGAAATGCTTGTGCTTCTAGCTCCAACAGTGCAGTTATATCAAACAATTTCACAACATATATCCAATACTCACAAAACTAGTAAGGAATGGAATTTAAGAATAAATACATACAGTGGGGGGGAAAAGTATTTAGTCAGCCACCAATTGTGCAAGTTCTCCCACTTAAAAAGATGAGAGAGGCCTGTAATTTTCATCATAGGTACACGTCAACTATGACAGACAAATTGAGAAGAAAAAAAATCCAGAAAATCACATTGTAGGATTTTTAATGAATTTATTTGCTAATTATGGTGGAAAATAAGTATTTGGTCACCTACAAACAAGCAAGATTTCTGGCTCTCACAGACCTGTAAATTCTTCTTTAAGAGGCTCCTCTGTCCTCCACTCGTTACCTGTATTAATGGCACCTGTTTGAACTTATCAGTATAAAAGACACCTGTCCACAACCTCAAACAGTCACACTCCAAACTCCACTATGGCCAAGACCAAAGAGTTGTCAAAGGACACCAGAAACAAAATTGTAGACCTGCACCAGGCTGGGAATACTGAATCTGCAATAGGTAAGCAGCTTGGTTTGAAGAAATCAACTGTGGGAGCAATTATTAGGAAATGGAAGACATACAAGACCACTGATAATCTCCCTCGATCTGGGGCTCCACGCAAGATCTCACCCCGTGGGGTGAAAATGATCACAAGAAAGGTGAGCAAAAATCACAGAACCACACGGGGGGACCTAGTGAATGACCTGCAGAGAGCTGGGACCAAAGTAACAAAGCCTACCATCAGTAACACACTACGCCGCCAGGGACTCAAATCCTGCAGTGCCAGACGTGTCCCCCTGCTTAAGCCAGTACATGTCCAGGCCCGTCTGAAGTTTGCTAGAGTGCATTTGGATGATCCAGAAGAGGATTGGGAGAAAGTCATATGGTCAGATGAAACCAAAATAGAACTTTTTGGTAAAAACTCAACTCGTCGTGTTTGGAGGACAAAGAATGCTGAGTTGCATCCAAAGAACACCATACCTACTGTGAAGCATGGGGGTGGAAACATCATGCTTTGGGGCTGTTTTTCTGCAAAGGGACCAGGACGACTGATCCGTGTAAAGGAAAGAATGAATGGGGCCATGTATCGTGAGATTTTGAGTGAAAACCTCCTTCCATCAGCAAGGGCATTGAAGATGAAACGTGGCTGGGTCTTTCAGCATGACAATGATCCCAAACACACGGGCCCGGTCAACGAAGGAGTGGCTTCGTAAGAAGCATTTCAAGGTCCTGGAGTGGCCTAGCCAGTCTCCAGATCTCAACCCCATAGAAAATCTTTGGAGGGAGTTGAAAGTCCGTGTTGCCCAGCGACAGCCCCAAAACATCACTGCTCTAGAGGAGTTCTGCATGGAGGGATGGGCCAAAATACCAGCAACAGTGTGTGAAAACCTTGTGAAGACTTACAGAAAACGTTTGACCTGTGTCATTGCCAACAAAGGGTATATAACAAAGTATTGAGAAACTTTTGTTATTGACCAAATACTTATTTTCCACCATAATTTGCAAATAAATTCATTAAAAATCCTACAATGTGATTTGTCTGTCATAGTTGACGTGTACCTATGATGAAAATTACAGGCCTCTCTCATCTTTTTAAGTGGGAGAACTTGCACAATTGGTGGCTGACTAAATACTTTTTTCCCCCACTGTATATGGACAAGCAATGACAGAGCGGCATGGACTAAGATACAGTAGAATATTATAGAATAGAATACAGTATATACATATGAGATGAGTAGTGCAAGATATGTAAACATTATTAAAGTGACTAGTGTTCCATTTCTTAAAGTGGCCAATGATTTCGATAGGCAGCAGCAGCCTCTAAGCAGCCTCTAATTGTCCATAGAGCTCCAAGACAGGATTGTGTCGAGGCACAGATCTGGGGAAGGGTACCAAAAAGACTCGAAATTGAGCTCAGTTTCATCCTGTTTCCATTGATCATCCTTGAGATGTTTCTACAACTTGATTGGAGTCCACCTGTGTGTTATGATGTTTTCATAGTGTGATGGGAGCCAGGTTGAATTGAGTAGAAAATTACTTGGCACCTCACAGTCTGGGGGGGCATGCATTTCATTATGTCAAAGGAGATTACTGATGTTTTTCTTAGAAAGATTGATGGACATGATATACTGACTTGGGGTACAAGGTAATAACATCAAATAAGGGAGTGCCCATTGAGGGTTGCCAGATGTTCTTGAAGAAACGTGTACTCAAAGCTATATAAGCTGAGATATGGTTTTTGTTCAGTAGTTCGGAATGACAAGAGGCAAAGCACTGTCTTTTGTTATAACGAACCTGGTACCGACTATTAAACCTTTATATTAACTTTCCACAGAGTTGTCTAAGTATATTCTTACATCCTTAATTACGTGATACCCTAGAAACTCATCATAACACTGTGGTAAATTCAATTGATTGGACATGATTTGGAACGGCACACACCTGTCAAATAAGGTCCCACAGTTGACAGTGTATGTAAGAGCAAAAACCAAGCCATGAGGTCAAAGGAATTGTCCGTAGATCTCCGAGACAGGATTGTGTCAAGGCACAGATCTGGAAAAGGGTACCAAAAAATGTCTGCAGATTTGAAGGTCCCCAAGAACACAGTGGCCTCCATCATTCTTAAATGGAAGAAGTTTGGAACCACCGAGACTCTTCCTAGAGCTGGCCGCCTGGCCAAAATGAGCAATCGGGGGAGAAGGGCCTTGGTCAGGGAGGTCACCAAGAACCCGATGGTCACTGACAAAGCTCCAGAGTTCCTCTGTGGAGATGGGAGAACCTTCCAGATGGACAACCATCTCTGCAGCCCTCCACCAATCAGGCCTTAACAGTAGAGTGGCCAGACGGAAGCCACTCCTCAGTGAAAGGCACGACAGCCCGCTTGGAGTTTGCCAAAAGGCACCTAAAGGACTCTCAGACCATGAGAAAAAGACAATGTAGGAGTGGCTTCGGGACAAGTCTCTGAATGTCCTTGAGTGACCCAGCCAGAGCCCGGACTTGAACCCGATCAAACATCTCTGGAGAGACCTGAAAATAGCTGTGCAACGATGCTCCCCATCCAACCTGACAGAGCTTGAGAGGATCTGCAGAGAAGAATGGGAGAAACTCCCCAAATACAGGTGTGCCAAGCTTGTAGCGTCATACCCAAGAAGACTCAAGGCTATAATCGCTGCCAAAGGTGGTTCAACAAAGTACTGAGTAAAGGGTCTGAATACTTATGTAAATGTAATATTTCAGTTTTTGTCTAAAAAACAGTTTTTGCTTTGTCATTTTTGGGTATTGTGTGTAGAGCTATAGTCCCCTGTAGCTCAGTTGGTAGAGCATGGTGCTTGCAACGCCAGGGTTGTGGGTTTGTTTCCCACAGGGGGCCAGTATGAAAAAGTATGCACTCACTAACTGTAAGTCGCTCTGGATAAGAGCGTCTGCTAAATGACGTAAATGTAAATGTAGATGGATGAGTGGGAAAAAATATTTAATCCATTTTAGAATAAGGCTGTAACGTAACAAAATGTGGAAAAAGACAAGGGGTCTGAATACTTTTTGAATGCACTGTATATCCTTGAACCAATTATTTTAAAATTGCATACAGAAGAAATGAAGGATAATTTAGTTGCTAATGGCAGCCTGCAGTACCCTGGTGGGCCTTAAACTTGAGTTACTCAGAGGGGGCAGCACTGAGCTAACCTGCAACGACACTTCCTAGAGTAGCTCAAACTGAGCATATTATGTCTCCATGAGACGCCATCTTAACCGACTTCATTTGGCTTTAATGCGTTATTTAGTCTTCACATAGGAATGAATGGTGTAACGTGATCGATGGCTTTGTCCATTCATATATACAGTCATTGCTCCCAACCCATAGGAATCACATCCAGTTGACTACTTTAAAATGGTAGAAGCTCTCAATGGCAATGTCCAAATTATAACGGGTTATACCCAATGATGTATATAAACCCTGGATTGCTGATGCTACGTATTGGCCAGTGAGAGACTTTGAAGCCACCGGTCGGCCATATTGGCACTCCCCAGAAGGAGCATTCCTCCATAAGAATTAATGGAATTCTACAGTATTTCAATAAAATGTTTCAAAGACAAAATGACATGTATTTAAGTATTTTGTTGTTGTAGTGGGGACAGTAACATTAGAACTTTCCTATTATTATTATTATTATTAGTATTATTATTATTATTATTATTATTATTATTATATATATTTTGGATCACATATTATAATTTCAAAGTATGCATTAAGGTGTCTGTAATAGACTAAACGTGGCAAAAACAAATGTAAACATTAATAAATGCATTTCTATAGCTTCCAAAATATTTTTTTTACAGTGGTAGGGGAGTGCCAAGATGGAGGCGCAGTGATTTCAAAACAGCGCCCCCCTTTCAGTCATCAAGTGTATATAAATAATTGGTTATATCCATCTAGAGTCCTCTATCTATCTCTATGGCTGACACACATTGTGGGGTACTAGCTGCACTGCAGAATGGTTTTTACAATACATCATTCTGTATGGTGCTTAGTTCTAGCTGGTATTCAGCTCACACAGGATATAATTTAATCAACATACTAAACCTGTCTGTGTAAAAAACACACCAATTAGATAATACAGTTGAACAAATTTAGAATTTTCAAATATGTGTTGTTGTAGCCGTCTGACATTTGTTGAGTGGGGTGTGGTGTGTGGTCGACAGCACTTCCCCTGTTAAATCTACTGTAAATTGCTATCCAGGCACCAGGTGGTGCCATTTCATAATAATAATAATATGCCATTTAGCAGACACTTTTATCCAAAGCGACTTAGTCATGTGTGCATACATTTTTACGTATGGGTGGTCCCGGGGATCGAACCCACTACCCTGGCGTTACAAGCGCCATGCTCTACCAATTGAGCTACAGAGGACCATAGTTTATAGATTTCATCCCACCGTAAACTTTAAATGCTGGTAGTCAATGAATGTTTGACCACTGAGAGTGACCCTGAATTTGTCATTTAAAAGCACATACTGATACTAATCCTTGTATAGACATATGACCTAAGGGTACTATACCATGCCATAATAAGAAATGACCTTGAACTGCGAATAGCTTTCATTATAGCATGAAGATAACCCCACTATTTCCCATTTACTCATTGATGACCATAAGGCACCACTAGACATCTCACCACAGAGGAGATGTAATATTGGACATCACAAGAGAATCCTTCCCCATAGAGAACCTAGACACTGCCAGTTCCAGTGATTCAGCCACCCCCTCCCCTCCTCACCCCTCCCTTCCTCTCCCAGCCTGCTCTCTGAGGCGCTGGAGGTCCCTGTGCATGTGTTGTCCTCTGGAAGTCTACTTGAGTGCAGTGAAGATGAGGATGAGTTAATGTGGCATTATCCTCATCGGCTCAGTTGCTGCTGGCCACTGTCTTTCATTTGCTTTTCAATCTCTCTCCTCCTTTTGGCGCTGTGGGTGATGCAGCAGGACGGGTGTGGCAGTGAGCAGACTGTGGACGTCCTCTCTCAGGAGCCACAGAGACTTTTGGTGGTCCTGGGAACATTGTCCTGTCTGTGGAACGATTGAGCACAATGGTAAGATTCAGCTGTGAATCACTTTTGTCTGTGTATGATGATATCTTGAGTCATTCATTTCTATGTAGTTGGTAATAGTTTGTAAGTTATGTATTTTCCTTCATACCAATCAAGAGTTGTATTACACAATTTGCCCAAAAGTGCAATTCACTAATGTGAAGTCGTAAGCAGTCTGAGATTGTTATGCTGTCATTCTATGTTAAAGACTCAGAGACTGCATGAGGAGATCCATGTGAAACAGCAGCAGATTATGCTATGTCCTCCAGACCACAGTCACTCCAATGGAATAGAATCAGGGCTCTGTGACAGGATGACCACCAACCTGACCAGGGACATTGAACGTAAGTAGAAATACAGCAGTCATGCATGTGTATTACTCTGAAACTGTCATCTTTTAATTAAGTGTCTTTGGTTTTCAGTCACACAGGCAACGTAGAGGGATGTGAGGGCGCTTGCCTTCTTTAATAAAGCGTCTGTACTAAAGGCAGTAACCATACTATTACCATACTAATACAGTGCTGCTGGAACCCTGAGGTCTGCTTAAAATGTCTCCAAAGCAGGGGTTTGCTTCGTTCTTTTATTCCAAAGTGCTTTGTTTATGCTGATACCAAATTGCCACAGCTTGAATACTATTGTGGGAAAAGCCATGTCTTTGCACAATAGACAAATATTGATATTTACCTATGACGTTGATTTACTTTGAATGTTTGCTTTGTTCGTTTATCCAGTATGTGTGTCCGTGTAAATTTGCAGAGACAGAGGTGTTCACTTTTTTTCCTCTCTGGCTTAAAACACCAGATTAATTAAATGTTCTGCTCAGCTAAGCATATTAACCATTTTATGTCTCTGTTTTGTACAGTTCATTATTTCAGAGACTTGACTTCAAGAAGAGTGCTCATTAAATAATTTGAAGGCCTGAGGAGTGAATTCATTTAACTGTTTATTTAAAGGATTTTCTCTGTGGTAGGATGAGAATGTCCAAACCTTTAACACGGACTTCCAGAGCTTTCTGGGTTAGTAATAATAGTTACTTTTACTGTTATATGTACCAATTGATTCTATTAACCATTGCCATAAAGGTAGGCCCTATTTCCATTGATACTTTTTTTAATGTAACCCTTTTGTGATGAAACTGACAACCAAACCAAAATACTATTAAAAGATACATATTTTAAAGGGGTTCACCCCAAATACAAAATGACATATTAGTTTTCTTACCCTTTAAGCAGTCTATGGACAAGGTTTGATAGCAATCCATGCTTTGGTTTAGTTTCCCTGGCACTGTTTCCAAATGTTTTAGTATTTGTGGCACAAATCCCATCCAAGTTCTGGTACCAATATAAAGTCACTTATAGATGATTTGAATATGATGTGCGAAAAAGGCTAATGTTGGTAATATGTTATGAATTTGCAAAACAAATGATATGTTACGAATTCTAGCTGGCTAACGTTAGCTAGGCTAGGGGTTAGGGTTAAGGTTAGGATTAAGTTTAGGAGTTAGATTAAAGGGTTAAGGTTAGGGATAGGGTTAGGGGAAGGGTTAGCTAAAAGGGTTAAGGTTAGGGTTAGGGGAAGGGTTAGCTAACATGCTAAGTAGTTGCAAAGCAGCAAAAAGTAGTAAGTAGCTGAAAAGTTGCTAATTAGCTAAAATGCTAACGTTGTCAGTGAAGAGATTAGAACTTGCAACCTTTGGGTTGCTAGACATTCATGTTATACGCCTACCCATCCAACCACCCTACTTTCGTTTTTGCCTTAAGTAACCATCTGTCTTATGTAACCATACCAATATCTTACTAATTTGTGTCCCGGATTTAAATAAAATAAAATACAATTGTATTTGTCACACGCGCCAAATACAACAGGTGTAGACCTTACCGTGAAATGCTTACTTACAAGCCCTTAACAAACAATGCAGTTTAAAGAAAATTTAGTTAAGAAAATATTTACTAAATAAACTAAAGTAAAACATTTTTACAGATAAAATAACAATAACGAGGCTATATACAGGGGGTACCGGTACCAAGTCAATGTGCAGGGGTACAGGTTAGTTGAGGTAAAAAAAAAAATTGGGGGGTCAATGCAAATAGGGTGGCCATTTGATTACTTTTTCAGCAGTCTTATGGCTTGGGGGAAGAAGCTGTTAAGGAGCCTTTAGGACCTAGACTTGGGGCTCTGGTACCGCTTGCTGTGCGGTAGCAGAGAGAACGGTCTTTGACTTGGGTGAATGGAGTCTTTGACAATTTTTTGGGCCTTCGTCTGACACCGCCTAGTATAGAGGTCCTGGATGGCAGGAAGCTTGGCCACAGTGATGTACTGGGCCGTACGCACTACCCTCTGGGCAGTGCAATTGAGATTACGTCATCTGTGGATCTGTTGGGGCGGTATGCGAATTGGAGTGGGTCTAGGGTTTCCGGGATGATGGTGTTGATGTGAGCCATGACCAGCCTTTCAAAGCACTTCATGGCTACTGACGTGAGTGCTATGGGGCGGTAGTCATTTAGGCAGGTTACCTTCACGTTCTTGGGCACAGGGACTATGGTGGTTTGCTTGAAACATGTACAGTAGGTATTACAGACTCGGTCAGGGAGAGGTTGAAAATGTCAGTGAAGACACTTGCCAGTTGGTCCGCGCACGCTCTGAGTACATGTCCTGGTTCTGGCCCCGTGGCCTTGTGAATGTTGACCTGTTTAAAGGTCTTGCTCACATCGGCTACGGAGAGCGTGATCACATAGTCGTCCGGAACAGCTGGTGCTCTCATGCATGCTTCAGTGTTGCTTGCCTCGAAGCGAGCATAAAAGGCCTTTAGCCTTTCTGGTAGGCTCGCATCACTGGGCAGCTCGCGGCTGGGTTTCCCTTTGTAGTCCGTAATAGTTTGCAAGCCCTGCCACATCCAACGAGCGTCAGAGCCGGTGTAGTAGGATTCAATCTTAGTCCTGTATTGACGCTTTGCCTGTTTGATGGTTCGTCTGAGGCCATAGTGGGCTTTCTTACAAGTGTCCGGATTAGTATCCAGCTCCTTGAAAGTGGCAGCTCCAGCCTTTAGCTCAGTGTGGATTTTGCCTGTAATCCATGGCTTCTGGTTGGGATATGTACGTACGGTCATTGTGGGGATGATGTCGTCGATGCACTTATTGATGAAGCCAGTGACTGAGGTGGTATACTCCTCAAAGCCATCGGATGAATCCCGGAACATATTCCAGTCTGTGCTAGCAAAACAGACCTGTAGCGTAGCAGCCGCGTCATCTGACCACTTCCGTATTGAGCGAGACACTGGTACTTCCTGCTTCCTGGTCAGATTTGCCAAATGGAGGGCGAGGGAGAGCTTTGGACGCGTCTCTGTGTGTGGAGTAAAGGTGGTCTAGAGTTTTTTTTCCTCTGGTTGCACATGTGACATGCTGGTAGAAATCAGGTTAAACAGATTTAAGTTTGCCTGCATTAAAGTCCCCAGCCACTAGGAGCGCCGCTTCTGGATGACCATTTTATTGTTTGCTTATGGCTTTATACATCTCGTTGAGTGCGGTCTTAGTGCCAGCATCAATTTGTGATGGTAAATAGACAGCTATGAAAAATATAGATGAAAACTCTCTTGGTAGATACTGTGGTCTACAGCTTATCATGAGGTACTCTACCTCAGGCGAGCAATACCTCGAGACTTCCTTAATATTAGACATTGCGCATGAGCTGTTATTGACCAATAGACACACACAGCACCACATTTACTATATAACGTTTAGTCTATGAGACCAGGCTGTTGAGCCTGCTAGGAGGTAGAAAAAAGACTAGTTGACCACCACCACTGTGAAAACCCTTTCAATCAGAGAAGATCAGATCTCACCCAGGGAATCTGATGCAATGAGTTGTGTGCTCATCAACAAATAATGATGAGTACTTCTTTACAGCAGGGGATATGCATATATGCATAAATGCCGACACTCTTTTCTGTCATGTAATTCCTTAGGCCGCAGTTGTAAGTGCCAACATGTTTTTTCAGTTTATTCTTTTTTAAGGGCTCTTCACTAATTCAAAAGCTCTGGTCCTAAGCCAGAAATGGAATCTAAAATACTTATATCAGATCACGTATCAAAGGGCAGACAGTGTGAGACAAACTTGCTTCTTGTCAGGCAACAGAATCAAATTCCTGCGCAAGCACTGGCGTAGCACAACCCCCCGCAGCCCCCACAAGGCGGGGGGTCCACGAGCCCAGGGGGTCGGAGCCCCCAGATAGCATAGCATATGAAAGAAATGTTTAGAATTACAGGAAAATAGCTTTAAAACTGCATAATTTTCTCTCAACCTCATGGCAAAATGTGTAGAATAGCAGGAAATTAGCTCAAAGAGTCGGGACAATCCTTTTCCAACAGGGAAACTTTATTTATATAGTTAAAAAAATAAGGAATTTGTTGCATTATGTTTTAGCTTAAGATTTACATTTAGTGGAATTTTATAAGGGAAAAGATTTGTTTGGGGATTTTTCAAAATACTTTCAATATTATTAATTTCCATGTCGGCTCTATGCCTGGCAATTCCCTTGTCCGGTGCAAAGGATCCCAGTTATAAACTGCTAAATGGCATATTATAAACTCTCCCAAAAAGTTAAAGAAATTCTATAAACAGGCAATAATGGATATTAACAAAGAAAATGTCTTATGTAGTTTCTTGCAGTAGCGTGCTGTGACTTATATTCCTCTCATAACTGTGATTCCTAAAAGATGTGTCTGGAGATTTGGTTAACTCGATTTGCCTATAATCCTAAATTAATCAGGAATGAGCAGGGTCAGCTATACCATAAGGACCCCTTATTCATGTCCTCATTACATGTAGTGCAACAAGACACTCATGGTCTATAAAGTTCTCTATTTTTGATAGATTTAAACAAACAATATTGGAATCACCATGGTCACAACCATAAACTGTCAACTCCATCTGCCTGATAGATTAAGATAGAATATGAATTTTGGTTAAAATATGTTACATTTAATTAGGTTTTAGAGTCAAAGCAACTGAGGAAAAACCAATAAATGAAGGTTGTTCCTTTACTGGTAGCTGATTCTTTTGTCTATCAAAATATACTGAACAAAAATATAAACGCAACATGTAAAGTGTTGGTCCAATGTTTCATGAGCTGAAATAAAAGATCCCAGACATGTTCTATACGAACAAAAAGCTTATTTCTATCAATTTATTTGCACAGAATTGTTTACATCCCTGTTAGTGAGCATTTCTCCTTTGCCAAGATAATCCATCCACCTGACATATCAAGAAAATGATTAAACAGCATGATCATCATACAGGTGCACCTTGTGCTGGGGACAATAAAAGGCCACTCTAAAATGTGCAGTTTTGTCACACAACACAATGCCACAGATGTCTCAAGTTTTGAAGGAGTGTGCAATTGGCATGCTGACTGCTGGAATGTCCACCAGAGCTGTTGCCAGAGAATTTCATGTTAATTTCTCTACCATAAGCCGCCTCCAACGTCGTTTTAGAGAATTTGGCAGTACGTCCAATCGGCCTCACAACCGCAGACCACTTGTAACCACGCCAGTCCAGGACCTCCACATCCGGCTTCTTCACCTGCGGGATCGTCTGAGACCAGCCACCCGGACAGCTGATGAAACTGTGGGTTTGCACAACTGAAGAATTTCTGCAGAAACTGTCAGAAACCGTCTCAGGGAAGCTCATCTGCGTGCTCATCGTCCTTACCAGGGCCTTTACATAATGGCGCCGGAGGGGATGGCTGCCGTTTTTCAGGCTCCTAACCAACTGTGCTATTTTGTTAGTTTTTTTGCATTGTTTGTACCTTATCTTTTTACTTATTGTGTACATAATGTTGCTGCTATCATCTCTTTTTTTTTTTTTTATAATATGTTTATTATTTTCCAATAAAAATAAAGTAAAAGAGACAGCAATACAAACAATGACATTCATTGTACTGTTGGATGGGATGGCCAGTTTAGAGGACAAAACAAAAGTTAACTCACACATACACAAAATAAAACAAAATCCTATTAGGTGGTACGTGTATAAGAAGACAGCATATAGTCATTACAAGCAGTGTAGTTCAGCCAAAAATAAATATTGAGTGGAGTACAGCACAGAGTAGCAGCAGATCGTCAGCCCAGTTATGAAGCGGGACTAGACCATTTATCCAGTATCGGCTGCCATATTTTGTAAAACAATGGACTTCTATTGGAGGTGTTGTATCAAATCTTTTCCATATGGATTACATTCCCTAAATCCCGTAACCACATTTGAAAGGTAGGTACAGTCTCCAATTTCCAAAATTGCAATATGAGCCTTTTGGCTAATAGAGTACAAAGAGAGACAGCTTTCCCCTCCTGGTTATTCCCATCAACTGTACCAAACAGATCGATCAATGGGTCTGGGGCTAGAACTCTATCAAAGGCCTTAGATAAGTAATCAAAAATGAGAGCCCAGTAAGCCTGTAATTTAGGGCATGTCCAGAATAAGTGGGACAACGTCCCCTCCTCCTGCTTGCACCTCTCACACAGTGGTGAGGTGTCCGGGAATATTTTATGCAGTTTTACTTTTGAGTAGTGTAACCTGTGTATCACCTTAAACTGTACAAGGTTGTGTCTGGCATTCACTGAACTGTGGTTTATATTCCTGAGAGCTTCTATCCAGTCCTCATTTGAGATTTCTGAACCAAGTTCTTGTTCCCAAGCCCTTTTAATGGTGTCTGTGGATACCTCTATGTGGGCCTGTAGCACATCATACAGTCTGGAGACCGACCCTTTTGAATGGGGTTTGACAAGGATCAAGCTATCTAATGTAGGACTATTTGGCTTCATGCCATACTGTGGGATGTGTGTCCTTAAGAAATTCCTGATTTGGAGGTATCTGAAAAAATGTGTTGTTGGCATGTTGAACTTTGCCTGTAGTTGTTGAAATGAAGCTAACTGACCATCTATGTATAGATTACCAATTGTTGTGAGCCCCTTCTCCCTCCACTGTGAAAACACCACATCATCCATTGCAGGGTGGAAAGCATGATTCCGGCTAATCGGGCTGTCTATGTACACAGTGGGTATGTTAAGAAAATCCCTAATCTGTTTCCAGATCCTAAGAGTATGACAAATGACTGGATTGGAGTCATAAGTGGCTTTTTTCACATATGATGGGCTATTAACAAGTGCAGGGAGTGAGGAACGTTGACAGGAGGCCTGCTCAATCAAAAGCCATGAAGGCATATCCTTCCGTCTCATCTCAGGTAAACTTTCCCTCCAGAAAGACACAATGTTCAGATTAGCAGCCCAGTAATACAGTTTGAAGTGAGGAAGGCCAAAGCCCCCCTCTATCTTGTACTTGCATAAATGCTTCTTTGCAATTCTGGCTGCCTTGTTATCCCATAAAAATGGAGTTACTATTGAATCCAGTTTCTTAAAATAGCTTTGTGGTATGAAATTGGGTAGACATTGGAAGAGGTAAAGAAACCTGGGTAGGACAACCATTTTAATAGCGTTTATACGACCAACCAAGGAAATAGGCAGAGTTTTCCAGAAATCTATATTTTGTTTAAGCTGATATATTTTCATGTCCCAATTCACTTTCAATAGCTGGTCAAGGTCTCTTGTCACTACAATGCCAAGGCTTGTGAACTTGTCCCTCACTGTTCTAAGCGGGGTAGATTGCAGAAATTGCATATCCACAGGCCGTGATATTGGCATCATCTCACTTTTTTGCCAGTTTATCTTGTAGCCAGAGAAGGAGCCGAATGTGTTTATCAAGTTAAGTAATGGTGGAATAGAAGTTTTAGGCTTGGACAAAAACAAAAGAACATCGTCTGCATATAGGGAAATTTTGTGCTGTGTGTCTTTTATTTTAACAGAAGCTATATCGGCACATGCCCGAATGCGCGTAGCAAGGGGTTCCATGGCTATAGCGAAGAGAGCAGGCGAAATAGGGCACCCCTGTCGGCACCCCTTGAACAGGCGGAATGACTGCGACATTTCCTGATTGGTCACCACGGACGCCATTGGGTGTGCATAAATAATTCTTATCCAATTAATAAATTCCTTTCCAAATCCGAAATGCTCCAGAACCGACATCATATACTTCCACTCAATCTGATCAAACGCCTTCTCTGCATCAAGAGCTATTACCACTGCCTCAACTTTATGATCATGATACATTACGTTGAAAAGGCGTCTCAAATTGTAGTATATATGTCGGCCCGGGATAAAACCTGTCTGGTCAGGGTGTATGATGTCGGAAATATATTTTTTCAATCGGTTTGCCAATATCTTTGTCAACACCTTGTTTTCTATGGGGAGTAACGACACGGGGCGATACGACGACATCTCCATGGAATCCCTATCTTTTTTCAAGATCAGGGCTATTGTAGCCTCATACAGTGTTTGCGGGAGTTTGGTATTTTCTTTGGATTGTTGAAACATTCGCAGCATAAGTGGAGATAGACTAGCACAGTACTTCTTATAGAATTCTATTACATATCCATCGGGCCCAGGGGCCTTGCTGTTTGGAAATTGTGCTATCGCTGTGTTAATTTCATCCAAGGTTATCCCTGCATCGAGTGCGGCAGCTGCCCCCCTGTCTAGTTTAGGAAGTTCACAATCAGCGAGAAAGCGTTCCATAGTTTGTGGATCAGTAGCATCGCATTTTGATTGGTATAGCTCTGAGTAAAACTGTGCAAAGCATTTATTAATGTCCTGCGGATCTGTTACTATTTTACCCTTCTTGTCTTTTATTTTGTGAATAGCTCTAGATGCTTGTACATGCCTTAGCTGTCTTGCTAATAATTTATGTGGTTTGTCCCCCAGTTCAAAATAACTTTGTTGCGTTCTAGCAAGTAAAGAGCCCACCCGTTTCGAAAGGATGGTATTGTATTCATACTTTAACTTTGTGATCTTCTCAAGGACTGTATACGAGGAATTTGTCCTAAAAACGTTCTCCTGTTCCCCTAACTCTCTTTCAATTTCTCTCAGCCTAGTATTGGCACGTTTCTTCCTCTCTGATGTATATGAAATAATGTAACCTCTAATCACAGCCTTTAGAGATTCCCAAAGGGTGGAGTCGTCAACATCCCCCGTGTCGTTAGTGCTGAGGAAAAAGGCAATCTGCTCCTCCAAATACTGACAGAAAGCCTCATCTTTCAACAGGTATGCGTCTAAGCGCCACGGTCGCCGACCTGTCGACATATTGTCGAGTTTCAGCACCATGGACAGAGGAGAGTGGTCCGTAATTAGAATGGGGTGATAGGTAACCGACTCAGCTGCTGAGATTAGTTTGGAGTCCAACAAAAAATAGTCAATTCTGGAATATGATTTATGAACTGATGAGAAGAAAGAATAATCCCTGTCTGTTGGGTGCGTCAGTCTCCAAATATCGACAATGTTAAGGTTTGTCATCAATGTATTTAGACAGACACTGGCATTTGATTGTTGAAGTGACCTTGATAGCTGTTTATCTAAAAGAGGGTCTAACGTACAGTTAAAGTCACCTCCAACAATAACACTTGTATCCGAGATATTTGGTATGGCCTTAAATACCCTTTGAAAAAATACTGGATCATCGAAGTTGGGTCCATATAAATTGACCAAGGTTATTGGTTTTGAATTCAGTGTACCAGCCACAATAATATACCGACCATTAGGATCTGAAATCGAGGTTGAGTAAACAAAAGGAATGTTTTTCCTTATCAGGATTGCTACCCCTCTCGCTTTTGCATCAAAGTTAGACTGGTATATCTGACCGATCCAGCCGACTCGTAGCTTGGCCTGCGCGGAGCGTTTAATATGAGTTTCTTGAAGAAGCACTATGTCAGCACCCAGTGATTTAAGATGAGAAAAAACCTTAGCTCGTTTCACGACATGCCCTAATCCATTACAGTTCCAGCTGACTATCTTTATTCCACCTGGTCTACTCTGTGCTCGGTCACTATGTGGCATTTCTTATTTTAAAGCAAATTGCTGCTGTCATACAAAACCCAGAAGAAAAACGTCCCGCCGTGCGGGAGCTTGTCATGCCACCTGTACTAATAAACGTGAACATAAAACACAGACCCCAACCCCCCTCCCGTCCCTTTACTGAGTGACTTCCCCAAACGAAGCACTCCTTGGCTAACACACAAACGTTAGGGTGTCTAGACATAAAGCTTGAACTAACTCGTCGTCTATAGATGCTCCGCATATAAACTAATATTAAATAACACTTAACTTAACTCTCATGTTAGGGGGTGAGTGGCGCTAAAACATGACATGCCAAACAATGCTATATTAGCCACAACATCTAACCTATCCTATAAGTCCCAATTTCTGATCTTCTGATCGAAAAGACATAGGCCGGAAATTCAATTCACACACATTCCTGGCCTGTATTTGGCCATTTAGCCTGCTGGCACAGCCGTTCTGTATCCTCAGCCGGGGAGCTTGCTTGTCAAGAACAGATCTGCCTCTTTTGCGTTGTCAAACGTACGTGTTGATCCCTCGACTGTCACCTTAAACCGGGCTGGGAAGAGGAATCCATATCGGATGTTGGCCGCCCTG
This sequence comes from Coregonus lavaretus, assembly GCF_964263955.1. Classification (NCBI taxonomy): domain Eukaryota; kingdom Metazoa; phylum Chordata; class Actinopteri; order Salmoniformes; family Salmonidae; genus Coregonus; species Coregonus lavaretus. The sequence continues at coordinate 40,770,678 of NC_139997.1, read as the reverse complement.
CATTTGTTGCGTACCTCATCATACTCTTTCCGTTGGTTCCTCACCTCCAAGGTAAGATCTGGGTAGAAAGACACCCTGGCTCCGTTGTAGTTAAGGGGGAACTTTTGACTAGCCAGCTTGAGGATGAGATCCCTGGTGTGGGGATAGTGCAGCCTTACAATGAATGGCCTTGGTGGCCCGCCCTTGGCCGGCTTCGTTGCCTGTGCTCTGTGTGCGCGGTCGATCAGGATGGCCGTTTTGAAGTGTTCACTCCACAGCAATGCCGGTATCAGCTCCGAGACAAATTCAGTGGGTTTCCCTTTCTCCGTGTCCTCCTGGATCCCACATATTCGGATGTTCTGGCGTCTTGAATGCGACTCGAGCATTTCCAGTCGGGCCTTCAGGGTTTTGTTGTCATTTTTGAGCGTTGCGCACTGTTTCTCTATGTCCTGTAGCCTGGCCTCGTGATCGATTGTCGTCTGCTCAACCTCGTGCACCCTTCCCTTAGTTGCCTTCACAGTTTCGGCCAAAGTCCCAATACTCTTTGAGATATCAGCCAACCTTGTGTCCACCTTCTTGCTTAGTGCGTTTATGGCAGCCAGTATGTCACTTTGAGTAGGATCTGTGGGGAACTCTTGGGAGCTAGCCTCTTCAGCTAGCTCCTCGTGGGTCGGCGACGTTGAAATTGGTTCGTTGTCTGTCTCATTCCAATTATCTTGTTTAGCGCCCCCTTTTTTGTTGCCTTTTCCCTTTGTCATATTTGTTTGAAGTTATAGGTTGTGAGAGGTTAAGATAAATATTAATTTGTTTCAAAATTGAGCGGAGCTCTAGCAATGCACGTCTACTCCATAGCACGCTCTCTAGCGCCCCCCGCTATCATCTCTTATGACCAAAAGGAACTTCTGGACATCAGAACAGCGATTACTCACCTCGCACTGGACGACGATAATATAGAGCTGGCGGGATTTTCCATGCATCGGCAGGACAGAGAAGCTACGTCTGGTAAGACAAAGTGCAGCGGTGTGTGTCTATTTGTCAATAACAGCTGGTGCGCGATGTCTAATATTAAAGTAGTCTCGAGGTATTGCTCGCCTGAGGTAGAGTACCTTATGATAAGCTGTAGACCACACTATCTACCAAGAGTTCTGTCATCTACAGTTGAAGTCGGAAGTTTACATACACTTAAGTTGGAGTCATTAAAACTGGTTTTTCAACCACTCCACAAATTTCTTGTTAACAAACTATAGTTTTGGCAAGTCGGTTAGGACATTTACTTTGTGAATGACACAAGTAATTTTTCCAACAATTGTTTACAGACAGATTATTTCACTTATAATTCACTGTATCACAATTCCAGTGGGTCAGAAGTTTACATACACTAAGTTGACTGTGCCTTTAAACAGCTTGGAAAATTCCAGAAAATTATGACATGGCTTTAGAAGCTTCTGATAGGCTAATTGACATCATTTGAGTCAATTGGAGGTGTAACTGTGGATTTATTTCAAGGCCTACCTTCAAACTCAGTGCCTCTTTGCTTGACATCATGGGAAAATCAAAAGAAATCAGCCAATTTTTTGTAGACCTCCACAAGTCTGGTTCCAAATGCCTGAGGATACCACGTTCATCTGTACAAACAATAGTACGCAAGTATAAACACCATGGGACCACGCAGCTGTCATACCGCTCAGGAAGGAGACGCGTTTTGTCTCCTAGAGATTAACGTACTTTGGTGCGAAAAGTGCAAATCAATACCAGAACAACGGCAAAGGACTTTGTGAAGATGCTGGAGGAAACAGGTACAAAAGTATCTACAGTAAAACAAGTCCTATATCGACATAACCTGAAAGGTCGCTCAGCAAGGAAGAAGGCACTGCTCCAAAACCGCCATAAAAGAGACAGACTACGGTTTGCAACTGCATATGAGGACAAAGATCGTACTTTTTGGAGAAATGTCCTCTGGTCTGATGAAACAAAAATATAACTGTTTGGCCATAATGACCATCATTATGTTTGGAGGAAAAAGGGGGTCCTTGCAAGCCAAAGAACACCATCCCAACTGTGAAGCACGGGGGTGGCAGCTTCATGCTGTGAGGGTGTTTTGCTGCAGGAGGGACTGGTGCACTTCACAAAATAGATGGTATCATGAGGAAGGAAAATTATGTGGATATATTGAAGCAACATCTCAAGACATCAGTCAGGAAGTTAAAGCTTGGTCGCAAATGGGTCTTCCAAATGGACAATGATCCCAAGCATACTTCCAAAGTTGTGGCAAAATGGCTTAAGGACAACAAAGTCAAGGTATTGGAGTGGCCATCACAAAGCCCTTACCTCAATCCTATAGAACATTTGTGGGCAGAACTGAAAAAGCGTGTGCGAGCAAGGAGGCCTACAAACCTTACTCAGTTACACCAGGAGGAATGGACCAAAATTCACCCAACTTATTGTGGGAAGCTTGTGAATTGCTACCCGAAACGTTTGACCCAAGTTAAACAATTTAAAGGCAACGCTCCAAATACTAATTGAGTGTATGTAAACTTCTGACCCACTGGGAATGTGATGAAAGAAATAAAAGCTGAAATAAATCATTCTCTCTACTATTATTCTGACATTTCACATTCTTAAAATAAAGTGGTGATCCTAACTGACCTAAGACAGGGAATTTTTACTAGGATTAAATGTCAGGAATTGTAAAAAACTGAGTTTAAATGTATTTGGCTAAGGTGTATGTAAACTTCCGACTTCAACTGTATATTATTCGTAGCCGTCTATTTACCACCACAAACCAATGCTGGCAGTAAAACCGCACTCAACGAGCTGTATAAGGCCATAAGCAAACAAGAAAATGCTCATCCAGAAGCGGCGCTCCTAGTGGCCGGGGACTTTAATGCAGGCAAACTTAAATCCGTTTTACCTCATTTCTACCAGCATCTCACATGTGCAACCAGAGGGAAGAAAACTAGACCATGTTTACTCCACACACAGAGACGCATACAAAGCTCTCCCTCGCCCTCCATTTGGCAAATCTGACCATAATTCTATCCTCCAGATTCCTGCTTACAAGCAAAAACTAAAGCAGGAAGTACCAGTGACTCACTCAATACGGAAGTGGTCAGATGACACCGATGCTACGCTACAGGACTGTTTTGCTAGCACAGACTGGAATATGTTCCGGGATTCATCCAATGGCATTGAGGAGTATACCATCTCAGTCATCGGCTTCATCAATAAGTGCATCGACGACGTCGTCCCCACAGTGACCGTACGTACATATCCCAACCAGAAGCCATGGATTACAGACAACATCCGCATCGAGCTAAAGGCTAGAGCTGCCGCTTTCAAGGAGCGGGACACTAATCCGGACACTTATAAGAAATCCCGCTACGCCCTCAGACGAACCATCAAACAGGCAAAGCATCAATACAGGATTAAGATTGAATCCTACTACACCGGCTCTGACGCTCGTAAGATGTGGCTGGGCCTGAAAACTATTAAGGACTACCAAGGGAAACCCAGCCGCGAGCTGCCCAGTGACGCCAGCCTACCAGATGAGCTAAATGCCTTTTCTGCTCGCTTCGAGGCAAGCAACACTGAAGCATGCATGAGAGCACCAGCTGTTCCGGACGACTGCGTAATCACGCTCTCCGTAGCCGATGTGAGCAAGACCTTTAAACAGGTCAACATTCACAAAGCCGTGGGGCCAGACAGATTACCAGGATGTGTACTCAAAGAGTGCGCAGACCAACTGGCAAGTGTCTTCACTGACATTTTCAACCTCTCCCTGACCGAGTCTGTAATACCTACATGTTTCAAGCAGACCACCATAGTCCCTGTGCCCAGGGAAGCAAAGGTAACCTGCCTAAATGACTACCGACCTGTAGTACTCACGCCAGTAGCCATGAAGTGCTTTGAAAGGCTGGTCATGGCTCACATCAACAGCATCATCCCAGATACCCTAGACCCACTCCAATTCGCATATCGCTCCAACAGATCCACAGATGACGCAATCTCAATCGCAGTCCACACTGCCCTTTCCCACCTGGACAAAAGGTTCACCTATGTGAGAATGCTGTTCATTGACTACAGCTCAGCATTCAACACCATAGTGCCCACAAAGCTCATCACTAAGCTAAGGACACTGGGACTAAACACCTCCCTCTGCAACTGGATCCTGGACTTCCTGACGGGCCGCCCCCAGGTGGTAAGGGTAGGCAACAACACGTCTGCCACGCTGATCCTCAACACTGTGACCCCTCAGGGGTGCGTGCTTAGTCCCCTCCTGTTTTCCCTGTTCACCCATGACTGCGTGGCCAAACACAACTCCAACACCATCATAAAGTTTGCTGACGACACAACAGTGGTAGGCCTGATCACCGACAATGATGAGATAGCCTATAGGGAGGAGGTGAGAGGCCTGGCGGTGTGGTGCCAGGACAACAACCTCTCCCTCAATGTGAGCAAGACAAAGGAGCTGATCGTAGACTACAGGAAAAGGCGGGCCGAACAGACCCCCATTAACATCGACGGGGCTGTAGTGGAGCGGGTCGAGAGTTTCAAGTTCCTTGGTGTCCACATCACCAACAAACTATCATGGTCCAAACACACCAAGACAGTCGTGAAGAGGGCACGACAACACTTTTTCCCCCTCAGGAGACTGAAAAGATTTGGCATGGGTCCCCAGATCCTCAAAAAGTTATAGAGCTGCACCATCGAGAGCATCCTGACTGGTTGCATTACCACCTGGTATGGCAACTGCTCAGCATCTGACTGTAAGGCGCTACAGAGGGTAGTGCGTATGGCCCAGTACATCACTGGGGCCAAGCTTCCTGCCATCCAGGACCTGTATACTAGGCGGTGTCAGAGGAAAGCTCCAAAAATAGTCAAAGACTCCAGTCACCCAAGCCATAGACTGTTCTCTCTGCTACCGCACGGCAAGCGGTACCGGAGTGCCAGGTCCAAAGGGCTCCTTAACAGCTTCTACCCCCAAGCCATAAGACTGCTGAACAATTAATTAAATGGCCACCCGGACTATTTACATTGACCCCCCCCCCCCATTTGTTTTTACACTGCTGCTACCCGCTGTCTATTATCTATGCATAGTCACTTTACCCCTACCTACATGTACAAATTACCTCGACTAACCTGTACGCCCGCACATTGACTCGGTACAGGTACCCCCTGTATATAGCCTCGTTATTTTTATTTTATTGTGTTACTTTTTATTATTATTTACTTTAGTTTATTAAATATTTTCTTAACTCTTTCTTGAACTGCATTGTTGGTTAAGGCCTTGTAAGTAAACATTTAACGGTAAGGTCCACACCTGTTGTATTCGCTGCATGTGACAAATTAAGTTTGATTTGATTTGACCTGACTGCATTTCGGAGTAGTAACCTATTTTAGTGGGCAAATGCTCTCCTTCAATGGCCACTGGTACGCTGGAGAAGTGTGCTCTTCACGGATGAATCCCGAGCAGATGGCGTCGTGTGGGTGAGCGGTTTGCTGATGTCAACGTTGTGAACCGAGTGCCCCATGGTTGTGGTGGGGTTATGGTATGGGCAGGCATAAGCTGCAGACAACCAACACAATTGCATTTTACCGATTTTGGCTTTTTGAATGCACATGACGAATGCACATGACGAGATCCTGAGGCCCATTGTCGTGCCATTCATCCGCCGCCATCACCTCATGTTTCAGCATGATAATGCACGGCCCCATGTTGCAAGGATCTGTACACAATTCCTGTAAGCTGAAAATGTCCCAGTTCTTCCATGGCCTGCATACTCACCAGACATGTCTCCCATTTTGCATTTTTGGGATGCTCTGGATCGATGTGTACAACAGCGTGTTCCAGTTCCCGCCAATATCCAGCAACTTCGCACAGCCATTGAAGAGGAGTGGGACAACATTCCACAGGCCACAATCAACAGCCTGATCAACTCTATGCGAAGGAGATGTGTCTCGCTGCATGAGGTGGTCACACCAAATACTGACTGGTTTTCTGATCCATGCCCCTACCTTTTTTTAAAAGGTATTTGTGACCAACAGATGCATATCTGTATTCCCAGTCATTTATTTCAATTGACTGATTTCCTTAAATAAGCTGTAACTCAGTCAAATCTTTGAAATTGTTGCATGTTTTGAGTTTGCGAGAAAGGCATTTCACTGTACTTGTGCATGTGACATTGAAACTTGAAATGTTGCGTTTATATTTTTGTTCAGTGTATATACAGTGGGGGGAAAAAGTATTTAGTCAGCCACCAATTGTGCAAGTTCTCCCACTTAAAAAGATGAGAGAGGCCTGTAATTTTCATCATAGGTACACGTCAACTATGACAGACAAATTGAGAAAATAAAATTCAGAAAATCACATTGTAGGATTCTTTAATGAATTTATTTGCAAATTATGGTGGAAAATAAGTATTTGGTCACCTACAAACAAGTATTAATGGCACCTGTTTGAACTTGTTATCAGTATAAAAGACACCTGTCCACAACCTCAAACAGTCACACTCCAAACTCCACTATGGCCAAGACCAAATAGCTGTCAAAGGACACCAGAAACAAAATTGTAGACCTGCACCAGGCTGGGAAGACTGAATCTGCAATAGGTAAGCAGCTTGGTTTGAAGAAATCAACTGTGGGAGCAATTATTAGGAAATGTAAGACATACAAGACCACTGATAATCTCCCTCGATCTGGGGCTCCACGCAAGATCTCACCCCGTGGGGTCAAAATGATCACAAGAACGGTGAGCAAAAATCCCAGAACCACACGGGGGGACCTAGTGAATGACCTGCAGAGAGCTGGGACCAAAGTAACAAAGCCTACCATCAGTAACACACTACGCCGCCAGGGACTCAAATCCTGCAGTGCCAGACGTGTCCCCCTGCTTAAGCCAGTACATGTCCAGGCCCGTCTGAAGTTTGCTAGAGTGCATTTGGATGATCCAGAAGAGGATCGGGAGAATGTCATATGGTCAGATGAAACCAAAATAGAACTTTTTGGTAAAAACTCAACTCGTCGTGTTTGGAGGACAAAGAATGCTGAGTTGCATCCAAAGAACACCATACCTACTGTGAAGCATGGGGGTGGAAACATCATGCTTTGGGGCTGTTTTTCTGCAAAGGGACCAGGACGACTGATCCGTGTAAAGGAAAGAATGAAAGGGGCCATGTATCGTGAGATTTTGAGTGAAACCCTCCTTCCATCAGCAAGGGCATTGAAGATGAAACGTGGCTGGGTCTTTCAGCATGACAATGATCCAAGTTGGGTCCATATAAATTGACCAAGGTTATTGGTTTTGAATTCAGTGTACCAGCCACAATAATATACCGACCATTAGGATCTGAAATCGAGGTTGAGTAAACAAAAGGAATGTTTTTCCTTATCAGGATTGCTACCCCTCTCGCTTTTGCATCAAAGTTAGACTGGTATATCTGACCGATCCAGCCGACTCGTAGCTTGGCCTGCGCGGAGCGTTTAATATGAGTTTCTTGAAGAAGCACTATGTCAGCACCCAGTGATTTAAGATGAGAAAAAACCTTAGCTCGTTTCACGACATGCCCTAATCCATTACAGTTCCAGCTGACTATCTTTATTCCACCTGGTCTACTCTGTGCTCGGTCACTATGTGGCATTTCTTATTTTAAAGCAAATTGCTGCTGTCATACAAAACCCAGAAGAAAAACGTCCCGCCGTGCGGGAGCTTGTCATGCCACCTGTACTAATAAACGTGAACATAAAACACAGACCCCAACCCCCCTCCCGTCCCTTTACTGAGTGACTTCCCCAAACGAAGCACTCCTTGGCTAACACACAAACGTTAGGGTGTCTAGACATAAAGCTTGAACTAACTCGTCGTCTATAGATGCTCCGCATATAAACTAATATTAAATAACACTTAACTTAACTCTCATGTTAGGGGGTGAGTGGCGCTAAAACATGACATGCCAAACAATGCTATATTAGCCACAACATCTAACCTATCCTATAAGTCCCAATTTCTGATCTTCTGATCGAAAAGACATAGGCCGGAAATTCAATTCACACACATTCCTGGCCTGTATTTGGCCATTTAGCCTGCTGGCACAGCCGTTCTGTATCCTCAGCCGGGGAGCTTGCTTGTCAAGAACAGATCTGCCTCTTTTGCGTTGTCAAACGTACGTGTTGATCCCTCGACTGTCACCTTAAACCGGGCTGGGAAGAGGAATCCATATCGGATGTTGGCCGCCCTGCATTTGTTGCGTACCTCATCATACTCTTTCCGTTGGTTCCTCACCTCCAAGGTAAGATCTGGGTAGAAAGACACCCTGGCTCCGTTGTAGTTAAGGGGGAACTTTTGACTAGCCAGCTTGAGGATGAGATCCCTGGTGTGGGGATAGTGCAGCCTTACAATGAATGGCCTTGGTGGCCCGCCCTTGGCCGGCTTCGTTGCCTGTGCTCTGTGTGCGCGGTCGATCAGGATGGCCGTTTTGAAGTGTTCACTCCACAGCAATGCCGGTATCAGCTCCGAGACAAATTCAGTGGGTTTCCCTTTCTCCGTGTCCTCCTGGATCCCACATATTCGGATGTTCTGGCGTCTTGAATGCGACTCGAGCATTTCCAGTCGGGCCTTCAGGGTTTTGTTGTCATTTTTGAGCGTTGCGCACTGTTTCTCTATGTCCTGTAGCCTGGCCTCGTGATCGATTGTCGTCTGCTCAACCTCGTGCACCCTTCCCTTAGTTGCCTTCACAGTTTCGGCCAAAGTCCCAATACTCTTTGAGATATCAGCCAACCTTGTGTCCACCTTCTTGCTTAGTGCGTTTATGGCAGCCAGTATGTCACTTTGAGTAGGATCTGTGGGGAACTCTTGGGAGCTAGCCTCTTCAGCTAGCTCCTCGTGGGTCGGCGACGTTGAAATTGGTTCGTTGTCTGTCTCATTCCAATTATCTTGTTTAGCGCCCCCTTTTTTGTTGCCTTTTCCCTTTGTCATATTTGTTTGAAGTTATAGGTTGTGAGAGGTTAAGATAAATATTAATTTGTTTCAAAATTGAGCGGAGCTCTAGCAATGCACGTCTACTCCATAGCACGCTCTCTAGCGCCCCCCGCTATCATCTCTTATGACCAAAAGGAACTTCTGGACATCAGAACAGCGATTACTCACCTCGCACTGGACGACGATAATATAGAGCTGGCGGGATTTTCCATGCATCGGCAGGACAGAGAAGCTACGTCTGGTAAGACAAAGTGCAGCGGTGTGTGTCTATTTGTCAATAACAGCTGGTGCGCGATGTCTAATATTAAAGTAGTCTCGAGGTATTGCTCGCCTGAGGTAGAGTACCTTATGATAAGCTGTAGACCACACTATCTACCAAGAGTTCTGTCATCTACAGTTGAAGTCGGAAGTTTACATACACTTAAGTTGGAGTCATTAAAACTGGTTTTTCAACCACTCCACAAATTTCTTGTTAACAAACTATAGTTTTGGCAAGTCGGTTAGGACATTTACTTTGTGAATGACACAAGTAATTTTTCCAACAATTGTTTACAGACAGATTATTTCACTTATAATTCACTGTATCACAATTCCAGTGGGTCAGAAGTTTACATACACTAAGTTGACTGTGCCTTTAAACAGCTTGGAAAATTCCAGAAAATTATGACATGGCTTTAGAAGCTTCTGATAGGCTAATTGACATCATTTGAGTCAATTGGAGGTGTAACTGTGGATTTATTTCAAGGCCTACCTTCAAACTCAGTGCCTCTTTGCTTGACATCATGGGAAAATCAAAAGAAATCAGCCAATTTTTTGTAGACCTCCACAAGTCTGGTTCCAAATGCCTGAGGATACCACGTTCATCTGTACAAACAATAGTACGCAAGTATAAACACCATGGGACCACGCAGCTGTCATACCGCTCAGGAAGGAGACGCGTTTTGTCTCCTAGAGATTAACGTACTTTGGTGCGAAAAGTGCAAATCAATACCAGAACAACGGCAAAGGACTTTGTGAAGATGCTGGAGGAAACAGGTACAAAAGTATCTACAGTAAAACAAGTCCTATATCGACATAACCTGAAAGGTCGCTCAGCAAGGAAGAAGGCACTGCTCCAAAACCGCCATAAAAGAGACAGACTACGGTTTGCAACTGCATATGAGGACAAAGATCGTACTTTTTGGAGAAATGTCCTCTGGTCTGATGAAACAAAAATATAACTGTTTGGCCATAATGACCATCATTATGTTTGGAGGAAAAAGGGGGTCCTTGCAAGCCAAAGAACACCATCCCAACTGTGAAGCACGGGGGTGGCAGCTTCATGCTGTGAGGGTGTTTTGCTGCAGGAGGGACTGGTGCACTTCACAAAATAGATGGTATCATGAGGAAGGAAAATTATGTGGATATATTGAAGCAACATCTCAAGACATCAGTCAGGAAGTTAAAGCTTGGTCGCAAATGGGTCTTCCAAATGGACAATGATCCCAAGCATACTTCCAAAGTTGTGGCAAAATGGCTTAAGGACAACAAAGTCAAGGTATTGGAGTGGCCATCACAAAGCCCTTACCTCAATCCTATAGAACATTTGTGGGCAGAACTGAAAAAGCGTGTGCGAGCAAGGAGGCCTACAAACCTTACTCAGTTACACCAGGAGGAATGGACCAAAATTCACCCAACTTATTGTGGGAAGCTTGTGAATTGCTACCCGAAACGTTTGACCCAAGTTAAACAATTTAAAGGCAACGCTCCAAATACTAATTGAGTGTATGTAAACTTCTGACCCACTGGGAATGTGATGAAAGAAATAAAAGCTGAAATAAATCATTCTCTCTACTATTATTCTGACATTTCACATTCTTAAAATAAAGTGGTGATCCTAACTGACCTAAGACAGGGAATTTTTACTAGGATTAAATGTCAGGAATTGTAAAAAACTGAGTTTAAATGTATTTGGCTAAGGTGTATGTAAACTTCCGACTTCAACTGTATATTATTCGTAGCCGTCTATTTACCACCACAAACCAATGCTGGCAGTAAAACCGCACTCAACGAGCTGTATAAGGCCATAAGCAAACAAGAAAATGCTCATCCAGAAGCGGCGCTCCTAGTGGCCGGGGACTTTAATGCAGGCAAACTTAAATCCGTTTTACCTCATTTCTACCAGCATCTCACATGTGCAACCAGAGGGAAGAAAACTAGACCATGTTTACTCCACACACAGAGACGCATACAAAGCTCTCCCTCGCCCTCCATTTGGCAAATCTGACCATAATTCTATCCTCCAGATTCCTGCTTACAAGCAAAAACTAAAGCAGGAAGTACCAGTGACTCACTCAATACGGAAGTGGTCAGATGACACCGATGCTACGCTACAGGACTGTTTTGCTAGCACAGACTGGAATATGTTCCGGGATTCATCCAATGGCATTGAGGAGTATACCATCTCAGTCATCGGCTTCATCAATAAGTGCATCGACGACGTCGTCCCCACAGTGACCGTACGTACATATCCCAACCAGAAGCCATGGATTACAGACAACATCCGCATCGAGCTAAAGGCTAGAGCTGCCGCTTTCAAGGAGCGGGACACTAATCCGGACACTTATAAGAAATCCCGCTACGCCCTCAGACGAACCATCAAACAGGCAAAGCATCAATACAGGATTAAGATTGAATCCTACTACACCGGCTCTGACGCTCGTAAGATGTGGCTGGGCCTGAAAACTATTAAGGACTACCAAGGGAAACCCAGCCGCGAGCTGCCCAGTGACGCCAGCCTACCAGATGAGCTAAATGCCTTTTCTGCTCGCTTCGAGGCAAGCAACACTGAAGCATGCATGAGAGCACCAGCTGTTCCGGACGACTGCGTAATCACGCTCTCCGTAGCCGATGTGAGCAAGACCTTTAAACAGGTCAACATTCACAAAGCCGTGGGGCCAGACAGATTACCAGGATGTGTACTCAAAGAGTGCGCAGACCAACTGGCAAGTGTCTTCACTGACATTTTCAACCTCTCCCTGACCGAGTCTGTAATACCTACATGTTTCAAGCAGACCACCATAGTCCCTGTGCCCAGGGAAGCAAAGGTAACCTGCCTAAATGACTACCGACCTGTAGTACTCACGCCAGTAGCCATGAAGTGCTTTGAAAGGCTGGTCATGGCTCACATCAACAGCATCATCCCAGATACCCTAGACCCACTCCAATTCGCATATCGCTCCAACAGATCCACAGATGACGCAATCTCAATCGCAGTCCACACTGCCCTTTCCCACCTGGACAAAAGGTTCACCTATGTGAGAATGCTGTTCATTGACTACAGCTCAGCATTCAACACCATAGTGCCCACAAAGCTCATCACTAAGCTAAGGACACTGGGACTAAACACCTCCCTCTGCAACTGGATCCTGGACTTCCTGACGGGCCGCCCCCAGGTGGTAAGGGTAGGCAACAACACGTCTGCCACGCTGATCCTCAACACTGTGACCCCTCAGGGGTGCGTGCTTAGTCCCCTCCTGTTTTCCCTGTTCACCCATGACTGCGTGGCCAAACACAACTCCAACACCATCATAAAGTTTGCTGACGACACAACAGTGGTAGGCCTGATCACCGACAATGATGAGATAGCCTATAGGGAGGAGGTGAGAGGCCTGGCGGTGTGGTGCCAGGACAACAACCTCTCCCTCAATGTGAGCAAGACAAAGGAGCTGATCGTAGACTACAGGAAAAGGCGGGCCGAACAGACCCCCATTAACATCGACGGGGCTGTAGTGGAGCGGGTCGAGAGTTTCAAGTTCCTTGGTGTCCACATCACCAACAAACTATCATGGTCCAAACACACCAAGACAGTCGTGAAGAGGGCACGACAACACTTTTTCCCCCTCAGGAGACTGAAAAGATTTGGCATGGGTCCCCAGATCCTCAAAAAGTTATAGAGCTGCACCATCGAGAGCATCCTGACTGGTTGCATTACCACCTGGTATGGCAACTGCTCAGCATCTGACTGTAAGGCGCTACAGAGGGTAGTGCGTATGGCCCAGTACATCACTGGGGCCAAGCTTCCTGCCATCCAGGACCTGTATACTAGGCGGTGTCAGAGGAAAGCTCCAAAAATAGTCAAAGACTCCAGTCACCCAAGCCATAGACTGTTCTCTCTGCTACCGCACGGCAAGCGGTACCGGAGTGCCAGGTCCAAAGGGCTCCTTAACAGCTTCTACCCCCAAGCCATAAGACTGCTGAACAATTAATTAAATGGCCACCCGGACTATTTACATTGACCCCCCCCCCCCATTTGTTTTTACACTGCTGCTACCCGCTGTCTATTATCTATGCATAGTCACTTTACCCCTACCTACATGTACAAATTACCTCGACTAACCTGTACGCCCGCACATTGACTCGGTACAGGTACCCCCTGTATATAGCCTCGTTATTTTTATTTTATTGTGTTACTTTTTATTATTATTTACTTTAGTTTATTAAATATTTTCTTAACTCTTTCTTGAACTGCATTGTTGGTTAAGGCCTTGTAAGTAAACATTTAACGGTAAGGTCCACACCTGTTGTATTCGCTGCATGTGACAAATTAAGTTTGATTTGATTTGACCTGACTGCATTTCGGAGTAGTAACCTATTTTAGTGGGCAAATGCTCTCCTTCAATGGCCACTGGTACGCTGGAGAAGTGTGCTCTTCACGGATGAATCCCGAGCAGATGGCGTCGTGTGGGTGAGCGGTTTGCTGATGTCAACGTTGTGAACCGAGTGCCCCATGGTTGTGGTGGGGTTATGGTATGGGCAGGCATAAGCTGCAGACAACCAACACAATTGCATTTTACCGATTTTGGCTTTTTGAATGCACATGACGAATGCACATGACGAGATCCTGAGGCCCATTGTCGTGCCATTCATCCGCCGCCATCACCTCATGTTTCAGCATGATAATGCACGGCCCCATGTTGCAAGGATCTGTACACAATTCCTGTAAGCTGAAAATGTCCCAGTTCTTCCATGGCCTGCATACTCACCAGACATGTCTCCCATTTTGCATTTTTGGGATGCTCTGGATCGATGTGTACAACAGCGTGTTCCAGTTCCCGCCAATATCCAGCAACTTCGCACAGCCATTGAAGAGGAGTGGGACAACATTCCACAGGCCACAATCAACAGCCTGATCAACTCTATGCGAAGGAGATGTGTCTCGCTGCATGAGGTGGTCACACCAAATACTGACTGGTTTTCTGATCCATGCCCCTACCTTTTTTTAAAAGGTATTTGTGACCAACAGATGCATATCTGTATTCCCAGTCATTTATTTCAATTGACTGATTTCCTTAAATAAGCTGTAACTCAGTCAAATCTTTGAAATTGTTGCATGTTTTGAGTTTGCGAGAAAGGCATTTCACTGTACTTGTGCATGTGACATTGAAACTTGAAATGTTGCGTTTATATTTTTGTTCAGTGTATATACAGTGGGGGGAAAAAGTATTTAGTCAGCCACCAATTGTGCAAGTTCTCCCACTTAAAAAGATGAGAGAGGCCTGTAATTTTCATCATAGGTACACGTCAACTATGACAGACAAATTGAGAAAAGAAAATTCAGAAAATCACATTGTAGGATTCTTTAATGAATTTATTTGCAAATTATGGTGGAAAATAAGTATTTGGTCACCTACAAACAAGTATTAATGGCACCTGTTTGAACTTGTTATCAGTATAAAAGACACCTGTCCACAACCTCAAACAGTCACACTCCAAACTCCACTATGGCCAAGACCAAATAGCTGTCAAAGGACACCAGAAACAAAATTGTAGACCTGCACCAGGCTGGGAAGACTGAATCTGCAATAGGTAAGCAGCTTGGTTTGAAGAAATCAACTGTGGGAGCAATTATTAGGAAATGTAAGACATACAAGACCACTGATAATCTCCCTCGATCTGGGGCTCCACGCAAGATCTCACCCCGTGGGGTCAAAATGATCACAAGAACGGTGAGCAAAAATCCCAGAACCACACGGGGGGACCTAGTGAATGACCTGCAGAGAGCTGGGACCAAAGTAACAAAGCCTACCATCAGTAACACACTACGCCGCCAGGGACTCAAATCCTGCAGTGCCAGACGTGTCCCCCTGCTTAAGCCAGTACATGTCCAGGCCCGTCTGAAGTTTGCTAGAGTGCATTTGGATGATCCAGAAGAGGATCGGGAGAATGTCATATGGTCAGATGAAACCAAAATAGAACTTTTTGGTAAAAACTCAACTCGTCGTGTTTGGAGGACAAAGAATGCTGAGTTGCATCCAAAGAACACCATACCTACTGTGAAGCATGGGGGTGGAAACATCATGCTTTGGGGCTGTTTTTCTGCAAAGGGACCAGGACGACTGATCCGTGTAAAGGAAAGAATGAATGGGGCCATGTATCGTGAGATTTTGAGTGAAACCCTCCTTCCATCAGCAAGGGCATTGAAGATGAAACGTGGCTGGGTCTTTCAGCATGACAATGATCCCAAACACACCACCCGGGCAACGAAGGAGTGGCTTCGTAAGAAGCATTTCAAGGTCCTGGAGTGGCCTAGCCAGTCTCCAGATCTCAACCCCATAGAAAATCTTTGGAGGGAGTTGAAAGTCCGTGTTGACAGCGACAGCCCCAAAACATCACTGCTCTAGAGGAGATCTGCATGGAGGAATGGGCCAAAATACCAGCAACAGTGTGTGAAAACCTTGTGAAGACTTACAGAAAACATTTGACCTGTGTCATTGCCAACAAAGGGTATATAACAAAGTATTGAGAAACTTTTGTTATTGACCAAATACTTATTTTCCACCATAATTTGCAAATAAATTCATTAAAAATCCTACAATGTGATTTGTCTGTCATAGTTGACGTGTACCTATGATGAAAATTACAGGCCTCTCTCATCTTTTTAAGTGGGAGAACTTGCACAATTGGTGGCTGACTAAATACTTTTTTTCCCCACTTTATTTAAAATGTTGTAAGTATTAAGATAAATATTTGTGGACATTATTTTTAGAGTGTCCCGTCTTTCAAGAATCCCTGCGCTCTAAAACAGCACCATTTTCTCTCAGCCTCATAGCAAAATGTGTAAAATAGTATGAGATTCGCTATAATACTGCACATTTTTCTTTCAGCCCAGAGGACATTTCTCCAAAAAGTACAATCTTTGTCCCCATGTGCAGTTGCAAACCGTAGTCTGGCTTTTCTATGGCCGTTTTGGGGCTTCTTCCTTGCTGAGCAGCCTTTCAGGTTATGTCGATATAGGACTCATTTTACTGTAGCTAAAGATACTTTTGTACCGGTTTCCTCCAGCATCTTCACAAGGTCCTTTGCTGTTGTTCTGGGATTGATTTGCACTTTTTGCACCAAAGTACATTCATCTCTACGATACAGAACTCGTCTCCTTCCTGAGCGGTATGACATCTGCGTGGTCCCATGGTGTTTAAACTTGCGTACTATTGTTTGTACAGATGAACGTGGTACCTTCAGGCGTTTGGAAATTGCTCCCAAGGATGAACCAGACTTGTGGAGGTCTACAATTTATTTTCTGAGGTCTTGGCTGATTTCTTTTGATTTGCCCATGATGTCAAGCAGGCACTGAGTTTGAAGGTAGGCCTTGAAATACATCCACAGGTACACCTACAATTGACTCAAATGATGTCAATTAGCCTATCAGAACCTTCTAAAGCCATGACATCATTTTCTGGATTTTTCCAAGCTGTTTAACGGCACAGTCAACTTAGTGTATGTACATTTCTGACCCACTGGAATTGTGATACAGTGAATTATAAGTGAAATAATCTGTCTGTAAACAATTGTTGGAAAAATTACTTGTGTCATGCACAAAGTAGATGTCCTAACCGACTTGCCAAACTATAGTTGATTAACAAGAAATTTGTGGTGTGGTTGAAAAACAAGTTTTAATGACTCCAACCTAAGTGTATGTAAACTTCCGACTTCAACTGTAGGTCAAATTAAGATCCTACATATGTAGCGCTAGAGAGCATGACTCCCAGTATGCAGTAATGCCAAGTCTCATAGATTTGGCACAAGACACAGAATTTTTGCCTTATTTGCAGTGACACATCTTCCTGTAGTGTGTACAGTGGCTCAGTCAGGATCACAACCATGCATAAAGGTTTGAACAGATACAGTATATAGTTTGCAGGAATAAATCACTTGAAGATTTAGTCCGTTTTTTGTCTACATTTGCTGTCTATTTTTTTGTATTGTAATGGCCATCTGTCATGTGTACCTGCTTGTGTCTCATCTAGCTCGGGGACGCCTCTCCATGCCACAGTGTCAGTGTGAGCCACAGCCCCACCCTGGGGTTCCGAGGGACCAGGAGTGGGCCAGAGACGGCAGAGGACCATCCAGCCAGCAGGGAAGGCAGTGTGAAGACTGTGAGATGTGTCTGCGGTGTAGGAAAGTCCAATACAGTCCTCATAACACCAGGTAGGACTGTGCAGAGGCAGGATTTGTGTATAATGAATTATTCCTAATGCTTGGAAAGAAGTGTATAGCACTGGGCAGAAAGGATGTATTTCTGTTGACGGGCCCTGTCTGAAATGTTATCGTTAGCCTTGGGTCTGCAGAAACCACACATACTTAGTATGAACTTTGTATGTAATGTATGTAATGTATTGTGCATGAATGTGTTTTCATAATATTATTATTTTTTTTGTCATTTAGCAGACGCTCTTATCCAGAGCGACTTACAGGAGCAATTAGGGTTAAGTGCCTTGCTCAAGGGCACATCGACAGATTTTTCACCTAGTCGGCTCGGGTATTAGAACCAGCGACCTTTCGGTTACTGGCACTATGCTCTTAACCACTAAGCTACCTGCCGCCCATGTATGAGTTGAGTCTTAATATGAGCATGAGTCCACGAAGAGCATGTTTATTTGTGCAGTGTGTGTGTGTGTGTGTGTGTGTGTGTGTTATGCCTGTCCATGTGTGTATGTCTTGTGTACGCTGATGCGAGGACTGATGTTTCTGGGTTAATTATTACACAAGGTAAGCCAGTCAAGCGGCAGGAGAGAGATGCAACCCTGCATTTCCCCAGGCATTAATTTTCAGCTTCCATACAGAACAACCCATTTTTCTTTTTCTGTGATGCCAGTAGAAGTCAAACACAACTCTGATAGTTTGAAGGATGCATTTGTGTGATGGTAAAATAATTTTAAATTGCTTGTGGTTGTTTATTTTGCTTAACAAGCGGTTTGAGATTCTGTCCGTTATGAAAAGCGCTATAAACGTTCAATAAATTATTATAATTATTATAATAGATATTTACTCCACAAAATCCTTAACTGTGGTGTGTTTTCTTTAACAAATGTGTTGTGATGTGCCATTCTAGATGTATTTATATCATGTGACTTCTGTTAATTTAGCCCCTGACTTTCTGGACCTGTGTCTGTGGCTCTGTTTTGTCAATTCCATTTTCCTGTTTGCTTACGGTTTACAATTTTAGTAAATTGCTACTTGTGTGCCGTGTTGTTTTTGTCGCTGCCGAGGAGAGTGGAACTCATTGAACCAGGGAGAATTCTATGGAGAGCGGGGGAAATTAGTGCTAACCCACAGCTTATCTCCCAGGCTTTAATTAGCACATGAACCATGAAGGGACCCCCACTGACTCTCACAGCACTTAATAGACAGGCTGGATTTAGCATTTTAATTTCTGGTGTTGACGTTGAACTGACAGAAAGTAGACGTTGCTCTGAATCATAGATAACGCAGAGGGAAACATGCCCTGCAAGAATGTTACTTGTCATTACCATGTTGGATTGTGCGTTTGAGGGTTCCCTCGTTCAGACTGCTGGGCTCAGAAGTGGCCTCTGGCAGGGCATTGATTGACTCTGGAGGCTGAGGTCAGGTCAGGGATCACTGATGGACTCTAGGGCATATTTGGCAGAATCTCAATTGCATACTCCTCGCGTCCTCTCTCCTCGCCTCCTTCTCAAAACCCATTGGAGGAGAAGTTCACCTCTGGCTTTCTCATCCAATGGGTTTTGAGAAGGAGGCGAGGAGAGAGGAGCGAGGATGCGAGGTTTATGCAATTGAGATTCTCGCACTGTGCTGATAGGCCTTGATGGAGAGTATGGTCTGGTGCGGTGTTATGAGGAAGTCAGTACAGTACATTTGAAACACATCCATTAATTTTTAACCATCCACACATAAAGATCTCCCACTTTCAAACTTTTCACATATTTTGGAATGATTTGTGAGAAAAATGCTGTATTTACTCAACATTTAACAATGTATATACGATTAGTGATTGTCTGTGTTTCAAAATGTATTTCCTATCCACACAGTGTAGGACTGGAGACTCTCTCAGACATTAATGAGAGGCTACAGCGTTCGTTACAGGACATCATTGATTGGCTATCTGTGAAGGATGAGGAGCTATCTGACAGTTTGCCTTTACATGGAGATATAACAAGCTACAAGCATCAGAGTGAGGTACATCAGGTAGGCCAAAACAATCTAGAAGATATACATTTTATTTGTTTGACTTTTATTGTGTATTTATTGCAGGATATGTACACAACAGACGTGCCATATATAAATCAAATACGAGCATAATAATGGCCTTGTACAGTTATTTTACATTAAGCCATTGTTTATGGGGTGGTTGGCAAGAATGGTTTAGATGATCTTTAAATGCCCATGCAAAATCATCTCTACAGTCTTTGACGTCTGTCAGTTGTACTGAATCGCAAACTCCCAATGCATGCAATGTATGAAATGTAGTCCAAGTGAAATTATAAATAGAGAGAGAGTACTTCAACCCACATTATGATGTAGTCTGAAAGTATTGTCATTGGAAATCAACACAGATTCAGTCTGGAGCCTGAGCTTGTGAATATTTCTTCTCTTGTTTGCTCCTGGCTATATTTGCCAGTCCACAGAGGTCTGTTATCTAATTCAGTTACAAGGGAGAAAAAAACAAGATATTCAGTGTCTTATGTATAGGGTAGTACATTTTACATTTACATTTTAGTCATTTAGCAGACGCTCTTATCCAGAGCGACTTACAGTTAGTGAGTGCATACATTTTCATACTGGCCCCCCGTGGGAAACGAACCCACAACCCTGGCGTTGCAAGCGCAATGCTCTACCAACTGAACTACAGGGAACTAGCCCCCTGGGGAAACTAGCCCCTCCCCACAAGATACCACCAAATTATTTTCCCAACACTTTCCCTGGCTGTCACTGTTCTTGCTGAACGAAAAATGTCCTCTGTGTCATCACAACTTTTGGAGATATTTCAACAAAACGATTTAGTGGTAAGTTGATTTTAAAAAATGAAATGTATTCCAATGAAGTTAGATCTATATATATTTTTTAAATATACAAGTAGGAAAGCCTTAAAATAAGTAATCCACTTGTTTAGAGAGAAAAATTGGGCTACTAGGCTACTAGGGGGTAACTGGCCCCTGGGGGCGATTTACCCCTTTATGGTTATGAATGTGTTTCTACCTGTCATTTAGACAATGACTAGCCCAGTTAGTGCTAGTTTATGCTAACTTGCTAGCTAGCAACTTCACTAGCAGTAAATGCTAGCCAGCTAGCTAGTTAGCATAAGCTGCTAGGAGTGCTAGCTAGCAATCTTACTACCAGATCGTTTGAGGTAAAATACATAAAAAAATATAACGTAACTTCATTTCAGTTGTAAATGTTTCCACTAGTGACTGATAGCTTTACAGTTAATGCAACTTTATAGCATTTTAGCAATTTTACACAGCATTTTATGTCATATAGCTAGATAGCTATCTATGTTTTTAAGAGAGAGCTTTTCAATTGGCATCTCTCCCCCTGTTTTCAGTCACAGGTGGGGATTAGGTGTGAGCAGTGCAGGAGGTGGGCTCATGAGCTTTATTTGTGACCTACAGGTACAAATTAGAATCGTGCAATAGCAGAGCATAAGAGAGTTGCCACATCAATGTTACACTGAGTTAATTAGTTAAGTTATTGTTATTAAATGTTATTTTCCAATGTTATTTTATGTTATTATTTATATTCCATTCCAATATTATATTCCAATGATTAAAAAAAAAAAGATTTAAAAACAACTATAATGCAAAACCTTTTGCTCCTGAATGTCATTTTAAAGACTGCTGGGATTTAAAATCTTGCATTATTCAAATCATATTTAGTGCAAATGTACATCATGGATTGTATGGAAAAGGGACAACAAAGAAAGAACAAAGGAAAATTAATGTGCAGGTGAGTTAAAAAGAGCGACTTTACATCAAACCAGCAGTTACCCTGGTACTTTATAAAAATGCCCCTTTTCTAAAAACAAAATTTCATGAATTAACAAAAAAAAGTGTAAACTGTAGCCATTTATTTCTTATAGTTTATTCGCCTAAGCATGACCTTCATCCACATACCAATTTTTTTCTCAAAACGTTGCATTTTTGTGTCCGCAATTAGATATTGTTCTTAGGGGGGGGGCTTGTTACACCCTAGTATCCTGCTCCAGTTTTCTGGTTTTATTAACGTTAAGTCTTGTTATGCTGCTATGTGCAGCACTTAACCCAGAGCAGATAGAATGATGATGGAACGGATGTCTGTTCTGTTGATCTCATCCGTAGGTTTTTGTTGAGGAGTTGAAGTCTCGGGGACCTTTTATTTACTCTGTGTTGGAGTCTGCTCAGGCCTTTCTGTCACAATGTGCCACTGTGGATCCAGATGACAACAAAGGTGGGGAAGTCAACAAGATATGGCAAACCCAATTATCAGATCGACAAGTTACGAAGTTAGTTATGTGTTCCTGGTTAGGAAGAAAATGCTTATCTCATAATTAGCTGAATCCTGATTTGTCATTGTCTCTCCAGTGAGATCTGCCCTTTCTGTTTCTCTGCATCTCCTGTCTGTAGACATGAGTACTCGGCAGCAGAGTGGCGGTCGCTGGGTGTGGAGGCAGGCTGCAGTGGCCGGAAACCTGTGGGAGAGTGTGATGTCACGCAGCGTTCAGCGCCACAAACACATGCAGTGTACTCTGGAGCGCCTCACAGAGCTACAGGGGGCCGTGGAGGAGCTGTGCCTGGACATGGAGCAGGCTGAGGGGGTGCAGGAGGCCTGGGGGCCCATAGGAGACCTCCTCGTTGACTCACTGCAGGACCACATCGATGCCACCAAGGTATGCAGGAATCAACAACACACAACCATTTTTGTTTTCCACTACTAAGGTCAATTTTTCTTTTCCATTATATAATGACTACTGAGCCGAACATGGAAAGTGAGCTGATATGCTCCAAATGCTTGGGCATAGAATAACAAAATTAGCAACTATGCTCTACACATTATATAGTTTGATCTATTCTAGATTGCTTTAGCAGCAGATACAGCACATTTGGTCAAAGACCCTATGTAGGCTACATACCAGGATATTGTGTTATGATTGGCAAATGGTTGCCATGTTAGTGACTGGTATGGCCTCTATGTTGTAGTTGTTCCAGGAGGAGCTGACTCAGGGTCAGGCGGGCATGAAGCATGTCAACCAGCTAGTCCACCAGCTGACCATCTCCAGTGTCCCCCTGTCAGAGGACAACACCCAGGGTCTGGAGCAACTCAACACCAGGTGGAAACTGCTGGAGGTACAAAAAACGGGAGTGGCTAAAATCCAATATGAGATTTTACAATGCTGATCTTCCCCTGGAAGCATGTTCTCCAGCAGTCTAATTTTCCCATCACTTTTCTAAAGCCTCTTGATGTCAGATCCCATGTAGTATGTTACTCTGTCCCTGGGAATGTGCTGCAGCATGCTTAGAGATGTGTGTGCTGTAGTGTGTGTGTGTTTCCCTGTTGCAGGAGTCCACTGAGAAGAGGCTGAGGCATCTGCAGGATGCCCACAGAGACTTTGGGCCCAGGTCCCAGCATTTCCTCTCTGGTAAGGTGTTTCTCTCTCTCTCTGCTGGAGAACCCTCTCAGAACGCTGATTATATTTGCCATGCTGTGTGCCCTTGCTCTTCTGGTTACATTTGCCATGTTACATTATTGTGCTTGCTTGATTTACATTGTTTTATTTTAGGTTCAGTGCAGATTCCATGGGAACGTGCCATATCGCCCAACAAAGTGCCATACTACATTAAGTAAGCATAAATAAAAACACAAAAAATTTCTAAACCAGTGTGAAAAAATACCAGCCTTCCAGCACAAATACAAGTCTACCAGCATGTCACAACAACTTCCCTCTTTTCGTGACCCGTGTTCCAGTTTGTTTACTGTGACCACCATATTTACTGTGACCCCTGTCCCTCTACGTCTCTCTACATTTTACTCTCTCTCGCTACAGCCATCAAACCCAGACCACTTGTTGGGATCATCCACAGATGAAAGAGCTCTACCAGGCACTTGGTAAGACTGCAGAAAAATATCTGCATACACCTGATTGCAAGGATGCTTCCTATTATGGTGTTGATCTAAACATGCCCTTATTTACCATCTTTCCCCAGCTGATCTGAACAATATCAGGTTCTCTGCCTACAGAACAGCCATGAAGCTTCGACGTGTACAACAGGCCTTGAGATGTGAGTGTGTTACTGTGTCCGGTGGCCTGTAATAGTAATAGCCCCACTCAGTCACCGCAGCAGTAGTGTTACAGCTAGCACCCTTCTCCCTTTCCCCTCTACCCTCAGTGGACAAGCTGAGCCTTGGCTGTGTGGCAGCGGTGTTCCAGGGCCTGGGCTCGGGGTACAATGACCCCGTGGCGGACGCTCTGGAGGTTATGGATGTCCTGGAGGTCATCCATGCTCTGACCAGCCTGTACGAGCAGCTGCAGGAGAAACATGGCATCTTGCTCGACATCCCCCTCTGTGTGGACATGTGTCTCAACTGGCTGCTCAATGTATATGACAGGTCTGCCTAACCTTAACATAATCTTCTTTTTCTACTGTTTATTCCCCTTTTTGTCTATCCTTTAGCCCTTCCATTCCCAATCTCTATCTATTCCATAACAAATCCCTCTCTCACTCTGTCCCTTAAATATTTTCCCTCCCTCCCTCTCCATCTCTCTCTGCATCTTCCTCTCATCCTCTCTTCCTCTAAGAGACATCCTAGGTCAGCCCCACATCAGGGGTTGCTCTCTCTATCTTTTAGATCATTTAGCTACAGTACATCACTCTTAGCAGGGCTCCATGGATTAGCCATTCAGTTTAGTGAACAATATTCCCCAGGGCAACATCACCAACCAAGTATCAAATGAATATCCATTGTTGCGTGACAACACTCAGTTTGTGTGTGTGTGTTTTATACTGCGGCCTTTACGCTCTTGGGATAGCGTGCTATAGTCCCTGGGAGATTGTGTGTGTGTGTGTGTGTGTGTGTGGCTATAGATGCTTTCCTATGCACTTCAGCTGAGCGGCTAAAGGCCAATACAGTGAGTATAGCGCTCTGGGGCAAACACCTGGATATCTTATGAATGTGCGTGGATGTGCATTTGTGTGTGAGAAGGAGAGAGATAGTGAAGGTGCATTACTGAATTATCTCATGCTTAGATGGCAGTTGACTCCGTTGAGTAAAAATGTATACTGCTGTGAAAAAACATCCACCTCACCCCATACTGCGTGGTAATCAAACATTGAGATTTCCTATTTTTATCTCTCTGCACCCTCTAGTGGCCGTAATGGGCAGGTGAGAATCCTATCTTTCAAGACAGGACTGGTGTGCCTATGCAATGCTGACATTCAGGAGAAGTGCAAATGTAAGATGTGCTTTGTTACTGTATATGATGCATTTTCAATCAACCGTAACTTCCCTGTAGCTCAGTTGGTAGAGCATGGCGCTTGCAACGCCAGGGTTGTGGGTTTGTTTCCCACGGGGGGCCAGTATGAAAAATGTATGCACTCACTAACTGTAAGTCGCTCTGGATAAGAGTGTCTGCTAAAATGACGTAAATGTAAATAATCACCACAAGCAAGTTTAAGAGTACAGAGAAGTGTAGGTTGTCTCCTATATGTCCTGTCTGAGGAGAGGGTATGTTAGATCTGTTCTGGCAGGTGTCTGAGCCTGGTGGATGTGCTGATCAGCAACACCTCAGTGCCCTGCTCCAGGAGATAATCCAGATCCCAAGGCAGCTAGGAGAGGTGGCCGCCTTCGGAGGGAGCAATGTAGAGCCAAGCGTGGCCAGCTGCTTTCGCATGGTGAGCTAGGATTTACATTGGTCAAACTAGCTGCTATTGTTAAGTATAGCCCAAGGTTTTCCCCATCTAATTCCCTGTTATTGTGCAAGATTACAATAAGTAAAATCCAATCTGTGTTAAAAACTGATACTTGTCATTAAATTATATCCAATCTTGATATGTGATGTTGTTGATTATCAAAGTGGATTTTGAACATTCTTTATGCATCTGTAAGGTGCAATCTATTCCAAATAATGTGAGCAGCAGAGTAATGTCACAGAGGATTTGAGGTTGTTTATAAGTCTTTGAGAGTAGCTCTGAGACCATGGTGGAGACATGCAGATGCCTGATTAAACACTGTGAGCCCTATTCAACTAACCATCTATGATGACAGTTATGATAACTCAAACCATATAATGTTAAAAGCTAATGTCAAACATTAATGATAAATACTGAGACATCAATGCCTTGTTTCTGATAGGCTCTTTTAGATCAGCCAGTCATATGCTTCTGTTTCATCTTGACATGTCTGAGTGAGATTAGTAAACATTAAACTATTTCAAAGGGGTCATGGCATTTTAATAGGCTGTGTTAACTTATCTGAAAGGGCTAATTACCACAGGCTCTGTCACTCTGACCTTTTGCTATCTGTCAGCTTGTTTGTGTGGGCTTTACGGAGGTACTTATGTGTACATTGGGGTATTTGTGTACGTTGTGTGTATTTGTATGTGCACATGCATGTCTGTTTGTGTAGTAAATATGTGATTTGTCCTCTGGTATGTCTCCATGATAGAAGCAGTCCTTCACTCCAGTGGCATCGGGATGCTACTATAGTAGACAGGCTTTATCAGGCTCCACAGCTGTATTAGAGCACACCACTGGAACCCAAAAGGGAATGACAATTTAATTATGCAATTTCTCTCATCTAGGCCCTCAAGAAATGTAACATGGAGTGCCTTTCAAACCATTTTAATGAGAATTTAGTCCAGTAATGAACATTAGTGACTCATGAGGCTTTTCTTTAACATTTCTTATCATCAATGTCAGGAATTATTTCTGGCAATAAATGACTGTAAAGCGCCAGTAATTTGCTACAGCTCTACTTATTCAGTCTCTGAAGGGGACCAGCTGCCCTCAAGCTGCCAGAGAGCACGGCCCCTGCCTCGGGATCTCTGGTGGTCTCATGGTCCTCTTCTCCTCCCCACTGTGTGGCTGCAGGCTCCTGGGAAGACCTCCATCCAGCTGTCCCACTTCCTGGAGTGGATGAGCCTGGAGCCCCAGTCCGTGGTGTGGCTGCCCGTGCTGCAGCGAGTGGTCCAGGCAGAGAATGCGCAACACCAGGCCAAGTGCTCCATCTGCAAACAGTGTCCCATCAAAGGCTTCAGGTGAGCCACAGGGCCTCGACAGGGGAACTCCATTTCAACCATAAAGAGAATGTCAATAATGTTTAGGCTTTTAACTCATTTTCCCCCAGATACAGAAGCCTCAAGCAGTTCAATGTGGACATTTGTCAGAGCTGCTTCCTGTCCGGGCGTAGTACCAAGGCCAAGGCTTTAATTTACCCCATCATGGAGTACTACACCCCAGTAAGACTAATTATATTATGCCATACTACACCCAAGCATGGCTACAAGAATATTCCCATGGAATTGAAATGTACATTTTTTTCTGATCTCTGAACAGACCACCTCAGGGGAGAGGATGCGTGATTTTGCCAAAACACTGAAGAACAAGTTCAGATCAAAGCAGTACTTCAGCAAGCATCCCAAGAGGGGCTACCTGCCTGTACAGTCTGTCTTGAGGGCAGGGAGTGAGGAGACGTGAGTCCATATAATTAGTTCTAAAGCCTGGGAGGTCTTATGTGATGGCACATCCAGAGACTGTCAGCACAGATTGACTCCTGACTTTGATTGACATCTCTGTGCTTCCTTTAGGCCCAGCTCGTCCCCAAGGCTTCCCCACTCAGACACACACTTCAGGATTGAGCACTATGCCTGCAGGTATGAGTCAAGAAATCCTAATATAGCATCAGCCACCTGCTGCTGCCCATTAGCTGGGTAGACTTCACCCCGGGGGTGTTGGGTCAGGCTGAGTCAGAAAAGTGGGCCTGAAGCCTACCAGCGCTAGGGCCAGGAGGAGAGCACGTTGAAGGTCAGCAGGGTCGACAGAACCTTATAACCCAGTTTCTCAGGCAATGACTCCTGCAGCCTATATTTGGAACAGCTGGGCTGAGATCAGCAGCCTGCGCATAGTGAACACTACGTGCATACAAAGGCTATCCCCGGCACCGCTGTGTTTACTTCAACAAAGCAAGTATTATGTCAGCCACACATTTGTCAGTTTCTTTACTTCAATGTCAGGGAAGAAATCTCTAAAAACTTCTCTAGTAACTTCTTAATTTTAATCTGTACATTATCCATGCATGCAGTCTTTATCTGTCGCTACATTCTGCCCTCAGCAGCACTGCCCACGATGTGCCTTTTCTCTGAAATAATCTTCTCCACACAGATGAACATGATGCCACTAATGAGCATGGTGGAGTGGCGTGACTCCCTTATTTCGGCTTAATCATATTAAAACATTTAGTCTGGCATGTCCTCATTCTCTGCCAGATCATGTTTATAAAAATTTAAGCAACAAGTGAAGAAAGCACATAAATGTAATTCTGCCAAGGAAAGTGTCTACAGAAAAGCACAGAAGCCTGATTTAGGAGCAACAGTAGGAGCAACAGTTAAAGTGTTCCCCCTTGTAATGTTTAGACTGCTGCATTTGTACTTCTTGGAATTCCCTCCCATGATACATATTCCCTTTACCTCACAGTGAACTATGTTTTTACTGTCTGCTTCTGTTCAAGACTCGCTGAGATGGATGACCAGAACTGCTCCTTCTTCAATGAGAGCCTGTGAGTTTATCATATAAAGCTCTTACTTAATGATACGAAAAGATGAGACTGTGTCCTTAGAGAACATTACATTATCTTTACTCAGGTTTTCTCACATGTCCGCATAGTTCATTCTGTCCTTCCCTCTGTTAATGGCCAGGGATGAGGATCAGTACCTTGACCGCCTGGAGCAGGACTCCCTGGCCTCCTGTCATCATTACCTGGGTTATACAGGCTGTGAGACCCAGGATGAGCTGCAGAGGACACTGGCCATGCTGGAGAATGAGAACAGGTGAGAGGTCACTAACGCTCATGTCATTATCATTTCATGAGTGGTGAGATC
This sequence comes from Coregonus lavaretus, assembly GCF_964263955.1. Classification (NCBI taxonomy): domain Eukaryota; kingdom Metazoa; phylum Chordata; class Actinopteri; order Salmoniformes; family Salmonidae; genus Coregonus; species Coregonus lavaretus. The sequence continues at coordinate 40,742,362 of NC_139997.1, read as the reverse complement.
AGTCCAATCACGTCCAAATCAAAATACTTCTACCATCAGGGTATCAAATCATATCCAATCATAATTTGTTTACCTCTGATCTGCCATAAGAGCATAGATGAAGACATAAAAACACAAATGAGTGCCTGGGGTCACAAAGGTATAATTTCCCCCAGGGTGCTCCAGGGGGAGTACCGACGTCTGAAGTGGCAGCATGCTGAGGCCCAGGCATGTCCACACCTGAGAGAGGGCTCTGTGGACCAGGAGGACTACCAGGACCAGGCCTTGCTGGCTGAGGCCAAAGACCTGAGGCACCATAAGGGCAGGCTGGAAACCCGTATGCAGATCCTGGAGGACCACAACAAGGAGCTAGAGTCCCAGCTCCACCGGCTCAGGGAGATTCTACAACAGGTGAGTCCCAGCCAGAGATTAGCAGACAGGAGGATGCCTCGAATGCACAGTCCTGTCCACATGAAAGTGCATCGTTTTATTTCCTCATGATATTAGAAAATGTTTTGTGAGTCCAACAGAACAGAGAGGATTCAGAGGACAATGTATCGACTGGAACACCATCATCTGTGTACTCTCCTGTGTCACGAAGAGACCAGCTGGGGAGACAGCTAAGCTCAGGAGCCTCCAACACAGAACCCCCAGGTAACATACTACGCTAGTTTGATATGAGGATTAACTATCAAAGACATGTTGCCATTAGGGGCTTGTCTAGAAGGGAGCCATCATGCCTTTGTTTTCCCTCTGTGTAACCAGGGCCGGCCTTGGAGCCAGAGCAGGGTGATACAGCCTATCACCTTCAACAGGTCATAGAGCAACTGAAGAACGTCTTCCCCTTAGAGACCAGAGAGAACGGTGAGTTCAAAGGGGTGATAACCTGGCACAAATGCTGCATTCTTCTGATAATGATCAATGGGATATCTCCACTGCATAATCCTTATCACATCAGAAAAATATGTCTGAAAAGTATGCCAGCCTTCTTTGACCGTCTCTGGATATTCTCTAAGAGTGTGTACTTAGTACATTTAAATGTCTGTTCTTTTTGGCCCCATAGGTGTAGCATCACCTTTTTGACTTGTTTGCCATTCCAGAGACCAGACTGTGAACCTAACAACATCTATCCTTAACGGATAGCCTACAAGATTCCTCTCACTATGATCGAGCACATATCACTACTAAGCTCCATGTGTGTTTTATCCACCTTAATACACATTGAAATGAATAAACAGGCTGATAATGAGAATCATGACTCTGTTTTACAAAATAAGTGTACATTATGGATGTCCAGTGGTCAAATGTACTACTGGATGGAAATCTGATGTGTTGTTTTATGGTGTCAGGCCCGTCTTTGTCTATGTGTAATATTTCGTGATGTTGATATTTTTTTACATTTTCAAGAATGAATAAATTCATAATTCAATGTTTCTCTCTAAGCATTTAATTATTTGGAACAAAAGTACATTTCCACATGCAGTTATTCAAGTCAATATTCAATATTCTGGGGGCTCAGTAATAGTTTTAATATATGAAAAAGTTATATTTCATTGTCACAATGTAGACCTACAGAGGGAACAGCCATACAAATCACTCAGTGCTTTCCATGCAAGGATATTCTCTTCTGCTATGCGGATTTAATCCACAGGATGGCACTATTTTATTGGGAAAATACAATTTTCACGCCACTATACAGAAGTAACTTTTTCGTAGCAGGTTAGGAGAATTTACACAGCAGGTTAGGATAATTATCGTAGCGGGTTAGGAGACTGAGGTTAAGGTTGGAGTTAGGTTTAGCGAAAACGCTCTCCAGCCGACCCACAATTTCCGGTTTACTACCGGTATACGTCATCTACATGCGGTCTCATGATATTTTTCTTTCTTTGAGCTCCTGCGTCAGGAGTGTGCAGTCATGGTATGTTTTTTCTCCACGCATTGCTAATTTCTAATTCACAACTATTTCAAAGATGTGTATTTGCTAATGCATATACATACGAGCCAGTTGCTTGTGGCCCTAACTAACGTATTCGCAGAGGTGTTTGCTAGCCAGCCACGTAGTTGACGTTAGCTAAGCGAACACTTCTAATGTATACTTCGCAAGATCGCTAACTAACGTTACTGAAAGTGCTATCAAGCAATGTGACACAGGCTTCAGTAGAGAGGAAGCCTTAACTATAATATATTTGGTACAGTCATTTTCTAGTGTTTATCTTGTATCTAGGTAAACGTACCGAAGACCCGCAGGACTTACTGCAAGAAATGTAAGAAACATCAAACTCACAAAGTTACCCAGTACAAGAAGGGCAAGGATTCTCTGTATGCACAGGGTAAGTTTGCTACGGAGTTTAACGTTAAAATCAAATGTTATTGGTCACATACACATATTTAGTAGATGTTATTGCGAAATGCTTGTAAAACTTAGGAGCTAGAATCAGAGCTGCCATGTGTCATTACTTCCCATTCCCTGGCTACTTGAACATTCAGATGTATTTATGTGTGGTGTCTACCTCGGCATGCATTAATCCGGTAACAATGTATTTCAGGCAAAAGGAGATACGACAGAAAGCAATCTGGTTATGGTGGCCAGACCAAGCCTATTTTCAGGAAGAAGGTATGCAAGAATCATAATGGGGAAAATATTTACATATGCACTTTTCTGTTTGTTACCATGTCTACCCTACTAGTCAGCACATAAATCATTTCCATATTTTTATGTTACATGCTTGAATCCTTGTGATTTGTCCTGCAGGCTAAAACTACAAAGAAGATTGTGTTGAGGCTGGAGTGTGTGGAGCCCAACTGTCGGCAAAAGAGAATGGTGCCCATCAAGCGATGCAAACACTTTGAACTGGGAGGAGACAAGAAGAGAAAGGTAATAATACTGGTTCTCTTCAGTTTTGAGAGCCAGCAAACTTTGTGTATAGTAGCCTAATTGCAAAAGGTAGGCACTAAGCAGAGGGTGGAGTTAATGAGATTGACACTAAGACAATTGAGCTTCTTATATAGTGATTTTAATCTATTTGCAGCAATCTGTGAAATGTTATATTTTTTGACATCTATCCTTTTTCTTACTCTTTCAGGGCCAGGTCATCCAGTTTTAAGCTGTTTCTCTTTTCTTGGGTCACTTATCAATAAAATATGTATTGTAACTGTACCTGAACTTGTACTGTATTTACTGTTCTCACTTGATAAACCTCTAGTATACGTTGAAACATTGGAACCAGTTAGACAAGTGATCTTGAGTTGTCTGACACATGCAGTTACACATTAAATGTACTGTATCTGTAATGAAGTTTGGATGATACCTTCCACCTAATTGACTTTCAATTGTGTAAAGCAAAAGTGCTACATAATTGTCTTCCTTGGGGGCAGAATGTAGGTTATAGTTGTTAAATACTTCTCGGGAAAACAAACTAGATAATTGCCATGTATTATTCAGTGTTTCTAATGGAATAGCTGTGCATTTAATACTCCTGAAGATGTACACCAGTGATCATCAACTAGATTCAGCCACGGGCCAATTTTTTTATTGAGAGGATGGTTGGGGGGCCGGAACATAATTACAGATGCAAATTGACCGCAAGAATCCCAAACAGATATATTTGACTAAAACTTTATTTCAAACCTTGCTTACATTTGTATACCATCACGTCTCTTTATTATACTTGGGAACAGATTTTCCTAATTAAATTCAGTTTGAGCTGATTTTCTGAAAAACACACAACAAATGTTTTTTTTAGCTCAGAAAACATGGGTGGCTGAATAAAACCGGGCTGCCAGTTGGGGAACCCTGATGTATGCTGTATCCTGAACTTCCATTCCCCTCTTATGTATGTTTTCTTTCACTGACTTATAATTAAAGAATGGACACAAGTTTAAGAGCATCACTGAGACCGTTACAACAGCAGTCATTTTCACACTAATCATTCATCTGGCTTTTTGATTTGTTTATTTGACCATTTTAAACAAGTCCAAGGTGCATTCATTGAGGATGACAAAGCCAATACTTGACACAGTACGATAATGAAGGACATTACCTAACTAGACAATTCAAAATGTCCAGCATTTACTTCTGTTTATTCATGTACCAATAATGTACTATTACATAAAGTGTACCATATTAGGTTGAAATCAATATATTTGTAGGGGTTTATGATGTGGCAATCCACAAGAGTACAAAAAATATATATTTTACAATATGTCCAACATTTTCCATGCAGTCCTGTTTCAATATCTGGGCTTGTGCTCTCCATGGGGGTGACATTAAAAGTATCCGTAGTGCAAGAAGGCCTATATACCATTAGTGCATTCCATTGGAATTGTACAAAAAACAAATGGTTAAGGATGACACTTGGAAGAGACATCAGGTTTGCTTACTTTCATAAACAATAAATGGAACTGGACATGCAGTCAGTTATTTTTCCATTGGCACAGCTGATGGATTTCTAACGTTGTCTCAAAGTGTTCTGTTGAAGACTAGATTCAACTCCGTACTGGTTTCTAGTGATATAATTCAGTCCTCAGATGTTGGTTTGTCACAGAGTAGCTCGGATGGCTTCATTCCGCAGCACTTTGTAGGTAAGCCAATAGAAAACATTGAAGCAGAGGAAACTCAGCGGGAACACAGCCCTGGATATAGTGTCAATCCTTTTTGCCCGATCTACAAACCGCCTGCGGATGTCATACAGTGGAAACCCAGGAGGTAAGGCCTGAAAGATTGGGGCATCCATCTCTGGTGGTGCATCTTCTGCTACTCCATAACTATGGAGAAAATAGGCCTGGCTCTGCTCTGCCAGCTCCTGCTCCTAGGAAAGAACAAAAGGAAAAGGGTAAAATGTCTGTCACCCTCATAACCTGCAACATTTTCTCCACATTACTTGCCACATACAGTATTATGATTATTCAAGTGTGGCAAAGTCAAAAAGGACTTGGATTTTGTGATGAATACATTTCACATGAGAGAGATTACACAACAGATAGCGATGACAACACCTTATCACTCAGTGAGATCTACCATTTTGTTTTTCTAAGTGAACAAACAGTGGAATACCCCCCATTAAACTAGACTCCAGTCAGCGTGAGAAGAGTAGGAGTTTTTACCCTGGCACAGACACTGCACTGCTGAGGGCCAGACAAGGTCCCCTGGCAGGCGTTGTTGCCTGGCACGCTGTTACCTTTCACTTTGCTGCTATCACCACTTCCCTGCTGATAGAGCCAGAGCAACATGGAGGTTTAGCAGGCATACGGGAATACTGTGATTCAATCTAAACAACATGCAGTGACACATTACTGTAGACATTCAAGTACATTATTATGTAAACAGAGTCTGAGAAATACCAACTGAATGTGTAAAGATCTAAAAATAAGATGAGACTTAGGTAAAAAGAAAGTAGGCTACCCGGTCCCTGAAACTGATCTAGATGCAGGTGTCAGGGAAAAGTATTGGGATGTTTCATAATATAGTGGAAGGCTAACTGTGGAGCTACAGACAAACTACTACCACAATTCAGTTAATTCCAGATCATTTTTTATAATTTTTTTGATCACTTTCTTTTGGGTTACTTATTATTTTGAGATCCAAAGTGAAACGGCAAGCCAAGCTGTTGAGTAGAGCAATTATACCCAGAAGAAGGAAGAAAATGACTTGAATTTAGAACAGGTCTGTGGATCTCCCAGCATGAGATACGACAGCCAGCTGAACTGTATAACTGCTGCATAACGGGGCATAGAGGGAATAGCAGGTGACAGCAGCCTGAGGGGTGGGCTGCACAGGGGCTTGGACTCACAGTTCTCTGCCGCTGTTGTTCTTTGATCTTTTTCCTCAGTCTGAAGAACTCTTTGTGCTGTCGTGAGACAAAGTTTACTGCTGCATACTCCAGCAGTGCAGCGAACACAAAAAGAAGACACACAGCCATCCAGATATCAATGGCCTTCACATAAGACACCTACACAACCCACAAAAAAATTAATAAGGGTTAGAACTTCAACATGCAGATAAACAGCATGATGTTTTCCACCACTGAAATAACGTGCAATGATTAGGTATTAAGTATAAAACTGGTAACTGGCATTTTCTGAATTAAAGCATCTTTTGAAATCAATTTTGATTTAATGTATGTAGGTTGTCCAGCTAGAACACCTGAGCAAAATATAAAACATTTCCTCTCTTACCTTAGGCAAGGATGCCCTGGACCCAGAGCTTTGTGTTGTCATGGTGAGCACTGTGGTGATACCAAGGCCCACTCTAGCTGGGGCGGCGTCCATGTTGATCCAGAAGGAGACCCAGGAGAGGATGACGGTGAGAAGGCTGGGGATGTACATCTGGATCAGGTAGTAACCCATCTGTCTCTCCAGGTGGAACTTTACCTCGATGCAGGCAAATTTACCTGCCAGCAGATGCCAGATGGTTAGAGATGAAGACATTGTCATTAAGCAAACTGTGGCAATAACATACCATTGAGAGTCCAGAATCTACCTGTGTTGTAGTGCTTGGTGCAGTAGCCTAAGTCTTTCTCCTCTTTCAACACAAACTGAGGAAGCATCAGGTCATCAGCCACCTGCACAGGGCCAATGTCCAGCCACTGGAAACACAGGTCATTCATGGTGTAGCCAACTAGAGCACAGAGGAGAAGGGAGAACATGGGTTTCTTTTATTCATGATCTAGCCCACTACAGAGGGAGAGACAAGTTTACTTATAAAGTTGTCAACATCAAAGCCTGTCTAGTCAAGTGTAGAGAAAGGGGAAAAAGAGGCACCAGGGAGTGAAACTAGCCGAGTGCAAAGAATGGATAAAAAATAGAGAAAATAAAACTCACAGCTTTCCAGCTGCATAGAGCATGTCTGAATGTCCATAGGGAAGTTCATCAGATCCATGGGGCAGGACAGAATCAGCGTTAACCTGGCTCACAGAACCAGAAGCATGTAGTGAGAGGGTGAACAGAAGACAGGTACGGGGAGTTTTGTACACTAACATTACCTGTGGCTTCAAATTGAATGTTGATAATTATTGTTACTGATCACGTTATAAATAATACAATTGTACTCTTATATATAATTATGAGGAGACACTACTGTTTTAGAGACACTGGTCACCTGATACTGTAGAGGACATTCCCATTTTGGAATATCCGCAGCAGTTTGTTGTCTGTGGTGACTTCGTGAAAGTTTGCCCCTTTTTCATTGGCAAAGAAAAGGTCAGGTTTCCAGATGGAGTCCAACATGGAAGGATCCAGATCCAGAGAGTCATCAGGGTACTCCTTATAGGCTAGTCGTGGGTCGTTCCACTGTTGCCGTAGAAACACATTGAGCCGATAGTCCTATGGTAGTTATAGTATAAACGAGACAGTCTATTAAAGGGAGTGAACAGACCCTGTTTGGAGGAAAGGTGGATGAGTATAAAAATCCCTCACCATAGTGGTTTCTGTGATGGACCCAAAGCTGTTGATGAACAGGTTGATGGTGACATTCACAGGAGGACCTGCAAAATAGTCCATGAGAAACGCAGCTACTCATATATACTGTATCATAATTTCAATGTGTTTCACTATGCTGTTTTCTGATACAGACAATTATTTATTTGCTTAGCATGTACAGTAAAATGCATTACTCATACAGTACATGTTCATCCATCATTCATCCATGTTTATTAATATTTAAAGGAAAAGATCTGTGGCAGAGCATCTGTGGCAAATATAAATGGATCTGAAAACATTGTCAGGTCTATTTAATGACAGGGGATAGTATTGTCTTCCAGCGCACAATGGAATAAGAACTCTCTTACTGTATATACTGAACAAAAATATAAACGCAACATGTAAAGTGTTGGTCCCATGTTTTATGAGCTGAAATAAAAGATCCCAGACATTTTCCATATGCACAAAAAGCTTATTTCTCTCAAATTCTGTGCACAAATTTGTTTACATCCCTGTTAGTGAGCATTTCTCCTTTGCCAATATAATCCATCCACATGACAGGTGTGGCATATCAAGAAGCTGATTAAACAGCATGCTCATTACACAGGTGCACCTTGTGCTGGGGACAATAAAAGGCCACTCTAAAATGTGCAGTTTTGTCACACAACACAATGCCACAGATCTCAAGTTTTAAGGGAGCGTGCAATTGGCATGCTGACTGTAGGAATGTCCACCAGAGCTGTTGCCAGAGAATTGAATGTTCATTTCTCTACCATAAGCCGCCTCCAACGTCGTTTTAGAGAATTTGGCAGTACGTCCAACCGGCCTCACAACCGCAGACCACGTGTAACCACGCCAGCCCTCCACATCTGGCTTCTTCAGCTGCAGGATAATCTGAGACCAGCCACCCGGACAGCTGATGAAACTGAGGAGTATTACTGTCTGTAATAAAGCCCTTTTGTGGGGAAAACTCATTCTGATTGGCTGGGCCTGGCTCCCCAGTGAGTGGGTCTATGCCCTCCCAGGCCCACCCATGGCTGTGACCCTGCCCAGTCATGTGAAATCCATAGATTAGGGCCTAATGAATTTATTTCAATTGACTGATTTCCTTATATGAACTGTAACTCCGTAAAATTGTTGAAATTGGTGCATGTTGCGTTTATATTTTTGTTCAGTATAATAATAATAATAATACTAATACGTTTGTATAGCACTTTTCATTACAGAGTTGTCTCAAAGCTCTACTGATACTTTTTTTCATACTGTATATATACAATAAAAACAACACATTTAGAATCAAGGCAGGTAAAATAGCAATAGTGGGCTGGGTGCTAAATACATTTTAGATTGGGACTAGGACTATGAAAAAGACAGTCTGTAGAAGTGGGTTTTAAGGCCGCTTTAAAGGTTCTGAGTGATGGAGCGGCTCTCAGATGGTCAGGGAGAACATTCAATAGGCGAGGAGCAAGGGACCAGAAGGGTCGGTCCCCCATAGTTCGGAGACGTGTCTTGGGGACTTGAAGCAGTAGGGAGTGGCTGGAGCGGAGAGTGCAAGGTGGCTTGCTGATTGAGATGAGGTCGCTGGGCTTTAAATACAAGCATGACCATTTTGAAGTTGATCCTGTAGTTGACCGGTAGTCAGTGGAGTTGGACCAGGATCGGGGTGATGTGGTCTGACTTCTTGGTCCTGGTCAGGACCCTGGCAGCACTGTTCTGGATTAGTTGGAGCCTCTGTAGGGATTTGGCTGGGAGGCCCCCAAACAGCGCATTGCCGTAGTCAATCTGAGAGAAGATGAAGGCGTGGATGAGTTTCTATGCATCTGGCTGGGAGAGTGATGGTATGACCAGGCAATGTTTTTAAGATGGAAAAATTATGTTTTACATATTTGTTTAATGTGGGCATCGAAGGACAAAGAAGCTTCAAACTTGACTCCTAGGTTGGAGATGACAGAGGACAGGTGGCTGGCTTGGCCGTTGATTGCAGGGCAGATGTTTCCAGCACTGGTGACCTGCTTGGGTGTCACAATAAGCATAGCCTCAGTCTTTTTACTGTTCAACTGGAGGAAGTTCTCTTTCATCCATGCCCTGATGTCCTCTAGGCAGCTTAGGATCTGGCCGAGAGGGAGCATGTAAATTAAAGACAGGACAGGCCCCAGCACTAACCGCTGTGGGTCGCTGCATGTGACTGAGGACTCCTCCACTATTAGAAAGTCCAGATCGATGTATTGCTTCCTATTGGAGAGGTAGGAGGAGAACCAGTTCAGAGCTGTTCCAGAGACAGCAGTGTGTTCTCTGAGACACCACAGAAGGATGATGTGGTGTACAGAGTCAAAAACAGCACTGAGATCTAAGAGGAGGAGGATGCTAGGAGATCCAGAATCAGCAGCCATCAGCAGGTCATTGGTAACTTTAACCAGAGCTGTTTCGGTGCTGTGCAAGGGCCGGAAGCCAGATTGGAAAACCTTTTACAACTGATTAGATGACAGATGTGATTGAAGCTGGTTTGCAACCACTTTCTCCAGTACTTTTGATTCGAAGGGGAGGTTGGAGATGGACGTGTAGTTGGATAGGATGTCCTGGTCACGGTTGGGTTTCTTCAGTAAGTGGGTGACTGCAGCTGTTTTGAAGATTGATGGTACTGTACCTCTCCGGTCAGCAGGGACTTGTTGATCAGGGTGGTGAAAAACATAAGCAGGCTTGATGAGCAGGTTTTGAGTAGGGATGTAGGGAGCAAGAGGTGGCCTTTCATTTTAGAGATGATTGACTGCACAGCGGCGGATGTGTTTACACAGTTTATAATGTGGCAAGCTGTCTTGTATTAGACTGAGTTATCACAAACAGACAGGATAAAATGGTTGTCATTTCCAATATGCTCTCATTAGTATATTGCATCCCTCAACTACTGACATCATAAATATTTCATAATCTCATTTCCTAAGAGGGTATAATTTATTGATTCTACTTAAGTTACATTAGTATATTTATAGACAATCAGCAGGGAGTTACTTTGCATGGCATTCACTGGCATATTTCAGTGATGTGGAGCAAGTATAAAATATATATGATGAGATTTGACCCTTGAGAAATAAAGAGGAACTATGTCAGATGGAATCTGCTGGCTTTGCTGGCTGTGAAGAAACAGACTGAACTAGGGGCTCTATTTAATCTGATCCCGCGACATACATTTTAAGGTAATTTCTGATCGAGTCGACATATGGAGTGTTTACTGTGAATGCAGTCTCCGCTAAAGCGGGAATATTGCCTTTAAATTTCAATCACGCTGTAAAGCTGAACTTCTGCGATGCGGATTTAATAGAGCCCTAGGTCTGTGGGTTAACATGCACGCAAAATGACCAAAAACAAATGCTCTGAGTAATTTTGTCTTTAAGTATCACAACAAATAACAATTATAATGTGAAAGTGGAAATCTTTTAGATTTATATAATATTGTATCTTAGATTTATTCTGTAAAGCTACTGTACTACACCCACCTGTTTAGGGTTTACTGTACTGTACCATAATGTGTATAACTGTATGTGTATTGTTGTATTGTGTAATCTACTCTACAGTGTATTGCATTATACCTTTGAAGTTGGGTCTAATGCGGGCGTCATACCCAGATGTCCTTCCCATGAGTTTATCCAGAAAGTCAGATGGGGAAGGGGCCTTCCCTAGCCTGCTAGGTAGCTTCATCTCCTTGCAGGTCCCAGGCCTGCCAGATGGGATGAGGAGGAGGAGGAAACTGTGAGAGGAATGTCAGGAGAGGTATTATCTGGAACTGATGGGCAACTACTGTTTCAGATGGTCATAATAAAGGGATGTGAGGGAGAGGAATTGATTCATGAAGGTGCATCTCAAGTGATTTTCTGCAAAAACATATTTCTCTGAAAATATAATTCGGAAATAAGAATGGCTAGGATGATATATGCTCTTTGTAATTACTATTTCTTTGTAATGAGCCACAAGCAGTTAAGTAGTGACTATGTTTTGTAATAAAATTGTAATATTCATATAATTACAATTAAGATATGGTACTTGACTGGGTGTGATCATTTATATTGATTTTAGAAAACACAGGTCATGTAGCTTTCTCCTTTATGTAGACTATGTATATCTAATCCCTGGACAAAATCATCTCTTTCCCAACGTTCCAAATCACATTTACAGTTAAGTCATTTAGCAGACGCTCTTATCCAGCGCGACTTACAGTTTGTGAGTGCATACATTTTTCTTTTCTTTTTTCATACTGGCCCCCCGTGGGAAACGAACGCACAACCCTGGCGTTGCAAGCGCTATGCTCTACCAACTGAGCTACTCTCTCCCTCTCTCATCGGTTTTCTTTCATATATTATCCTACTTTGTTAAGTGTAGGACTTCTCCGGTCTAGTCCCAATGCATTAGACTAACAGCAGAATCGTATCAAATTGTTAAGCTAAATGTAGAGTTGTTGTATGGATAAATATTTAATACGCGGTAAAAGTCTGCAAAATTTGGAGGGATAACTACGTCATACGCCTCTTAGTATAAAGTCCAAATAAAAATCCTACATTTATTGGTCATTATTTTTACAAAATGCTAATCAAAATCAATTAAATATATATTATATATGTATTATTTTTAGGCACATTTAAACAACATAATATATTGTAGAACATATGAACCTTTCAAGGAGGCAACTGATTATATTTCTCTGTAGGCAATTAGCCTTAGTGATTTTCATATAATTGGGAAAACATTGTATATTCCCCATGGTTCAACAACTTCTCTCACTTCAAAAGTAGCAGATCTCTATTTCTTCAGTTTACACATTATAAATGCACATTGAATCAACATATTCATTTTTCTTAGTCTCCTCCTAGTTTTACTCAAACAACCACAGGCATAGGCTATAATAAAACAATAATAAGTACTTACTACGTCAAAAGGCAAGACAATTATGTTTCTTACCTGCCTTGTAGAAAGCAGACGGATGAGACCCATACCATCCATAGGACTAGTGAAAGCATTCTCCGCTTACAGCTCTATGCATAAAATAAAATACAAATGGATGAAGAAGTATTTAGAGGCATATAACTCAGTGAAGAGTCTGTGAACCTAGGCAGAGAAACATGGTGTTGCTCCGCTACCCAGACAAATCCTTATTGAGCCCTCTGAGCCTCTGGCTCTCTGCAGGTGTAACATCCAAGATGATGCTGGTCTATAATTCAAGGTCTGGGGAAGTTTTGCCATGTGATCTTTTGTATGAAAGACCCACAAGCTTTATGTCTTTTTCATAGCTAAATGCATGCTCCAGGAATTACAGCAGGAATATTTAAACAGACAGCAGCATTTTATACCTCTTCTTTTTTTTTTGTCAGTGCGTTTTTAAAGTTCCAAATACTTTGAGACTTTATCTTATTTTGGCTTTAGACTTTAATGAGCACTGTTTGGATCCACAGTCAAGGCATTTTCTATGAAATAAATCAGTTTTTTCCCCTAAAAATAAAAACACAATCATAACAGAGAACGTGGACATACGTTCACCAAATATATATACACTGAACAAAAATATAAACACAACATGTAGTGTTGGTCCCATGTTTCATGAGCTGAAATAAAAAATCACAGAAATGTTCCATACACACAAAAAGCTTATTTCTCTCAGATTTTGTGCACACATTTGTTTACATTCCTGTTAGTGAGCATTTCTCCTTTGCCAAGATAATCCATCCACCTGACAGGTGTGGCATATCAGGAAGCTGATTAAACAGCATGGTCATTACACAGGTGCACCTTGTGCTGGGGACAATAAAATACCACTTTAAAATGCGCATTTCTGCCACACAACCCAATGCCACAGATCTCAAGTTTTAAGGGAGCGTGCAATTGGCATGCTGACTGCAGGAATGTCCACCAGAGCTGTTGCCAGAGAATTGAATGTTCATTTCTCTACCATAAGCTGCCTCCAACGTCATTTTAGAGAATTTGGCAATACATCCAACCGGCCTCACAACCGCAGACCACGTGGGGGGTATTTCTATCTGTAATAAAGCCCTTTTGTGAGGAAAAACTCATTCTGATGACTGGGCCTGGTTCCCCAGTGGGTGGGCCTGGCTGCCAAGTGGGTGGGCCTATGCCCTCCAAGGCCCACCCATGGCTGCACCCCTGTCATGTGAAATCCATAGATTAGGGCCTAATGAATTCATTTCAATTGACTGATTTCCTTATATGAACTGTAACTCAGTAAAATCTTTGAAATTGTTGCATGTTGCATTTATATTTTTGTTCAGTATATTTCTAGATACATATATCTCCATTATTAAAATAATTAATTTCAAGAATTTATTAAATAAATATTAATTGGTAAAAGGATTTTGAATTTGAATAAGTCAAGCTTGAAGACGGGCACTCAAGGCAGTTAAGCAGACAAATGCAACAATAAAGGGCACAACATTGTTATCAAAGGAAAGTACTTTCAAGGTGTACAATAAAAAAGGGGAAGACATTTTGCATATTTCTTTCTCTCGACTAGTTAATTAAACTATCCCTCGAAGGGATAGAATTACTTCAGTCTCTTTCAACACATAGATACATTCTAACACCTATTGAGGAACTCAGTAGTAAAAGTCAGACATAAGGCGGCAATACATTTCACACATTACTGTTTTGTAAAATAGTAACTATGCTTACGGCAGACTACCTTAGCAAAAGGGATGCTAGCTGTACTTCACACGTGTTAAGACATTTCCCTCACATCTGTAAAACCTTTCCCGCCTTCCCACAGGGAGGTGTTTAAGAGCCAGTGTCAGCAGATGCTGAAAAATCATTAAAATCATGCAAGTTTTTGCATGTAAAAGCATTTCCAGTTCCATAGTGGTTAAGTAGGCCAGCTTTAATTTTGAATGTGGTAGCCTTCTGTAGAGCATAGTTATACTGCAGACCTACTTTCCCAGTGAGTGGTTCTGTACGCTGTAGCCCACACAGGTCAGGTGCCCTCTGAGCAGGACTGCCTGTTCCCATCCACTCTGAGGAGAGCCATGGCACTTTAACCTGAGAACTCCTAGGACAGGAAGAGTCTATGTGGGAGCAGTGCAGGCAGGTGAGCAGTGATGGTTGGGAATGGATATTTTGTTCAACTAAAGCAGGGTTGCCCAACCATGTTCCTGGAGAGCTACCTTCCTGTAGGTTTTCGCTCCAACGCCAGGTGTTACTAACCTGATTCATCTTATCAACCTGCTAATTATTAGAATCAGGGTTGCTAGATTAGGGTTGGAGCAAAAACCTACAGGACGGTAGCCCCTCAGGAACAGGGTTGGGCAGTCCTGAACTAAAGGGTCTCAACATGGTAAACCATAGCAAAAGCCACTGCCTAATAGACTCCATATTTGAGCTTGTGTGATTTAATTACCAACGATGTGAAACCATGATGTTATAATACATTTCCAAGAAAACTTGTATCAAGGGACTTATGGTAGCAGTCCATATCAGAACCAGTTCCCCTAACTGAGTGATAACATCTTAGGAAATAAAAATGCAAATGGTAGGATCATTTATTAAAAAATATTTTTATTGCAGCCTAACAATATGAGCTGCTCTGATCACACTGAAAAACAACCTCCACATACCAGTATGTTGTTAGGCTTGTACACTGTCCCCTGTATTCCCGAGATGGACAATTTCACCTTGATCACAAAACGCAACAGAATAGATCTGGGGACATGGGGGCGGCTTTTATACTATATAGAATGATTAGACTGATATACATGGTGAATATTTCTACTCACTATCTTGAATAGACAATAAGAAAAAAAAACACATGCATGTGATAGAAATTACAAACATGAAAATATTCCAGCGACATGAAATGTACAGAGTAAATTTGTGTCCAGAGATTCTCCCTTTTCTTTTCAAGTGCATCATCATAGTAGGGTCTGCCAAAGCCTGGCGATGACTGTGAAAGTTCAAAGCCTTTATGAGTAGTGACAGCATACGTCTCCCAGCATAGGCTCAGCCTCCCCAGAGTAGAGAAGACTCAGTCCTCGTGAATGTTGAAGAGCTTAGCCACTTCATTCAGATCGGCATGTTCCTCTCCATCTTTGATGATCTGCAAAGACAAGAATGCAAAGCAAATCAGTCTATATTTAACTCGGTTTTCAACATCACTTAAGTGACATGGAGCGGTTTGAAGAACAGAGAAAATATGCATCCTCTGATATTTGTGACAGTTCACCTTCCTTGCGACGGGCATTCTGTTGAACACGTTCCACAGGATAATGCCCACCACCACTTTGTCTCGCAGATAGAAGATCACTCCTTTCCCGTAGTCGTCCTTCTGCTGGGATACTGGAGGGGGTTCAGGGGTGGAGGAGGCTACAGGGCTACTGGCCGTCCCCTCAGTCTCACTCTCCGAACGGATTCCAGTTCCTATCAGGATAGGAAAGATGCTCAGGCTAGGTCTTCAAAACAATTGTTTTGGGGGGGGGGGGGGGGGGGGGGGTTGAAACATTTAGTTGATTTGTAAAGTACAGAGGGTCCTTCTGTAGAATCAAATCAAATAGTTTGTCACATGCTTTGTAAACAGTGAAATGCTTACTTACGGGCTCTTCCCAACAATGCAGAGAGAAAAAAACTATACCGCGAGGAATAAATACACAATGAGTAACGATAACTTCCCAATATACACGGGGTACTAGTACCGAGCTGATGTGCAAGGTAAGAGGTAGATATGTACATATAGGTAGGGGTAAAGTGACTAGGCAACAGGACAGATAATAAACAGTAGCAGCAACGTATGTTATGAGTCAAAAGAGTTCATGCAAAAAGGGTCAATGCAGATAGTTAAATAGCTACCCGGACTAACTATTTATCAGTCTTATGGCTTGGGGGTAGAAGCTGTTCAGGGTCCTGTTGCTTCCAGACTTGGTGCATCAGTACTGCTTGCCGTGCAGTAGCAGAGAGAACAGTCTATGACTTGGGTGGCTGGAGCCTGCCAATTATGTTGACTGTAAATCAGTATAATGTGGATGGTTATACCGGACTTCTCTGTGGCAGCTTTGGGGGTGTCCTTAGCAGTGGCTTTGGCAAATACTCCAACCGTTGGAAGGCTACTGTCTACTATCCCAATGGCCTCATAGCCTACATCAGGCCCCAGGTCACTCCTGTGGGACACAATAGGACATGAGATACAAGGTTAGAGGAGAGGGAGTCACTGACGACTACTGACAAGGAAACTGAATGATATGACTCGTACCAGAACATGGACTGATGCCAGTAGGGCTTATTGGCTCCCGTCATGTTCTCTCCGGCCAGCCGGCCACTCACGACTGCATGGTCATGGTGCTCCACTCGCCTGCGGCCCAGTCTAATGTCATAGAAGCATGCTGCATCACCTGCCTGTAAACAGAGGACACTAAGGATCACAATAGTTGCCTACATAGTCATGACACATCGGTAATAAATTACAATACTTTTTTTTATAGTTTCCTTGTGCTTGAGTATGAGAGTTAAGGATGCATAACTTATGAGATATGTTATCAATCTTTAAATGGGGGAGCTCTTCTTTACTAAGAATTGACCTTTCAGATGAAAATGAAGTAGCATCCGAAGACAACCACTCGAATTTGCACTTACCACCCATATATTGGACCTAGCCTGCAGTTCTGCGTTGACCCGAAAGCCCCCAAAGTCAGAGTCTACCTCCAGACCTGCTGACTTGGCCAGCTCTACACTGGGATCCAGCCCAACAGCTGCAACAATATGGTCCGTCTTCACCACGCGACCATCCTTCAGTTTGATCTCCACTCTGCCATCTTTGTAGGTGACACCTTTAACCAACGCTTCTGTGATGACCTTCACTCCCTCTGTAAAGGTGAGAGTTGGATTTCAGTATAAATAACTTCTTTAAAAATGTAACTTCTCTTTAAAAAATGTATAGGTTGGCAATGGCCGTCTCAGTCATTTCCACAGGGGAGAAGGAACTCCCATATACAGTCCATTAGTGAAACATACAAGTTATAGAGATTAAGAGGTTTCCCTCCTTACCGCTCTTGACTTTGGCTGTTGTCCAGTTGCTTAGATACTCCGGTAGCACCTTTCCCATGTTGCCCTTCTCAGGGAACATCTGGACCACCTCCAGGTCAGAATCAGCAGCTGGGAAAAGGATGGAAGACAGACAGACACCTTACAAAGGGGCATTTCACTGTGGTGAATGTTGGTTGTTGGTTCAGTCAGTGTAATTTCTCCCTTGATTCAGACAGTAGTCTTAACTTTAGGACTGTCCCCACTTTTAAAAATCTTGGTCGACCAAGAGAGTCTGTTCTTTCAACCAATCGGCCTAAATTTTACAACTTTTTCCATAGACACATCCTGTGTTTAATCAAATCAACTATATGCACTGAGCTGGTCTGATGCTTTAAACGAACAGTTAGATTAAATAACTAAGACACACAAATTACATTGGAGGGACTGTGTGACTAGCACCCGTTGTCTCCCTCTCCTCCCTGCTACAGCGACCACCACAGAACATCAACTGTGTGTATTGCGCTGTCCGTGTTGCTGAAGCTGCAACATAATTACAGTCATTTCTGACTGAAAAGTTATCTTACCGAAATCCCTAATTTGTTTAGGAAAAACATTCCCTATCGCAAGCACGTGGCCAATAGGACCTGACCTATAGCATATCATAGTCACATCAATAAAACAAACTGAACACCGTAACACAGCAAAATGGATGCAGAAAATGTGACAAATAAACTCGAAACGGGGGAATGTTTACTGGTTGCGCAGGAGGTAAAGGGGAAGTCAGATGTGTGGAACAAATTTGACTAGTTGTGGAAAATACAGGAGAGCAAGAAAAATAATGTAAGGAGAAAGCGCTGCATGCATATTATGTGAGGCAAACCGGTGCTGTTAGATTACAATATAATTTTTGACTGTTTGGAACCATGTAAACACAAATGATAAGCGTACCAGAGAGTCTGTTGTAAATTTTTTTAGTTTTTTTGTAAAGCCTTTATTACAGCAAAAACTCAAAACAGTCGCATTCATTTGTGAATGCAATTTTCGAAATGGAACGGTTTAGGCCTATTTATTGTTAATGCTAATTATTCAATGGTCTCTTAGTTATTTTATTTAAAAACAAAAAATGCTTGATTGCATTTCATATCATGAATGACTCCTATACTGTTTGATGACATTAACAATTACATTGATTGATACAGTAGCCTATATAAGTATTGAAATATGGGCCTAAGTAAGTTACATTATTAAGACTAAACAGGATGCGCTCTTAGGCCTACAGCTCGATGGTGGTATATAAGGCTGCTATACTAAGCCTGCTAATGATAATGACATATTGATCATAATAATAACATTAATAATAACAATAAGGAGGTAAAGGAAAAAGGTTATTATTATTATTATAAATACAAACATTCTGACAATTTGGAACAGTGTAAACAGTAAATAAATTATAAATAATACCAAGGTCTAACGAAAAAAGTGTAAAGCCTTTATTACAGCATAGCAAAGATGAAAACAGCTGAATTAGTGAAATTGTTGCGTGAGGCTTGGTGCTCAGGGAATCAGTAGGCTATGAAACAAGCACTCAAACAGGCAACAGAAGCAGGCTCTGTCTTACTTCTGTAGATATACAGTATATATGGATGATTTATAAATCAAGGCACACAACAGTTAGGCTATTGATTATAGACCTAAATAAGTTGGGGTTTCCCCTCTCCTCACTTTTCTTAGACAATTACGCAAGGGCTGTTTTCTCGTCTCCTAACTCTGCTGCTGCCGCATTGTTCTCAACACCAATATGCTGGTTAACTTTGCTATTATGCACATAGCAACATGGTCTAGGAAAAGGCGCCAATTCAACAGCGCACTGATGTGTTTCAGAATTGCAGACAGTGATCACTATCCAATGCGGGAGAAAGCGCAGTTGTTATAAAATAATATTTTATTTGTGTTGCACCATTGTATAACCATATACATTTTCAGTAGCACATGTCTTAGACTGATGGACTGTGCCATCCCCACGGCCTGCACAATGGATCAGTCCACTCAGACAGGTGTCTTGAACACCATGAAATCTCGGTCGACCAACAGCCCATACACCAAACAATCGACTACCGGTAAATAACGTCAGCCATACTTAACTTACATCTCCTGCCCAGGGCACAGGCCAGCTCACTCCCCAAGAAACCTCCTCCAATTATGGTGATGGATTTGGTGTCCCTGGAGACCTTATCCAAAGATTTGAAATCTTCAACCTAGGGATGATAGCAAAAAAGCATTTTCACAAGGTGGATTTGAATAGTAACTACAAGTATTCCCTGTCAAAAAACATACTTGCTGGCACTGTTATCTTAAAGCATAATTTATTTTGAATAATAGACATCACTATAGTTTAATGCAAAACATGACGTAACTGAGGGCTCGATTGTAACAAACCTAACGCAATGGTAAATCTAAACGCAGGCGGTAGCGCTATAGGTTCAGTAGTGTCAGAAATATTTTTGCTATTTTCAGCATCACAGTTATCCGCGTTGATGTGAAAGAGCTGGGTTTTGATGAATAAACAAGTTGTGGGTGTGTTGAGACTTGGCCCCTCACTGGCCAATCAGAACGAGCTCCATGGAGATACATGTGGTTGCTTGTGTATTTACGGTCTTTTATGTATTACCTTGGAATTCCAATGTTAGGCCATTATAGTTTGTTAATTGGCTTACAGAAAATAAATAACAAAATGTAGACCTATCTTTGCTAAATACGTTCACGTGAACCCATTTGCAGGCCACATGTTCTAAGTAATTGCATGACTTCAATTGCATTTACCCTGATATAGGGGCCAGGCCTACTGTAAATTAATTATTGATAAAGGCCTGAAAAGCGAAGGAATAATTCAAATCAAATTCTAAACAAATAGGCTGTCACACTTACAGGTACCATAATTTCTCCCTGTGGGCATATAATATTAAAACACAGACTATGGAGGGTTTAACACGCATCCAAACTTTTCACTGTAGTTGGACAAAGATCCAATATAAATAGCAAGGGAGAACGTCCACTTACGTTATACTGCTCCCAAATAGGCCTGTGTTTTACAGTGAGGGAAAAAAGTATTTGATCCCCTGCTGATTTTGTACGTTTGCCCACTGACAAAGACATGATCAGTCTATAATTTTAATGGTAGGTTTATTTGAACAGTGAGAGACAGAATAACAACAACAAAAATCCAGAAAAACGCATGTTAAAAATGTTATAGATTGATTTGCATTTTAAATGAGGGAAATAAGTATTTGACCCCCTCTCAATCAGAAAGATTGCTGGCTCCCAGGTGTCTTTTATACAGGTAACGAGCTGAGATTAGGAGCACACTCTTAAAGGGAGTGCTCCTAATCTCAGCTTGATACCTGTATAAAAAAAGACACCTGTCCACAGAAGCAATCAATCAGATTCCAAACTCTCCACCATGGCCATGACCAAAGAGCTCTCCAAGGATGTCAGGGACAAGATTGTAGACCTACACAAGGCTGGAATGGGCTACAAGACCATCGCCAAGCAGCTTGATGAGAAGGTGACAACAGTTGGTGTGATTATTTGCAAATGGAAGAAACACAAAATAACTGTCAATCTCCCTCAGCCTGGGGCTCCATGCAAGATCTCACCTCCTGGAGTTGCAATGATCATGAGAACGGTGAAGAATCAGCCCAGAACTACATGGGAGGATCTTGCCAATGATCTCAAGGCAGCTGGGACCATAGTCACCAAGAAAACAATTGGTAACACACTACGCCGTGAAGGACTGAAATCCTGCAGTGCCCGCAAGGTCCCCCTGCTCAAGAAAGCACATATACATGCCCGTCTGAAGTTTGCCAATGAACATCTGAACGATTCAGAGGAGAACTGGGTGAAAGTGTTGTGGTCAGATGAGACCAAAATGGAGCTCTTTGGCATCAACTCAACTCGCCGTGTTTGGAGAAGGAGGAATGCTGCCTATGACCCCAAGAACACCATCCCCACCGTCAAACTTGGAGGTGGAAACATTATGCTTTGGGGGTGTTTTTCTGCTAAGGGGACAGGACAACTTCACCGCATCAAAGGGACGATGGACGGGGCCATGTGCCGTCAAATCTTGGGTGAGAACCTCCTTCCCTTAGCCAGGGCATTGAAAATGGGTCGTGGATGGTTATTCCAGCATGACAATGACCCAAAACACACGGCCAAGGCAACAAAGGAGTGGCTCAAGAAGAAGCACATTAAGGTCCTGGAGTGGCCTAGCCAGTCTCCAGACCTTAATCCCATAGAAAATCTGTGGAGGGAGCTGAAGGTTTGAGTTGCCAAATGTCAGCCTCGAAACCTTCATGACTTGGAGAAGATCTGCAAAGAGGAGTGGGACAAAATCCCTCCTGAGATGTGTGCAAACCTGGTGGCCAACTACAAGAAACATCTGACCTCTGTGATTGCCAACAAGGGTTTTGCCACCAAGTACTAAATCATGTTTTGCAGAGGGGTCAAATACTTATTTCCCTCATTAAAATGCAAATCAATTGATAACATTTTTGACATGCGTTTTTCTGGATTTTTGTTGTTGTTATTCTGTCTCTCACTGTTCAAATAAACCTACCATTAAAATTATAGACTGATTATTTCTTTGTCAGTGGGCAAACGTACAAAATCAGCAGGGGATCAAATACTTTTTTCCCCTCACTGTATGAACATAATCGGAACCATTTCACAGGTCAGATCGCATTCACACATGTCCAGAAGTTGCATTGCAAGCGCGCCACGTTGTCAACATAAAACCAGGAAGGTAAATCCTTCTAACAAGTTTGGTTGTAATAAAATGTAACGAAAAACAATGTTTATTTTTTAATGTAATGATATCATTAAAATGGCCAGGATAAAAAAGACAGGCATTGCTGTCGAACCAGCCTTCGCTATAGTAGGCCTAAGGAAGGGCTTGGGATTTTAACATATGAAACGGAAAACAAGCCATTTTTACAGGTAACAGATAACTTCTATATACATGAGGTTCACCGGTATTCACCGAGGTTCTCATCTCTTTTTTAAATTAAAAACATACAATCTACTTGCAGTGAAGCCGCTCAACATTTACATTACACTCAGTCATCTAACAGACTCCCATCCAGAGCGACCCACAGAAGCAACCAGGGTTAACGCCCTGCTCAAGGGCACGTCGACAGATCTCCCACAAGGTCAAAAACGGGAACCAGAACCAGCGAACTATCTGCCACCGGCCCAAGCTCCCAACCGCCAGGCCACCAGCACAGTTCCCCGACAGCTGCCCCTCAACCATCCGAGACCACCCCCAAAAAAAAAACAACGTAAAATTAAATATTTCCATTACCCACCCCCAAGACACCCGCCGCCAATGCACCAACAAAATTAACAAAAGAGAAAAACAAAGGAAAACAATGCAAAAACAGAAGACATCAAGGACACCAAAAATCATAACAGCAAGGCCAACTGAATGTTTGAGTGCATGTATGGCACTATTTACGTGTGTGTGTCCGTGTATGTGCACGTTTGAATGAGAGTGTGTGTATGTATTTGCATGTGTACAAACACCTGCGCGGCATCAGCCTCAGGCAAACAGGCATTCGCTGTAACAACGTTGCCCCTCAGTGTCATTCAAACTTACTTTTTGTTTTATTTTGGCTTTATTTTTTTACTTTTATATATTTGACCATCATTCTATCCCCCGCCCAGCAACTCCACTCCCACATCCCAACCCTCAGCCCATCCCAGCTGGCCACCCTCGTCGGATTTCTACGCACCATACATATTTCAACTATGCTGTGATGTTTAACATACAATTTGAATCTATTTAATCGAATAGAATCCACAGATTGCGAGTTGAAGATAAATACTTTTACTAAGAGTATGTATATTAGTAATTGAATGACCAGGTCTCTCCAGATCTCCCAACAATGCTATTTCTAGGGTCAATATTAGATTAATGTTATGCTTTTTCAGCCATTCCTGAACCGGAGACCAGAAACAGGCTACCTGAGGGCAATACCAAAACAAATGATCTATTGATTCTGTATCCTCACAACAAAATCTGCAGAGCTGCGATGATTGTATGCCCCAAATATTCAACATTTTGTTGGTGGCAAGAATTCTGTACAATAATTTTAGCTGAAAAGCACGTAGTCTTGAATCTTGCATCATATTTGTATATATCAACTCATACACACTGTACCATGGAATCGGTACATCACACATCTCATCTCGTTTCATGATGGACATGTATACTGCATCATGGAGGGTTTTATGCACGTCCAAAACGGGACCTGCATGACTAAAATGATGTGGGCCTGCCTACAATGCATAGATAAAAAGGGAACGTCAGCTCAGTTTTACTCCTCTCAAACTTGATATTTTAATAAAGCTTTGGTGATTAAGATTTATTTCCAAGCGGTCTCAGGAGCCAAACCCTTTATCGACAGTCTTGACTACTTCGCGATTGAATTGGGCAGACAAAAAAAAAGCCTTTCTCGCTGCCTGAAATTAGCACTTTGGATCATGTTTTTAAGGACACCGCAAATATTTCCACCCCGCCCATCTGAGCGCAAGCGAGCTGATATAAGACAGGTACATTTCCGAACCTGGCTTTAGGGCTGGAAAATGCCAGTGCGCCAGTTTTTACATGACGAAATTGCAAACTAACGTGCGTTTGACACTAGCGCCGCCTTAACTCCAGCCCGAAAATAGAGCCACCAGATAGCGTCAATCAAGCACAAAGGCTCCCCCTGGTGGCTCTCCTTACGGATAGAACATGTCGAAGTTATGCCGTGCAGTCCCTGAAGATGACTAAAATAATAGCCCCTACCGAACATTGTAAAGGACCTAGCTTCAGCATGTTACGTTGTCATGTCAGCGGTACCAAACACCAAATTAATGAATGATCGTCTTCTGGCTACTGCCCACACCTTTCAAAACATCTGATTCTGAAGGCAATGTGTTTACCTTTCTAAACAGTGTAGTCCTCTTTGTCACCTCTTCTCCGGCTCTCTCAATCACTTGCAGATTCCTTGGGACTCCACCTTAAGAAAGAAAGCTCAAATTAATTGCTGCTCAGTGTACAAGTCCTAGCCTGTTGTGAATGTCGCACCCAACTCAGCAGCTAAACTGGATGTGCTCCATAAGATGGATTTATCATCATGGCTTACCTGTGGCAATCAGGCACTTATCATAGGAGATCTCTGTGTTGTCACTCAGTGTCACTTTGTTCCCCCTCACGTCCATGTGCACCACCTGAAGAAGATTGGGGAAGGTTTGATAAAAAATGTATATTACGACAACGTACTCACTCACAGATTATTCTTCATGAGGTTGGGTGCTGGATTCTCTTAGTAAAATACATTGAGTGAAATGGACAGCACTCTAAGGATACACTTTAATAATTCATTCACCAATAAATTAATTATTGAAGATTATCCTTGGATGCTGTCCATTGCATTCTCCAAGAAGGTTTGATAAATCCTTTTACTAAATCGGAATAAGTACTGTTTGGAAAAAGATGGTATAACTAATTAAATGTAAGCAAATTCTTCAATTATATAGAAAATAACTCAAGACCAGAATGCTTTGCTATAAAAAACAAAAAGCACCAAACCTTTTTCCCAGTGAGCACAGCCACTCCTCCATTCTCCACTTTCTCCAAATCCTGAGGACTGACATAGAATGAGGGAGGCTGGAAGTAGATGCTGAAAACCAGAAATAAACATGCATTAATATAGGAATATTGCATATGATGACTGTTCTGTAAACATGTGTGCACACACACACACACCTCCTCTCCTTGCCGTTCCACTGTTTGAAGCGCAGGGTGTCAACCACACTGGGGTCATCAGAGAACCACAGCTCCTTGGAGAGAGGAGGCCTCATGTACGGAAGGTCTGGTTCATCAGTGATAATCAATACCTGTGGACAGATAAAAACAAAAATATATTTTGGGTAAAGTGCTAAAATAGATTAGTCATGTCTAAAGAAATCAACATGAGGTATTCTGCGAAACCTAAACCATGAGCCTACTTATCATAACACTGCTTGCTAAGTTCTTGGTGACTCCATAGATCAACAACAGAGAGAAGCCCACTAACCCTGGCTCCTGGGTCCCTGGCCCTGATGGAGCGTGCTGCAGCAAAGGAGGCCGTGCCTCCGCCAATCAAGAGGTATGGGGCGTGTGATGGAAACTCAGGGGTAGGTGCAGGGACCTCGGCAGGTGCAACAGTTGCAGGTTCCGCAGCTGGGACAGCAAAGAGGTAAAATCACTGTCTCATCTGACACTGTGGACTCAGAGGTAGACCCAAAGCATGCTGCATCCTGCTGTACAGTGGAAAACCTCTAGTCTAAAAACACCAGAACCATGTGTAGGAGATTATCGTTTAGCTGTACAATGATGACCATTGCACAAGTAACCTTAAAAACAAAAAGTAAATTGTTATCCATCCATGTGAGAGCTTTATCACTTAGCATAACCAGGACCCAAACATAGACCACAAGTAACCTTAACAGGGAAGGAGAAAATGAAATCAAGGTAACCATCAACTGTAGTAACCGTATCGTGTTTACAGGAAAAACCATAGTGCTGTGTTGTCTGTCTGCCCCCTCCAGCAGAGGCTGGACTCAGGTCTTACCACTCTCCGTCTCAGTCGTAGTTTGCGGCGCCACTGTTTCTGCAGGAAGGCATTCTGCTACTGGTGTTGATTCTGTTAGTATAACCGAAGTGTTAGGCAAATTGGGGGGAAAAAATCTGAAAATCAATTTTGATCATTGAAAATATGGGATTATTTTCCCATGCACTGGTCTGAGTGTTTACCACTCTCCACAACGGGAGCAGGAGGCTCTTCTGTAACCTCTACGGGGGACGGTTCCACTAAAGGTTCTGTTTAGCACAATGGCATATTTAAAATTTAACTGCCTATTCATTAGGCTAGTAGCGACTTCACACTTACAAAAAAAACGTAATCTTCATTGGCCAAAGCTCTTACCACTCGGAGCTGGTGAACTTGGCTGCTCCACTGCTTCTTCTGAGACAGAATCAGCTACAGGTGCTGCTTCTGTTAGCATGGGTCCATAGTTATTTAATGTTTTATAAACTCTCTCCATTTCCACTAAAATAAAGATGAAAAAGTATTTCTTCCATAAAGTCAGATCTTACCACTCAACTACTGGCTCAGCAGCAGGCGTCTCTACTGATTCTTCAGGAGCTGGTTCTACCACCGGTTCAGGTGCTGTTGGGGGTAATCCATAGTCCATGATTATAGGGTGAACTCCACATTAAAAACCTATGGGAGTGGAGGGCCTGCTTTCTTCGTCCATGCAACCATGCCTTACCAATCTCAACCTCTGGTGTGGCGGGAGGATCCTCTGGTTCCACTGCAGCAACTTCAGGGGACACTTCTGTGTATTTGACCAACATTCTTTTAAAAAGCTTCTGGGGGGGGGGTCTATAATACTTACAGGCCAAGCATTGATTCGACTCAAATGGGGAGTTTACTAGCAACTTTTAGCTATCACCCTCACCTTCGACAATAGGGGTTACTTCCGGAGTTTCCGCAGGAGCATCTTCCGTAACAGGAGTAATCTCTGTTAGTAGGCATGACCGTAAAGGTTGAGGGGAGTGGTAGAAAAACAGAATGCTTGAAAACGTGCTGCACTGGTTTTAGCTCTTCTCCATTTGATATGATGTAGGCAGCTCAAAGGACTTTATAGAGGAGTTAACTGTAAAGGTGGGATCTACCTCCCTCAATTAGCAGAACCAGAACATTAAGGCAAACCATATTGCAATAACACACAAAAAATTCAGTTTAAACAATATGCAATAAAAAAACAGAACATTCCCATAACATCCAATAGTTATAACGGGAAAAGATGCAGAGATAGGAAAGGCTGTTGTGTTAGTCAAGATTTTAAACTAATTAAAATCAAACTTAAAGTTTGATTGACACAGAAAATGTGAGACAGGAGATCCATTCACAATCATGGACCTGTGGGCTAGGTATTCCGTCAACCAACAGACATCCATAGATAGCCAACAAACGCCAATGACTATGCCCCCACCAACCTGTCCCATCCAATTGTTACATTCAATTATCCCATCCTAGCTATACATTTGAAATAGTACACATTACATTCAAGGACATGGTATGGCGGGGCATGAGTGGAGTTCCACAATACATGTGCTGTCACAAAACAAGGTCAGATGAGTACACATTGTACCCAGATAGTTGATCCAAGTTTGAGAAGACAAAAAAAACTTGCAGAATAGGAACAAAGTAGAGATAACAAACTGTGACAACAGGGAAATGTGCTGAAGGGAGGTGAGCCACTTGAAGAGGGTGTTAAAACAGAGAAACAGTCACATGCCACAGATAGAACAGGAGGTTAGACCCGAAACTGGCCCCATGCAACACTCAGGACATGTAACTAGATAAGCCAGTTCTCAGTCTCTGAACTTAAGCACCTCTATACACATAATGGGGTGTGAATGCTTTTGGAAGTTCCAGACATGTGACAGAGGTATATATGTATATGAATAGCTATATAATCTATAGAACCTGTAGATAGTTCTGTTGTTTCACAGGGGGCGGGTTCCTCTGGAGGTGGGGAGCTCTCCTCCATAGCTGAAAGCGGGGCTTCGCTCTCAGCTGCTATAGGCTCAGAGCTCTCCTCGCTCTCAGCTGCTATAGGCTCAGAGCTCTCCTCGCTCTCAGCTGCTATAGGCTCAGAGCTCTCCTCGCTCTCAGCTGCTATAGGCTCAGAGCTCTCCTCGCTCTCAGCTGCTATAGGCTCAGAGCTCTCCTCGCTCTCAGCTGCTATAGGCTCAGAGCTCTCCTCGCTCTCAGCTGCTATAGGCTCAGAGCTCTCCTCGCTCTCAGCTGCTATAGGCTCAGAGCTCTCCTCGCTCTCAGCTGCTATAGGCTCAGAGCTCTCCTCGCTCTCAGCTGCTATAGGCTCAGAGCTCTCCTCGCTCTCAGCTGCTACAGGCCCAGAGCTCGCCTCGCTCTCAGCTGCTACAGGCCCAGAGCTCGCCTCGCTCTCAGCTGCTACAGGCCCAGAGCCAGAACCCTCCTCAGAGGTCTCTTCATGGTGAGAGATCACATGCAAAATCAACATATATTAGTAGCTAAAGGCCTTCTACACTGCTCCAACAGCTAAGGGCCGTATGATTGACCAAACGTGGCTAGGTTGAACAAATAGAAAGCAGAAGCATGGTAGGTTGGTAGACAAAACTATAGTTTATGTGTTAGCTTTACTTTTACTATTTACAAACTATTAATAACAGCGGAATTAGTGCTGCATACAGAAGTGACATTGGTGTGATGCCAGGGGTAACTGCATTAGAGTATTCATGTTTTCAGTGAAATGTTGCTATGCCCACCAAACTTAAAAATCTGAAAAGTCACAAATAAAAAAATAAAGAACCATGTAAATTAAAACATATCCAAACATAAGCACCCATGCCCCCTAGTGGTGCTTTTCCAGAATTCTACAATAAACGTCTAAATATAAAATATATAGGCTTATGTGTTTTTCATCTTAAGAAAAGTCATCAAATAATCCTTTATTCTAGGGTTTGAACACTGGTTTATACCATTTCTCAAAAATAGGCTCAATGCCTAGCAAGAACCCACAGGGTCAAATTTAACAACAATCTTGCTTTCATCTGGACTACGCAACATAATTCAGCCTTTTAAGAGTCTTACTTGACTACTAATGTTATACCATGATGCACATTGTTACATAAAACACAATACAGATATGTTAATGTATGACATTGCCATGAATAGGGGTTGGAGACAGGATTGTTATCCGCAAGCAACTAAAATTCTCACCTTCTGGAGTTTCAGCAGCTTGTTCGCCTGAAAGACAAGATATACACCACAAGGGTAATTTTGTTAAACTGTAAAGACAAAAAAAATGCAGATGTGATTTCAGACTGCCAACGTGTGTTATGAATCACACGTTCTCACCTGGGGCCTCTGTGATTGGTTGTGCTGGGACTACCTTATTTGGTCTGGAAGCAATTTCATCAATTCGTTCCTGATATCGCTCTTTGTCTTCTTTGATGGTGCGGTAAGCCTGTGAAGATACAAAACATTACATCTTTAAACCTCTTTTCAGGGATTTTTCTGCCATTTAAATCCTTGGGCGGGCCACCTAAGCGTTTTTTCAGGACACCTAAGTCCAAACAGTGTAAAAACAAATTAGTTTTTGTGATGGAAAAACGCTTTCAGTGTAAACTTAAACAACTAAAACCAGATATAAAGTATGTAGAAATTATAATGGACCCTTTATATTTTTCTTTAAATATAATCTTTGAGAACTAACAATCACCAAAATAAAACCTAGACAGTCAGTGAGAATTGAAAATTCCAAAAACAATTAATCTAGCAGTATTGATTTTGTTATTATGTTTGAGCAAAAGAACAGCATTAGCCATAGCAAAATGTATAGAATTGCAGGAAATTAGCTTTAAAACAGCACAACGTTCTCTCAGCACCATGGAGAAATGTGTAGAATTGTAGGAAACTGGCTTAAAAATGCAAAAATGTTTCTACAATCGCCAAGATGGAGGCATCTAAAATGTTCTCTAAAATGCAGCCGCGCTGACGGGCCCGACCACGCCCACCACCTAAGCCCCTTTTTGATCCAGAAAAAAACAAAAACTTGCTTTTTGAACTCACTTGAATCTTAAATAACTACATTTGCCAGGTTGAAAACCAGAAGGTCCAACATACAGTATTTAAAGGCCTCTGGCAAAAGACATAATGAATGGGTGAATGAGGCAAGAGGGCAATGACAACAACTGTTCAATTCCATTGAATAAATTCATACATAAATCATTAATAGGGTGACCCACACAGTTATGGCCTGGCCAAAACCCAGAAGACATCAAATGCAGACCAGACTTGAAATAGCACCTTACAGTTTGAAGCCCTGATGACATTTTGACTGTACTAAAACGGTCATCAGCTACAAAGGTCAACGACCTATGGTGTCCAATATCTTTGCCTGACTTGTTTAGTTATATTTAAGCTAGCCTATAGCACTAACCACGTAACAGAACACTTTCACAACAAAGCATGATTCACAGTATTACAATCAAAATCCTTTTCATTCACATTGTGATTAGACAAAAGTATAATGCACTGAAACTAGAGTGTGCATAACAAAGAAATGGGCAGGATATTTATTACTTACATAAAATCCTCCCCCTACACAGGTTGCTCCAATTAGGAGGTAGTACAAGTTGTTGTCCCCTCCCCTCCCTGGAGCTCCTGAGGACATGTGGGCCTGTGGAACCAGTGTAAGTCTTCTCTCATTGTTCAACACTGAAATGAATCAAGGTGTGTGTTAAGTACTGGGCTGGAGCAAAAGCCTGTACATACAGTAGCTGTCCTTGACTAGAGTTGAGGACTCCTGCTGTAGTGTTTTCCATTAGCCTAACTCAAGTAGTACATTACCTTTGAGTGGATTAATGGTTATAAAGTAAACATAAATAGCCTGCATGTGACAAGTGATGACACTAGTCATTTCTGGTGATTTCATAAAGGTATTTAACATATCAGATGAATCTGTTCTTTGTCTCACCATCTCAATAAGACCTTATCTGCAAAGATAACCTGACTGGCTGATAATGATGCATGGCTCAATCATACTAATACTTCCTAATATACATATACACCCGATGGATGATCCAGTTTGATATTATAAACAGTGACCAAGACAAAGGAGATGATTGTGGACTACAGGAAAATAAAGAGGACTGAGCACGCCCCCATTCTCATCGACGGGGCTGTAGTGGAACAGGTTGAGAGCTTCAAGTTCCTTGGGGTCCACATCACCAACGAACTATCATGGTCCAAACACACCAAGACAGTCGTGAAGAGGGCACGACAAAGCCTATTCCCCCTCAGGAGACTGAAAAGATTTGGCATGGGTCCTCAGATCCTCAAAAAATTCTACAGCTGCACCATCGAGAGCATCCTGACTGGTTGCATCACCGCCTGGTATGGCAACTGCTTGGCCTCCGACCGCAAGGCACTACAGAGGGTAGTGCGTACGGCCCAGTACATCACTGGGGCCAAGCTTCCTGCCATCCAGGACCTCTATACCAGGCGGTGTCAGAGGAAGGCCCTCAAAATTGTCAAAGACTCCAGCCACCCTAGTCATAGACTGTTCTCTCTGCTACCGCACGGCAAGCGGTACCTGAGTGCCAAGTCTAGGTCCAAAAGACTTCTCAACAGCTTCTACCCCCAAGCCATAAGACTCCTGAACAGCTAATCATGGCTACCCGGACTATTTGCACTGCCCCCCCACCCCATCCTTTTTACGCTGCTGCTACTCTGTTAATTATTTATGCATAGTCACTTTAACTCCACCCACATGTACATATTACCTCAACTAGCCGGCGCACATTGACTCTGCAACGGTACCCCCTGGATATATAGCCTCCCTACTGTTATTTTACTTCTGCTCTTTTTTTTCTCAACACTTTTTTTGTTAAAAATAAATGCACTGTTGGTTAAGGGCTGTAAGTAAGCATTTCACTGTGATGTCTGCACCTGTTGTATTCGGCGCATGTGACCAATACAATTTGATTTGATTTGATTTGATGTGTATATACACCCGTGACCGTGTTACAAGCTCAGCCCACAAGTTATATAATTCATTCGAATAGCGCCAAAATGTGATAAAAAAATAACTGAAGTTTCAAGTTCACATCTAGTTCAGCTGGCTTACTGGACTTTTTTCCTACAACATTTTTTGTAACGATGGTCCAATGAGGTTGAGATGACGGTGCCCACCACGTAGCAACGGTGGACATACTTTCTAGCAACGACCTTGGCGGAATACATGACCATGGGGGAGGTTGCACGACAACAGTTATTATATGACAGGGCCACGTCTGTTTAAATGCGATAATATTTTATCTTAGTTAACATACAGATCTTTGTGTTTCATTACCCACCAAGTGAAGTGAGCCAGCTGACTACTGCTAGTTAATATAACGTTAGCTGACTGTTTAGTTAGTTAGCTAGCTAACTAACAGTAGCTAACTATCCGAATCTGTAGTTAGTGCATATTGCTGCACATTACATGTCTAACGTTACTGGCTAGCTAACCTAGCTAAGTTACCAGACTGAAGTAGTTAATGTTTGACTTGGGGTGTAGTGTACAGTTTAAAAATATATAGCTATATTTTGGATATGTATTGCTTGTTAGCCTACCCAACCGGCTAACAACTGCACAGTTTCAAAGTTGCACTGGCTATCCAGGGCCCACCAAGTTGTTAACGTTAATTAGCTACGTTAATTAACGTTAGCAATTTTACTTACCTGCTCCCCTTGCATTTTGCAGGCACAAAGTTGAAGAGGCTCTGGCGAGTGGAGCGAACTTCTTCCACAGGTTTTTACACGTCCACATTGTGACACCACTGTGTTGTGAGTTCACGATCGATAAAGAAACCGCTAGCTACAAGCTAGATCTACAACACTGTCCTTGGCACGCTTTTGCCAGACTTCTCGTTTAACTAGCTAGTACCACAGGAATAATTAGAACGGCTAGTACTAGCTATCAGGCCAGCCAGATACGTTATTAGGTCATCTGATTCAAAGGCGTTTTTTTTTGTTGTCATCGCTCAATGCCCGCCCATTCCACCATTTAATTGGTAGTTGACGTTACGTGTGCACGTGCTTTCGATGCACATTGGCTCACACGCATGTGTTCGAGCATATCAACAATTTCTCTGGTTTCAATTTTGCGCAGATGCAGTCATGCTTGTTCAGGAGAGTTGGCGTGCACAAGACTGCGTAAGTAGGCCTACTCTAATAAATAGATTGTAAAAAATAATGATTACAGCAAATTTGGTTTAAAACTTTATGAGATCTGGTCCTAAAACCCCCAGTGTATTATACAATCAGAGCTGGGGAAGCATAACTGTCACTGACAAGTCAGTTGGAGCAAACTCTGGTGCCATTTATTTATTACATCGTTGGAAAAATAGCCAAGAAAAACATTGTCTTGGCAGGAATTTTAATTGAATGTGTTCATTCATTCACGTGTAATAATACAATTTTGAATGTACCACCATTCGTTTTTTTGAAACCTTGGAACTTATCTGTTGTTCCTGTAGACCGGTTGCTTGGAGTTAAAACATGCAGGTGAAGTCTACAAGTCAAGCTAACCAGCTACTCCTGAGATCTGTGAGACTGTCTTAAAGCTAAATGAAGGTCTGCACTAAAAACAGCATGCTGTTGGTCCAGGCCTGATGTCCTGCCACATCACATTCCTGCTGCCTTTGGAAACATGGAATACCTCATAGCTAGCTTTTTTTCATTTAATGGCAACTATCAAAGAAAGATTCTACTGACAGACCTGAAAAATGTCAAATCAATAGGCAATATACCCTTTTGTTTTGATCTGTAAATAAATGTCAAGTGCAGTTTGTCAATGTGGTGAGTTGTAGACTGGCAAAAAAGTTGACCTTTTAGACAAACACTGTTTGTTGAGTTCAATGTTAAATGGCCATAAAGAGTTAAACCCCCTATTTTACAGTACACCAGCTTGTATATTAGACTATAGAAACAATGGTATGCTTCACTCAAATATCTTTATACTATATCATATTTACATTTTAGTCATTTAGCAGATGCTCTTATCCAGAGCGACTTACAGTTAGTGACTGCATACATTTTTCATATCATTTTCACTGATTGATAAGTGTAGCAGTGCTTTAGTAAAAATCTAAATGCTTTAATAAAGGCCAAGTCATCAAATCATACTTGTAACTACTGGCAATTACATTATTATCTCATGCATGTCTTCTATACCTTCGCTGAACCAGCCTTTTGAAGGAAAGGATTACATTCTAACACAGTTAACTCAAATAAAACATGAAGTACCAAAAAACCTACATGGAATTAAGATTTTATTTAAAGCTATTCAGAAAGGCTTAGAGAGAGAATGAGTGACAAATGTACTATTGCTATATAAAAGCACATTGTTTTGAGCGGTGGTGTAGTGGTATAAAAATAGGTGGGTAAACTGATCGCCGGTCGCAGTGAAAAAAGCAACACTCCACACACATGCAATGCATTTTTCTGCGTTTACCCTCCACTACGCCACTGGTTTTGAGGAATAAAAATAAAGTCTATACAGAAGCAGTATTCATCTGAAATACGAAAAATGCCAACTTGACACTATTTTAAAACAAAAAAAAATCAGAATATTCCCCATACAATTTTCACAGTACATTAAATGTAATAATCCAAGTATGACTTCAAATATAGTACAGTTTGAAAAGTAAAAAAGTTGAATTGACGATTTTAGAATCTGCGACGCTTGTTGGCAAAATCAGCAGGGCCTTGGCCGGGGGCCCTTGGGAAGCCAGGCTGGCCTCCTACAGGCATGATGTCGTTTCCTGCCCCCTGTTGGAGAAAACAAAAAAGAAATGTAACATGGGCGACAATTAGAAAAATTGAAGCGAGTCTGTTGCAGCTGTATATTTACATGACACTTTATCAGGATACATATTTGGTTCTCTGTTCGCACAATGCATTTGTTAATCTTGGTATGTAAATATATTGTTTGTTATTCGGTCCTCTGTAGCTCAATTGGTAGAGCATGGCGCTTGTACCGCCAGGGTAGTGGGTTCGATCCCCGGGACTACCCATACCTAAAAAAAATGTATGCACGCATGACTAAGTCGCTTTGGATAAAAGCGTCTGCTAAATGGCATATTATATTATTATAAGTGGTCTCTAATATTACCATTAAAGGGGGGTTCTCGGCAGGCATGTTGGCAGCTCCAGGGTTGGGCCCGCTAGGCTTTCCTTCACCACCACCCATTGAGTTTCTGTTCATTCCTTGACCTACACCAAACCAAAACAGACAACACATCAGCAAACCAATGCAATATATACTAGATAACACGGTACCCTTGATAGCTCAGTGAAGATCTGACCGCTAACTCATCTCATATGTATATACTGTATTCTATACTATTCTACTGTATCTTAGTCAATGCCGCTCTGACATCGCTCGTCCATATATGTAAATATTCTTAATTCATTCCTTACTTAGATGTGTGTATTGGGTATATGTTCTGAAATTGTTAGATATTACTGCACTGTCGGAGCTAGAAGCACAAGCATTTTGCTACACCCGCAATAACATCTGCTAAACACATGTATGTGACCAATAAAATGTGATTTAATGGAAAACTTACCTTGCATGTGCATCCGCATCTCCTGCTCCCACAAAAAAAAGGATGAAAACATATTATTATTATTTATTATTATATTAGAAAGGCATTCTTTAAATCAGATACATTAAACAAGACAGCTTTCAGAATCCAACCAAAATAGTTGTTTTAGCGAATACTTGTCCTTTTTCCAATTGCTGAATACCAGTAACCACAAACAAAACACAATTGTAAAGATGCTTAGAAATATTTTAGGCAACTTTCATTTCTGTGTATTGAGGAATAATGATTGATTTTTCTTTTAAATCTGTGCGTTTAACCAGTGTCAAGAAGCAAAGACTCACATTTCCAGGGAAGTTCCCCTTGAAGCCCTCCTGCTGCCGCCTCATCCTCTCCTCGGTGTGCATCCTCATCTCCTCCTCCCTCCTGCGACGCTCCTCTTCCTGACGCAACTCCATCTGCTTCCTCTTCTGCAGCTCCTGATTATGGAGCTCCTCCATTCTCCTCAACTCCTCCTGACGCCTCAGCAGGTCTGTAATGAGATGAACACCCCAATTGTTAGTCACCCAGTGTATAGACCTAAACAATATGAATCAATTGCCAACAGGACTACATTCAAGCGGTGTAGTATAAGATTGACATCTGGGCTAAATCTGGTGGTAGGACACTTCAAGGAATACACATTTTCCCATAAGACACCACGTTGTGTTCATCAGTGTCCTAAACTTTGTATTGATAAGGCATCTTTAGAGTGGACCGAGACCATACATACCTTGTCTCATCAGGACAACCTGGTGCTCATGTCTGGCTGCCTCCATTTCCTGCTCCAGCTTCTCCTGAGCCTCCTTGATGTTCCTGTCCACCTGCTCATACTGTTGCTTCTCCATCTCCAACAGGGCCTTCCAGCGCATGGCATACTCATACTCAAATGTCCCTGGCTGAGCAAACCTCGGTGGATGCTCCCGCTCCCTGGCGGAGAGATTTTACACAAGAAAAACAGCTCAGTACGCAACATTTTCATGTTATGGATTGTACCTCTTTTCAGCAGCAAAGTGTGAGATTGTTGTACGCACAGTTCTGACCAATGCATTCTGAGAAAGCATGCCAACTCAGTATGATTACTCACTTGTGAAAAACTTGGTTTTTGTTCACAATCCTCTCTGGCAGTCCCTCATCCTCATCAAACTGCTCCATTGGCTCGACTGTTACTGGCCTGGGGAATCTGACAGCGGAAAACAATCAGCATGACTTTTGCCAATTTGAAAACATCACAACAAATGCATTTGAAACGTCAACATGTTTTTTTAAAATACATTTACAGCATTATACTTACGCGGTCAATAGAAAGGCTCCATCTGCACACCTATCCAAAGCCTTCCTTGCCGCAGGCTTGGCTGTGTATTCCACAATCCCTTTTCCTGTGGGTCTCCCTCTATCATCCACTATAACTATGGCCCTTTCGATCTGGCCAAAGAAGGAGAAAGCCTCTTCCAGGAGCTCATTGGAAATGAACTGTGGCAAATTCCTCACAGCTAGAGCAGCACCATGTGTCGCAAACCGCACGCGCAACTGTCTGCCTCTGAATGAGGTTTCATCAAGTTCGGCTTTAGCAATCTCAGCCACTGTTTTTGTCTCCTGTTGGTAGAAAATTATAAAATAAGAACATTTCCAAAGTAGTCACATGAATACAAAGGTTGGTTGTTTCGCAACAAAACCAACGCTTGCGCAACAATTGGGAAAAACAGACGAGGTTGGCATCAGCATGCATCAGTTTGGCTGGCGCCCAACTGAACTCAGCTAGCCAAACATGTCTGCTTGCATACTCCCTTAAAAGACATTCGCTTGAAAAACGAGAAAAAAGCGGCAATAGCACCGTTTGTCCATTTTGAGACGCCATCGCCAGTATACACTTCCTCAAAAGTCAGAATGAATCTAAGATAACATTTTTGTCAAAGAGATCTTAGTCACGCAATTTCACATCTAAGATGTTTGGTGCAGTATTTCTCAATGAAAAACATTGCATGAAAACAAGTTGTCTCTGGTTGAATGACAAAGACTATTGAAGCATCCCTACTGTTGACCAATCACCAACGAAGGGGTGTAGACTTCGGCTCCGAACTTCAGCTTGCCTCCAGAAAAAAATGTGTGCCCGAACAGCTGAAAAAAGTCCAAAATGTCACAAAATGTTGTCATAATATATGCACGAACTCTTTCGAACTGTGGACGCCTTTAGACTGTTGACAACATAACTATAGTTCGTCTCCATATGTTCGTTGAAAACAAACACAATGAGCACTTGTCTCACATACATCGTTAGTTACAGTTGTTGATTAGCTAGCGAATTTTTGCCATATTAACACAGACATGACAGTCAAAACACCTCAAAACAAGACATGGTATCAATAAGATACATGCTGAAACGAAGCGACCTTTTATTCCCCACTGTTGCTAACTATCTAACTGTTCAGATTCATAACAACTCACACCTTCCAGCCACATCGTTGCGCAAATCATGTGTGATATCAGTCAACCAGTCTGTTTTCCCTATAATTTAGGATTGAGGAATATAACTTCCATCTCTTGAATATGCTAGTGACAGAGTGGCCATTCCACCTGACCGGGGTGCGAACTCACAACCCTTCTCAACGTAACACAACTCACTCGAGACACTGTCAATAGCACTGACCTAGAAATGCCAAGGCAATTCTGAATCCGGGGCGACAGCATTTATAGATCTTGGTAAGGCAGTAGCGATGCACTTGGTTATCCACTACACTAGCAACTTACCAATCTAATGAATCCAAACCCCCTGTCCTTGTTGATGAAAATCTCAGCTGCCTTGCCATACTTGGAAAACAACTTCTCCACCTCTGCCTCTGTAACACCAGTTGGTAAATTTCCCACAAAGAGACGGCTACGCTGAGTGTAAGTCTTCTCTCCAGGTTTCCTGAAGTTCTGTAGATCTATGGTAATCCCAGCATCTACAGAGAAGCAAAATATTAGAATCATCTAATACAGGAGGATTTCATTTCCTTCCAAAACAGAGTTCAGGAGTCAATGAATCCAATCTTACTTGGGCTCTCCTGCTCATCTGCATGCTGTCCATTGCTGTTATCTCCAGGTTTTTTCTGATTCTCCATCTGGTGTCTAGATGGGCCATGATTCTGCTGTTCACCACGGTGGCCCCAGTTTCCTTGCATCTAATAAAAAGGACAGTCATTAACACAGAGTCACTACATTATAGCGAACATAATCGGGTTAATTGGTTGTTTTTTTAAATGAAAGATTTCAAAGCCAGAGGAACGATATACGTTAGTTGGCTATCTAGACGAGTGTTTAACGTTAGTTAGTTATATAACTGCTAATTTCACAGTCAAAAAATATTTTTGCCTAACGTTTAGCAAGGAAATAGTCGATTGTAAAGAGTGGCGTTTTGAGAGATACTATTGGCTAGGTAATGAAATGCGACATCACTGGCTAGCTTGTTATGTTATCAAGATAGAGTAAAGCAACTACCTAACGTTAACTAGCCGAATTTGAAAGCCACCTTTGTTTGCTAGCTAGGTAGCTAACTAACTAGTTCAAGGCGTGCATGGTGCATTGGCAGCTAGCAAACCAACATCGATTTTGAAACAATCTGTTAGTTAACGAATTAAAACGTATTAGCCAACGTTCGATAACTAACGTTAGCTAACTAACTAACGTTAGCTACCTTATACATTTGGGAAGCTGGCTAGCAACATCGCTAACTAAACTAACCATCCTCACTCCTAGCTAACCATAGCTAGCTAGCACAATAGTTTATTTCCTAGCAAATTAATGCAACATATTGCTAACTAATATAAGCTACTTCTCAGATGAAAGCACCATTTTTGTATATTCAACCACACTTTTTTCATACCTTTACCAAAATAAATGTTTGGATCAATACGATTCCAGCGCACGAAGCAGGGAAAATAGCTCTATACAAAGAACAGAGAATGGATTTCACGAACAACCTTGATAACGCTTGAGAAAGCGGATTTGCTGACGGAGAGGAGGCGGATGTCGTGAAGACATGCAGTGATTGGAAGAATTGCCGTCAATTATATAGAGATCAACAAATCTAACTATCTGATTGGTGCATATTCTATTTGAACGTTCTTTGATTTTATCAGGAAATGACGTTAATAGTTTGTACGACGCTAAAGGCTAAGATAAATAGTAACTGTCTTTTTGTAGGCACTAATAACTCCGCCATGGTTCGATGGACAAAGCCTATGAGGAAAATGAATGGCATTTTGGGATAAACGCCGAAAATAAGTTATGTGGTAAACACAGGTTTAGGAGATCTTAATCTTAAATCAGCTAACGTTACTTTTTGTGAATTTAGGAAAAATAATGTTATAAAAAAAAGCACATAAAGGCTTCATAATTCCAGTGGCGACCTGTCATTTCAGGGCAGGTTTTTTTTTTTTTGATTGCCTGTTTTGCATGTTATTTTGGCATTAATACGTGTCACATATATGTTTGCAAACATTGTAAAAAATACAATCAAAATCATTGAGTTAATAAAGCCGCATACAAACTTGGTCTCTTTTTTGCTTTCTTGAGTAAGGCAGCTCCAAAATGCAGGGGTTTCTGTGGTGGTGGGGCAGTCAGAGGAACCTACGGAGTGTAGGGGTTGGTAATGTTCTCTAGTTGCGCCGTGATTGGCTCAGTGTTCTGTCACTCATAGGGACACTAAGTCACCGCCAAATCTAAGGGTAGAGCTGCTCTGGCACCCCAATGGTGGAACAAGCTCCCTCACGACGCCAGGACAGCGGAGTCACTCACCACCTTCCGGAGACATTTGAAACCCCACCTCTTTAAGGAATACCTGGGGTAGGATAAAGTAATCTTTCCTTGTCATATGAAGATAAACTAATGTAGATTGTAGATAAAACGTATTGGTGCTCATCAGCCATTGGACATAAACATTACACAACAAGTTGGAAATTGCAAATTCAACAATGAGTGGTTTGGAAGGAATCAGTGGCTAACTGCAAGCATTGCAAAGCAATCACTAGCCTGCTATTCAGTGGAGTGGGTGTGTGGTCCCAAGTCTGGATTTAAGGGTCTCTTTTCCAAGCTTAAAAGGATAAACATTCAACATTGGCCATGCTGTCAATCCAGCATGACTTCTGCCATGCTCAAAACAACTGGAAACTTGGAACTGGGAAATCTGACTTCAGTGAGTTCAAGACAACTGGAAAATCGGGCTCCGACTGGGAAAATACGTTTTGAACGGTCATCGAACTCGGAATTGCAAGTCGGGAACTCGGGCCTCTTTCTAGAGCTCCAACCTGAAGATCACTGACATCATCATGATTGACCTTGTTTTTTTCCACCATAAAACCAGAGAATGCCAGACTTTGATGACAAAGTTTGACAAAATTTGCCCACGAAGGACTGCCGCGCCACCTTCCTGTTCAAGTGAGCACAGCACAACAAGGCGAGTCCAAAAATGTATTGTATGCTGCTGCATAAATGATGTAATATGCCAGGGAGATATGTATACTGTAGCTAAGAAAGTAATACTAAGTGTATGTTGTGCAGTAAACTGTTAGTAGCCCATGTGCCTCACCCTAATAATTAGGTCCCAAATCCCTCTTAATTTCACCTACTGTTCTGACTTAGTGGTGCACATGTAGCCTATTTATTCCAAAACCCTATTCTTTCTTCCATTACAGATGGCTGAACAAACCAAAGGTAACTAATTTCCGGGTTTTAGGACTACAAGCTGACGAGCTCTATAGCTCATTCTTTTTGCAGCACACAATACACACTTCATAAGAGGTGAAAGACGCATGATAATAACTATTAGACAGAAGCTCCAAGAAAGGGATTTAGGCATCTTTATTTTAAGTCACATTAAATTAAACATTGCGTTTAAAAGTATAAAAAAAACATCAAACACATGTTTGCAAATAAAATAGTCGAACTCATGCACTTCTTCTGTACCCCAGTGGAGGCTGGTGGGAGGAGCTACAGGAGGATGGGCTCATTGTTATGGCTGGAATGGAATAAATGGAACGGAGTCAAACGTGGTTTCCATATGTTTGATAATGTTCCATTTAAATTCATTCCAGCCATTACAATGAGCCCGTCCTCCTATAGCTCCTCCCATCAGCCTCCACTGCTGTACCTGTATAATGAATAGAAGCAGGGTGCAAGGTTATTTTGGTTTAACCCTCTTGGCACCCTCCTTGTAGTCCTCCTTTGTCAGTCGGTACCCCCAGTGCTGTAATGTCTGTCTGACAACAGGAGACACTGTTGGGTTGTCAAAGCCACAGCCTGATCGGACTACTTTGGTGATAAGATTATTTCTCCACCTGCCTTTTACCCCAGCACACTTTGCCCATCGCCCGATCTGACGCTCATCATCCTTAGTACGCCGACCCTGGTAAAACCTGTAGGGAATTTACATTTCTGAGGAAGAAGACACTATAATGTAGGAGAATAGAAAGGAGACTTTTATACCCAGTCTGAATCTACTGTATATATTCTGCAAATACCTGCAATACCACTGAAACCACCCATAGGGATCCTGGGTTACAATCCATCCACTGCTTTCCCACATTTCTAGACTGCCTCCACACTTCACTTTGTATGTGTTTACCCTGTCTCTGTATGTTGACGAGGCCACCTGCATGGGGAAACACATATTTGATAACACACATAATGCTTTATTATTTATTATCAGCCTGGCCTTGTAATGTCTTATTGGGCTTATATTTCAGAAAATCTCCAGCTGACTCAAAATGTCTAACTTAGTCAGGATCATTATGAGATAATAACAACATTGGTGGGCATGCTTATGACAAGTCTTATAATGCTTTATCTTTGCATTATATCTATCAGCTTTAAATGTTCAGGCTTGTTTGGGTGGCTCTATTACAATGGATGTGTTTATAGGTGTTTTATCGTTAATTTGGTTTGGTAGGCCTAAACACAGTCAGTGTATAGAGTAGGTTTGGTTTCGTATAATCACCTGTGTTGGAACGTTCAAACCTTTCAGCCAATCCTCAGGGAGCTCCTTCCATTCATCTTCGCAATGTTGTTCTATGATGAAAGAAACAAAAAAGTGTGATTAGCAATGTGGTTAACCTACATTAGTAATGAAGTCATAACATCCAAAGTAATGATTTTACATTTGTGTGGCTACTCACTTGTGACACTTGAGTATATTGGTCTGAAGTAGGTACCACCAAAGCTGCCAGCTTGAAGTACTTCTTTTGGTGACATGTTAGGTTGGAACTGTGGGAAGTCTAAGAAAAATGACTTGTGACTGAGCCTTCTGTGGAAGGAATGTCTATGTGTTAAAACAGAGTTGCAGATGTAGGCATACCTTTAAATAGAAGTTGTCCTTTGTCATTCTTTGTCACCTCTAGCCATCCATCCTGAATCTTCTTCTTGCTTGCATGTTTAGAGCTTTGAGAAACTTCTGTGCTGCCCAAGAATTTGTGTTTTTTCTTGCTTGAGACCTTCTCCATTTTAGTCTTTTCTGTAGGCAAGTAAAATTATTTTTAGGTGGCTAACGTATTTCTTTTTTTTAAACCATTGGCAATGTTCGAGAGGATCAAACCCGCAATGTATCTTGCGTAAATTGTGACTGACTGACTAATATGAGTCCTTATTTATGATTAAAAGTGATTTGTTGATAGTCGGCTGCAGTCGTTTTGATGCTCTGGAACATGGCCATTTTCTATGTAGCATACCAGGCAGACTTTAGGCTACTCAAAACCTTGACTCACTCACTTACCCTTGTTCTGTACTTTATTTGAGCTAGTCTTGCCACCATCCTTCGATTTCAGCTTTTTGCAGTCTGGAAGACTTGCCTCAGTTGAGGAAGCGTTTCTTTTTTTAGAAGTTGCCTTCGTTGTCCCGCTGCATTTCTCCATGTCTCGATATGTTCCTTCTTGTAGGCCGTAGACAACGTTTAAAATGAAATAAATCGAAAACGACCACGCATCTGAGTTGCACAACACTAGCTACAATGGTTTTGT
Organism: Coregonus lavaretus; assembly: GCF_964263955.1. Lineage (NCBI taxonomy): Eukaryota > Metazoa > Chordata > Actinopteri > Salmoniformes > Salmonidae > Coregonus > Coregonus lavaretus. The sequence continues at coordinate 40,698,712 of NC_139997.1, read as the reverse complement.
TGTGAAGAAGAATGTACTCAACTGTATCCTCCTCAGTATGAATGAATTGAAAACATTCGGGTTAAGTAACTGTGCGTCTCACTGTTTATGCAACAACCAGAAGACCCCGCGGTCGGTGCGCCTGCTTTACAAGCCAGCGCGCCCAGACAAAGGCGCTGTAGTCAGATGACGCGTTCCAACCAATGACATATATAAACCCTGGATTGCTGATGCTATGTTTTGGCCATTGAGAGGCTTTGAAGCCACCAATCGTCCAAATTGGTACTCCTCAGAAAAGCAGTCTTCCCTAGGAATGAATGGAATTCTAGGACAAAATGTGTATTTTAGTATTTTTGTTGTTGTAGTGAGGACAGTAACATTAGCAGGTTCCAGCAGATTTTTTTTTAACCAATGATTTATATATACCTTAGATGATGTTTTGAAACCACCATGTCTCCATCTTGGCACCCCCCTCATTGTAAATTGTTTTATTTTGGATTTCATAGAAATGAATTTATTAATGTCTACATTTGTTTTTGCCACGTTTATTCTATTAAAGACACCTTAATGCATACTTTGAAATTATATTATGTGAGCTAAACATAACAATTAAAAAACATATAAAAACATTTTCCTTAAAGTGTACTTTTTTGAAAGTTCTAGTGTTACTGTCCCCACTACAACAACAAAAAATACTTAAATACATGTAATTTGGTCTTTTAAACATTTAATTTAAATACTATAGAATTTCATTCATTGCTATGGAGGAATGCTCCTTCTGGGGAGTGCCAATCTGGCCGACCGGTGGCTTCAAAGCCTCTCACTGGCCAATACGTAGCATCAGCAATCCAGGGTTTATATAAATTATTGGTTCCAACCCATCTGTGGAGAAGTCGGAAGAGACTTGGATGCAGTCTAGTGTGGAATATCAGGAGTACTGCATTACTTGGGAGTTGGGACAATTTTAAAGCATTTTGGTGTCACAGTCAACAGACTACGCTGAGCTGTAGGCCTTATTTCTAATAGGCTATGCCTATCAGATTACATTCTGGTCATCTACATTACTCTACAAGCTGTCTGGATCTAGAACCTATATTTTTCTACACAGCAAATGTTGGGTGTTAAAATCTCGGTGTTGAGGTAAAAAGTGTTGAGTGTTATATCTGAGTGTTGATTCTATTGGGGTTAACACCAGTGGGATTGAAATTGAAACCACCTGCAGTGAATAAATTAAGTGTTGAATCACAGTGGAATCACCACCGCGAGGTGTTGTTGTTGTTACTTGACTGTGTTGAGTTAATTTCCATTAACTCTCTTGAGTGAAAAAGACATGGGAGGGGTCTCATTATCATATTTCCCAGCATGCTTTGTTGCAGGTTGCTTTTTAGAATATTTTGTTTTAATATCTATGTTTCTGCATGCACATTGATTGATTAATTGATCGAATACTACACAAAGATAAATAACATACATTTCCCTAAACTAATCCAATCTGTAAGTGGTTGGACTTATTTCACCCGTTATCGAGATGGTTGTTCCAGTTTAGATGTTTAGGTAGTCTAAATTATTAACATTTCCTACCTTAGCAGTCATTCTAACTGCAGTTGCGGGTGATTAAAAGTTCGAATTGTTGGTTATCCTAACTCTGCCTGGATTCCAATAGGAATGTGACTTGCTGATGTGGCCTGCAAACCAGGAGTTTCAGACCAATGTGTTAGGGTAAAACTAGGCTGTCGAAGTATGGTATTGTCAAAACAAGTATTTAGATTTTTATGATAACATATTCACTTAGGCACTGTCACGGATCCCCCCAGTACTGCTGCTCATTCCGTTCACCAGCTCCGGAGGTCTACGTCACCGGCCTTCTAGGCGTCACTGACCTGGTTCATTACCACCAACCCCCGACTGTCTTGTCTCATTACGCACACCTGGTTCCCATTCCCTCTGATTAGTATGTGTATATATGTGCCCTCTGTTCCCAATTGTCCTTGTCGATTATTGTCCCATTTCCGTTGGTCTCGTGAGTACATTGTATTACAGTTTACATACCGAGTATTGTACACTTGTTATTACGGGTCTCGTCCCGCGTATTATTTAGAGGTTTACACCACGCTCTTTTGTTTGGGTTACATCCCTGTGTTATATATATATATATATATATATGTGTGTTTGTTTTGGGCTTCGTCCCCGTCGTTTTCTATGACGTATCTTATGTTGGGTAAAGTAATAAAAACCCTGATTACGCATTCCTGCGGCTGACAGGCACTCACTTGGTGAAGGCTACAGGACTGAAAGCCATCGAACGCAACAATCATGTCTCTGTCATTGTTGCATGACTGGTACCTCTAAAATTCACTCAAAAGGCCCCCTGGGAAATAAATATGTAAATAAAGTTTTAGTGTTAAAACAACACCCCAAAACGAGTTACTGTAACACCACAGGTGTTCATTCCCTAACACTGAGAAAGTATATCATCATCAACTCTAATAAAGTGTTAATTTAAGTCGGAATTTGCAACACCCATGGTGTTAGGGACCAAACATTCTTGGGGTGTTAGTGTATCAACACTTTCAAAAGTGTTCGTTTTTACATTATTTGAGATGGTTACATCTCATTTCTAAGAACGTGTTGAATTTAACAATGTGGGTGTTAAAATTCTGATCGCAAATTTGCTGTGTAGATTTGCATCTCTCCTCAACTTTGTGCTCCTCCCTCCTTTGATACAATACATTAGCCAGAATATCCTAGTGAAAGTGATCCAGATCAGTGGGAAATAGAGAATAAACAAAGGGCTCTTAGAGATATTTAAGGCAGTATTTGGACAGTCACGCCCCCATAATAGTTCTCCTCAGGATACATAACCTAGTGATTTAGACCTCAATGTGTGTTTCATTAAAGAGGCACTGTCTTTGTTTGTAGGCCTACTAAGTATGCCTCTTTATGAACGTGATTGTCTTTTAAAGTGTCTCACAGGCAAACTTCCTGCAGGGATGCCCTTGCCCACGAATCAAGTTAAATTTGCAGGTGAAATTCATGAAATGCACCTTTAAATAGCACTTAATTGTTTATTTTCTATGGCGAGCCTGTCATGCCAAATAGTGTCCCCCTGCCAAAAACACCGTTTTATTTTGTTCAGGTTATCTAGCTAGTTAACTGTTATTGTAGCTTTCTGTTTGTCTGTAGCTTGCACTTTAATGGCATCCCTCGAGGAGGTTTTATCTTTCCAACCAGGCAAAGTACAATGAAGGCACAACTGATCTCGACAAGAGGCGCAACATTCGTAGGGGGGCAGAGAAATTCACAATTCAGGGTAACGTTAAGCAGTTAATTTCTATTAGATCACTGGAAGGATTTATGCACAACCATTTTCCATCTAGCTAGTTGGTCGTCTACATGTCGCAAGCTATACATTTAGTTATATGTCTGTCATATTGAGGTATCTAGCTATAAGTTAACCCTGATCAATCAAATGGATAGGTGTAATAAATTATTGTAACTCCAACTGCCCTTAACTAGGTGTCTTCGCTAGACAGAGAGAGACTCATACAGAGAAAGACCCATACAGAGAGAGAGAGAGGGTGGGAGAGAGAGATGTGGGAAGAGAGTGAAAGAGAGAGATGGAGAGAGCGAGAAACAGAGAAAGACAGCAGTGCAAATTTACTTAGACTTTAGTATTTCAACAACTCTTGTCTTCCAACTTGTTAGGCAATCACATGTACCTACGGGGGAAGGATCGCCAGCCACACAGGAGGGTGATTTTCACTAAGGAGGCCGTGCTGACAGAGATGCATGCTGGACATTTCGGCATGAAGCGCATGATTGCCAAAATCAACCTACGCTTCTTCTGGCGTGGGGTTGTCAAGGATGTGGACAGCTGGGCAAGTGAAATAACCTTTTGTTTATCAATTACATGCTATTATATCTGAAATTATTATGATTTCGATGAATGTCATATCAGAGCGCACAGTGTTTCAATTTGTCACTTTGTACTTATAGGTCAGTACCTGTCTAGCCTGCCAGACGTTTGAGAGGGTGAAGACTGGCGCCGGAGTTGAAGCCCATCAAAGTTGTTTCACCATGGCACATGATCGGTAAGTGTGTCACAATTCAAATTTTGCAAGTTGTTTTGTAATGGTTGTTCAATATTCAAACGTTTGTGTCAGTATCCTTACAAATATGAAAACTACATACTGTATGACACGGGTAAGAATAAAGTAATTTTCTCTCTAACACATTAAATGTTAGGGGTGGACCTCATCAGACCCTTCACGAAATCCAGGAATGGCATCCGCTGGTGTCTGACGGCGACCGATTAATTCACCAAGTGGGTGGAGACTATACCCATTAAGGTCAGTAAAGGAAGAGAATGTGCTTAACTCTAAATTCCCTTCTATAACCCATTAAAAAGGGTGCTTGGAACCAAAAATCGATTTTCATGTTGTATGATACCCATCAAGGATAAGACTGGCGAGGCCACCTCCAAGGCGATGATGGAGATCTTCAACACCCACGGTGTTCCTGAGGTAATCTTGAGTGACTGAGGTTGTGAACTCTGAAACAAGGTAATAATATATATATATATAATATGCCATTTAGCAGACGCTTTTATCCAAAGCGACTTAGTCATGTGTGCATACATTTTTACGTATGGGTGGTCCCGGGGATCGAACCCACTACCCAGGCGTGCTCTACCAATTGAGCTACAGCTATATTCTGTCACCAACTACATAAATAGCCAAGTTTATTTACTGATGTGCGATTTTCTTTAGACCAACAAAGCCTTGTTCGAGGACTGGGGGGTGAAGCACCGGGTTTCCACTGCATATCATCCACAGACCAACTGTTTGTTTTAGTTTTTTTTACGGTACATAAATCAGACATTGTCAATAGATATCCCTTTCCTACCCACTCCTCCAGGTTTGGATGAATGGACCAACCAGACCCTCAATACTGCCATGGGCAAGTCCCTTGACGGGTACCAGGAACGGTAGGACAACCTGAAGGTAATTTTCTTTGCACACAACAGCAGTGTCCAGGCCTCCACCAAGTACTCGCCCCTATCGCCTGCTGTAAGGACGGGAGCCGCAGCTGTTGACAGAGGTAAACAATGCAATTGTATATACAATTATATCAAATTATTGCAGATACTGCAGTCATTCAAATTTGTGATTGAGCTGGCTAACATGGTGGAATGCTCCCGGACCCGCTCAATGACTCCATGCTGTTTGGGTGTGTTATTCTGTAACAAGGTGAGTAGGATGGAGCCAGGCGCAGGAGGTGTGAATCATAGAATAGGGTTTATTTGGCCAATACAGCAGTCCACAGCAATGTGTAAACCAAATACAGTGCGACTTAAATGCGTACTGGGAAAACAAAACACGCGGGTGAATATCCCAGTGATAAAAGTAACATAATGCTCAACACGAGCTAGCGACACCTCCACATGGAACAATAACACACAAAGATATGGGGGAGCAGAGGGAATAATTATACAGAGACTGATGAGGGGATATGTACCAGGTGTGTGTGAAAAACAAGACCAAACAAATGGAATGATGAAAAGAGGAGCGGCATTGGCTAGAAGGCCGGTGACGATGAAGGCTGAAGCCTGCCCGAACAAGGAGAGGAGGCAGCTTCGGAGGGAGTCGTGACAGGAGCCAACTGAAAATTGACCAGAATATTTATTATTGCTCCTATCTGTCACATGCACTTATGTTAGCTTTGTCAAAAGCTTTTAAAACTGCCAGCGATGATGTTCAAAGAGCGTCTGCTGAATGACCAAAATGTACATGTAAAAATAAACACTTGCAAAACATGCTGGGTATTATTCTATTGAGCTCTGCACCTAAACAAGTACAAATTTGGTCGGTGTGAACCAGATCCAAATCTGAACGAATCATAGACATCTAGGCTATGTTTTACAAGTTTGAACAGTACAGTAGAGCAGTGGTTCCCAAACTGTGGGGTTGGCAGGTGGGTCGCGGGGGTCCTCCCAAAAATACATTCTTATTTTTATTAAAACATTTTAAGGAACTCAATCTGGCTTTCAACTTACTCTTGGAAGTTGTAATAGTAGAATGCAGAAGGTGCAATTTCGAAATTGGGTAGTGCATTATCAGTTTTCCTCGTCATGTCAGTCATTGCATACCATAGAGAGCTATTTATAACTTGTCAGAAATGTCCAGATCAACTAGCCCATGTCAGCTAAAGTTTTTTAGCTAGGTTTCTTAGCCCAGTTGTTTGAGTCACTCAAATATCACACAAATACACATTAAACATTGCAAAATGTATAGAATTGCAAGAAAATTAGCTTTAAAAACAGCCAAAATGTATCTGCACCCCATTACAAAATGTGTAGAATTGTAGGAAATAAGCTTTAACCTTTTACTGCAGTGGCTAAATCAGGGTCACACAGATTGTTTCTTGGTAGTCTTAAACAAATCTACTTTGAAACAAAAGTATACACCTCACACACATGGTTATGGGCTTAATAAAAGAAGACACCTGTACCATGTGAGATATAGAGTTGAAATGTATTCCATTTTGAGTTTGCATCCCAATATTACACTTTATATACATCACAGAAGACTGAAATATAACAAAAGCATTTGACATAGAAACACTGGATTTTCAGTGGGTTTTTTGAAATAATGTTGATTAATTATGAAAACTATGAATAACATTCCACCCATGAGGCCACTAGGTCATTTGACTGCAGGAAAGGGCTACACCTGCAAAAAGTTATCTCCTCCAACAAGAGGGGTGTGAACAGTTTGTCTCATGAACAGTGCTTGTGCCCATAAAAATAGACGTGGGGCGCGGGATTTTCCCCAATGCTGGAAGGGGGCCTGAGTGAAAAAGTTTGGGAACCCCTGCAGTAGAGTATGGTACAGGACAGTATAGTTTAATTCAGTAGAGTACAGTTTAGTTCAGTAGAGTACATTAGAGTAAAGTAGGGTACAATACAGTACTCTAAACTTTACTGTACTCTGTTCTACTGTATTGTACTGTACTATACTGTACTGTAATGTATGGTCTCTGCTGTGCTCGACTGTACTGTATTGTGCTGTACTATACTATACTCTACTGTAATGTATGTCTCTGCTGTGCTGTACTGTATTGTGCTGTACTGTGCTGTCCAAACTTGTGAAACATAGATGTCTATGATTGGGCCAAATCGAGGCCAGTCCGGACTGCACCAAATCTGAACCAATTATAGACGTCTATGTTTGGGACTCCAACAAAAAAAGAAAAACAACAGAGTGCCGGTCTGGAAAGGACCAAAAAAAGGTGTCCAAAAGACGTTGCCGTCTGTAAATGCTTAGTGGGATCTTACATTTAATATATCGCCTCGGACTCCTGTTCTGGATTCCTTTTGTGAAAAGTAGATATTGAGACCTTTGTCAATAGTGCATCTAATAACAACAGTATACATTTCACAATCATAGACATCTATGTTTCACAAGTTTGGACAGCACAGCACAATACAGTACAGTCAAGCACAGCAGAGACCATACATTACAGTACAGTATAGTACAGTAAAAAAATATCTGACAACGTTACTGAAAACATAATCTTAAGATACCTGGGTAAGACAACGACAGATCAGTCGTAGCTAGTACATTTTATCAACAAATTAAAACACCAATTTACAACAAATTTAGCTTTGTCCTGTATTGGCCTCCCGAGTGGCGCAGCGGTCTAAGGCACTGCATCGCAGTGTTTGAGGCATCACTACAGACCCGGGTTCGATCCCAGGCTGTGTCACAGCCGGCCGTGACCGGGAGACCCATGAGGTGGCGCACAATTGGCCCAGCGTCGTCCAGGTTAGTGGAGAGTTTGGCCGGATGGGATTTCCTTGTCCCATCACACTCTAGCGACTCATTGTGGCGGGCTTGGCGCAAGCAAGCAGACTTCGGTCGCCAGGTGGACGGTGTTTCCTGGGTTAAGCGAGCAGTGTGTCAAGAAGCCGTGCGGCTTGGCAGGGTCGTGTTTCAGAGGACGCATGGCTCTCGACCTTCGCCTCTCCCGAGTCCGTAGGGGAGTTGCAGAAATGGAACAAGACTGTAACTACCAATTGAACATCACGAAAAATTGCTTCCTACGCATTTGATGAGAATTGACATTCCAACCTGTCTCTTTTGCAGTTATGTTGGGCTTATGATATTAAATATATACAGTACCAGTCAAAAGTTTGGACACACCGACTCGAGGGTTTTTCTTCATTTTTACTATTTTCTAATAGTGAAGACATCAACTATGAAATAACACCAAAAAAAAGTGTTAAACATATAAAAATATATTTGAGATTTTAGATTCTTCAAAGTAGCCACCCTTTGCCTTGATGACAGCTTTGCACAATTGGCATTCTCTCAACCAGCTTCACCTGGAATGCTTTTCCAACAGTCTTGAAGGAGTTCCCACATATGCTGAGCACTTGTTTGCTGCTTTTCCTTCACTCTGCGGTCCAACTCATCCCAAACCATCTCAATTGGGTTGAGGTCAGGTGATTGTGGAAGCCAGGTCATCTGATGCAGCATTCCATCACTCTCCTTCTTGGTCAAATAGCCCTTACACAGCCTGGAGGTGTGTTGGGTCATTGTCCTGTTGAAAAACAAATGATAGTCCCACTAAGCGCAAACTAAATGGGATGGTGTATTGCTGCAGAATGCTGTGGTAGCCATGCTGGTTAAGTGTGCCTTGAATTCTAAATAAAATCACTGACAGTATCACCAGCAAAGCATCCCCACACCATCACACCTCCTCCTCCATGCTTTACGGTGGGAACCACAATGTAGAAAATAGTAAAAAATAAAGAAAAACCCTGGAATGAGTAGGTGTGTCCAAACCTTTGACTGGTACTGTGTATGTATATAATAAATATATATATATATATATATATATATATATATATATATATACACACACACACACACACACACACACACACACACACACACACACACACACACACACAGTGGGGAAAAAAGGTATTTAGTCAGCCACCAATTGTGCAAGTTCTCCCACTTAAAAAGACGAGAGAGGCCTGTAATTTTCATCATAGGTACACGTCAACTATGACAGACAAAATGAGGAAAAAAAATCCTGAAAATCACATTGTAGGATTTTTTATGAATTTATTTGCAAATTATGGTGGAAAATAAGTATTTGGTCACCTACAAACAAGCAAGATTTCTGGCTCTCACAGACCTGTAACTTCTTCTTTAAGAGGCTCCTCTGTCCTCCACTCGTTACCTGTATTAATGGCACCTGTTTGAACTTGTTATCAGTATAAAAGACACCTGTCCACAACCTCAAACAGTCACACTCCAAACTCCACTATGGCCAAGACCAAGGTGTCAAAGGACACCAGAAACAAAATTGTAGACCTGCACCAGGCTGGGAAGACTGAATCTGCAATAGGTAAGCAGCTTGGTTTGAAGAAATCAACTGTGGGAGCAATTATTAGGAAATGTAAGACATACAAGACCACTGATAATCTCCCTCGATCTGGGGCTCCACGCAAGATCTCACCCCGTGGGGTCAAAATGATCACAAGAACGGTGAGCAAAAATCCCAGAACCACACGGGGGGACCTAGTGAATGACCTGCAGAGAGCTGGGACCAAAGTAACAAAGCCTACCATCAGTAACACACTACGCTGCCAGGGACTCAAATCCTGCAGTGCCAGATGTGTCCCCCTGCTTAAGCCAGTACATGTCCAGGCCCGTCTGAAGTTTGCTAGAGTGCATTTGGATGATCCAGAAGAGGATTGGGAGAATGTCATATGGTCAGATGAAACCAAAATAGAACTTTTTGGTAAAAACTCAACTCGTCGTGTTTGGAGGACAAAGAATGCTGAGTTGCATCCAAAGAACACCATACCTACTGTGAAGCATGGGGGTGGAAACATCATGCTTTGGGGCTGTTTTTCTGCAAAGGGAGCAGGACGACTGATCCGTGTAAAGGAAAGAATGAATGGGGCCATGTATCGTGAGATTTTGAATGAAAACCTCCTTCCATCAGCAAGGGCATTGAAGATGAAACGTGGCTGGGTCTTTCAGCATGACAATGATCCCAAACACACCGCCCGGGCAACGAAGGAGTGGCTTCGTAAGAAGCATTTCAAGGTCCTGGAGTGGCCTAGCCAGTCTCCAGATCTCAACCCCATAGAAAATCTTTGGAGGGAGTTCAAAGTCCGTGTTGCCCAGCGACAGCCCCAAAACATCACTGCTCTAGAGGAGATCTGCATGGAGGAATGGGCCAAAATACCAGCAACAGTGTGTGAAAACCTTGTGAAGACTTACAGAAAACGTTTGACCTGTGTCATTGCCAACAAAGGGTATATAACAAAGTATTGAGAAACTTTTGTTATTGACCAAATACTTATTCTCCACCATAATTTGCAAATAAATTCATAAAAAATCCTACAATGTGATTTTCTGGATTTTTTCCCCCTCATTTTGTCTGTCATAGTTGACGTGTACCTATGATGAAAATTACAGGCCTCTCATCTTTTTAAGTGGGAGAACTTGCACAATTGGTGGCTGACTAAATACTTTTCCCCCCCACTGTATATATATATATATATATATATATATATATATATATATATATATACATACAGTGCCTTCGGAAAGTAATCAGACCCCTTCACCTTTTGTTACATTACAGGCTTATTCTAAAATTGATTAAATGAATGTTTTTCCTCATCAATCTACACACAACAAGGTACTGAGTAAAGGGTACCCCCCAAAAAAAAAAAAAAAAAAAACCTGAGCCATCACTTGCACTTGACCACCCCCTTTCTAGCTCTGACTGTACTGATAGCTACTGTACTTTATTAAGGAAAGATGTACTTTCTATGCCTGTAATATGTGGTTGTCCCACCTAGCTATCTTAAGATGAATTCACTAAATGTAAGTCGCTCTGGATAACAGTGTCTGCTAAATTACTAAAATGTAAATAGTGTGCTTCTAACGAAGAGCTACAAAAGTAAGTAAATTGCTGTATTAGACTGAACGATATAAGGTAATTTTCATCAAACTTGTAAGGCTCTCCATGCTCATTAGTTGCTCATTCAACCTATTTGCTGCTACTTCACTCAGTCCCGTTTTAAAGTCTCCCTTCATAACTGTTCAGAAATGTTTCCTTGGCCAAATAGTCCCAAATCACCCACACATGTGGTCTCGTTTCTGCATCACCAAATTTTGCGCAAGCTTGGCAAAAGAGTAGGCTACATGCAATTCAATAAGCTTGCTCGGTGTAGCGGGAGCGAGATGTGTGTGTGGTGGGGGGGGAGTGCTGCCAAAAACATGTATTCATGTAGGCTACACTGTCCCGGGAAATCATCCTGTTGTCCCGCATTTGGGTATTATAAATGTGGTCTCCCTAGAGCTGCCCTCCCGTGGGATGGCCAAGAAACCAGAGGTGACAGAACAGAGTGCTCGGGTTGGGGTGTAGGGTTTGAGCGTAGCCTGAAGTTAGGGAGAGGCAGTTCCCCTTGCTGCTCTGTAGTCAAGCACCATGGTCTTGTAGTGGATGCGAGCTTCAACTGGAAGCCAGTGGAGTGTGTGGAGGAACGAGGTGACATGGGAGAACTTGGGAAGGTTGAACACCATGGAGGCTGCGGTATTCTGGATAAGTTGCAGGGGTTTGATGTTACAAGCAGGGAGCCCAGCCAACAGAGAGTTGCAGTAGGTGGTGGACTGACATCAAGCTGTCTGCCAGACACGCACCTGGGTGTCAGAAGGGGGAAGGAAAAAAGTTGACGGACAATGGCGTGTATTCATGGCTGCTAAAGGAAGCTAGGCTACCCCAAAAATTGACCAATAATAAAAATTAAAAGTCTCTGTGTTTTATAATTTTCCTTAAATTCGCAAGGGGCTGAATGTATTTCACCGGATAAAGCATCCGAGCCAGCGAATCAGCGCCCCTCTGTCTCTGTATGTGTAGCCCATATATCTGATGTTGTCTGTTCAAAAAGAGTATGACATTGTTTCCACCCGTAGCATTGAATGCAAGGGAAGCCAGCGAGCATTTGGCCTCCCTTGATAAAAAAATAAAAAAATAGCCAATCAGCGTTGCACTACACTGAGTGAGCTCAACTTTGAATGGTCCTGGCGCACCAAAAAAAGTGTCAAGGGAAGCCAGTTTGGATTTGGCTTCACACCAATCACATCATATCCAGAGCAAAACATAATTTACAGAAAAAACTTGAATTGTTGCATCTCGTTGTGTTGGTGTCCTCCAGTGGCTAGCTAGCTAGCTAGCTAAAATAGTCATTTTCCTAAATTAGCCATGGATGGAGATAGGGATTTGGACTTCTGGTTTTACTTAAATCTCCGTACTGGCCAATGATTATAAAGGTGATTCTGATCCAACCATAAATTCATACATTGTGCCCCTGGCCTGAGAGGATGGAAGTTCAATATGTAGCTAGATGTAGTAGGCTAATGTTAACTAGCTGGCTCATCTTTGCCCATGAAAGGACTTTAGGCGAGCAAACATTTTAGCCAGGTAGCCTATGACAACAAAAACTAAAAGCATACTGTATGGGAGTCATAGACCGTTTCATCAACATGAAAGAGAGGAGGTTGGCATTGGCTTTTCTCTACAAGTAGGGTGAGTCAACATGTTTTTTCTATTTGGATGAACGCACGCATACGCGCGCGCGCACACACACACACAGAAATCAGAACCATGGACAGCCAAATCGTATTTAGTTTACGTTGATTGGACTAAATAGTTTTTGGTATATTTTAGTTGTCACTGTATTAGACTAAGCATAGGTGATTTGATGACGTTGAAATTTTGAAGTTGAAATGTTGTTGGAATAATGGACTCAGCCACGGAGCAAGATGGGAGGGCTGTGCCGGCCGGGAGGATAGGGGACAGTGAGTGTCATAGGATGCGGAAAGGGAGGAGAGTAGGGTCGAAAAGTGAGAATCATGAGACAGGAGAGAGAAGGATTTAGCAGAAGGTAGAGATGATATGAAAGAAGATGATATGAAAGAAGTGGAGAGAGTAGTGGGAGAGAGAGAGTGAAGATTGCGACGGTGCATGACCATCTGGGTAGGGTCTGAGTGGGTAGGGTTGGAGGAGAGAGAGAAAAATAAACAAAGTAGTGATCAGAGACACGGAAGGGGTTTGTTGTGCGATTAGTACATGAACAGCCTCTAGTAAAGATGAGGTCAAGCGCATTGCATGCCTTGTGATTGGGAGGGGACTGTGAAAGGATGAGGTCGAAAGAGGAAAGGAGCAGAAAGAAAGAGGTGGAAATAAATGTATCAAAGTCAGGCGTCGGGACATTGAGTACGACGAGTGGTGAACCATCGTCAGGAAATGAGCGTAACAAGGTGTCAAGCTCATTGAGGAACTCTCTAAGAGCACCTGGTGGGCAATAGATGACAACAATGTAAAGCTTGAGTGGACAAGTGACAGTGACGGCATTTAATTCAAATGAGGAGATAGACAGGTGAGGGAGGGGGAAAAGAGAACATCTCCACTTAGGAGAAATTAGTAGCCCCGTGCCACCATCGCTACAACCAGATGCTCCCAGACTACGAGGGAACACATAGTCAGATGCTGAGAGAGCAGCTGGAGTAGCAGTGTTCTGTGGGGTAATCCATGTCTCTGTCAGCATCAAAAGTGGTCAGGATTTAAGGGCAATAAAGAATGTCTCAACTCATTATATGATGTGTTGATGTAAGATATGGTTGCTTTTCCTTTTCCTCGTCATAATAAAAATAAATGGTATGTAAAAAAATTAATACTTGTGTGATTATCCCCACCTACAACAACTTTGTCTATGACCATGTTAATTTTTATCACTTGTGCTTAGGATGTTGCTTGCTGCTTGGTTAGACCCTGATTTAGTGTACCCTGCCTGATTTCATATCTGAAATGTACTTGAATTTCACAGTTCACATCATTTTAGTGGGTGGGCTTAAGTCTATATTTTATATATAGGCTACCATACAGAGTTGTATCACCAAAAGGCTTTCTAAATAAAAAATAAATAAAAAACGGTTCCCTTTCAGTCGGTCAACTCTCTACAACATGGGGAGTTCGCGTTCTAGTGCCCTATATTGAAGAACATTAGAATCACGCCCGATAAGGCCAATGAACACCGTGCCTCAAAGGAAGCCCTGCCTTCCACATGTGATAAACCCGAGGCACGGATTCAAAACTTCAATTCTTCCGCTCTTCACCTCGAGCTGAGCAGAACAATTTCACGCATTCTTTAAAATAAACATGGGAATACGAAATCTATCAGGCTTTACTCCAACTTAACTGTCTCACTTAAGGAGGGCATGTTCATCCTTCTGGACGTTATGTGTTTAAGCTTGGTAACTGGTTTCGTGAGTTTCTTGCTGAATCTGTTAGTTATTCTTCTGCCTGTTTAGCTTGGCTAACTGCCTGAGTAAGATGGCTAATGCAACCAAAACGATGAAGGTTAACAAGCGGGGTTGGGGTTCAAGACCATGCCCAAATAAATTAAAAGATACTCACGTTTTTTTCTTGTCTGGTATGTCTCGGCTCGGTGCATGCTCCGGCTGCCCCCGGTCAGGTCAGCTTGTGTGCGGGACGAAGGGACAGTGTAAGTAACAGTGGCTTGGCCGCAGTTGGCACTGTTCCCCTAGTCCGTGATGCTCGCAGGTTCCCTTGGCAAATGTGGAATTCTTAGGGCTTCCTCTCACGGATGTCCGTACCTTGGCTGGGTCTGAGTTACGTGACCCGGGATGAATTGGGGCTTTGGTCGGATCAAATGTCTTATCTGCCTGGGCTGAGGCATGCAGAAACGATACTTGCTTAACCCTGTCACCGGCTAAGGGAGGCGACTTGAAGGGAGAGGGCGGCCGGGTCGGTGGGCACTCCCTGCCGCCTGTGCCTGCCTCGGTCAAGCACCGTTTACTTCTCTTCCCAGACTTGGTCGATTATCTAGTCTTATTATTATTATTTATGTTGACGGGATCAGGCTAGCTAAACAGCGTTGCATAGCATGCTATCCAGGTTTGCTGACTCGTCAAGGCAAGCTAGCTAGCGTACTGTCAGTGGAGATTCCTGCCTCCCATGGTGGAATTGTTTGTGTAGCTCTCTCGTTTAGCATACATAGCATTCAGTTGCTTGGTTATTCTAAACGGACCATGCTGCGGTCAGAGAGATTCTCGAGAGCGTAGGCAGACGCCACATGGATTTCTTTGGCTAGCTCTGTGCTGGAAGCGGGCTTGGCTAGTGCTAGCCCACGGGGATAATGCCAGGCTACTGAGAAGCCGCATTGACTGACGTCGGCTAGCATATAGTACTGTGACAACAGTGTCTCGGTGTTTGGCATTGCTGGAGCTCCTGTGCCCATAAAAAGGCTGACCTTCAGGCGGGCTATACAGTATCAGGCACTGTCTGTCCACAAGGGGGCACTCCTCCGCCATAGGTGGCTAATTACTGGGATTAATTGCTGATTCCTCCCTTCAGCTCACTGGTCCCTATGAGGTGATTAGTAATACAGGTTATGGACTCGGTAGGCAATTGGCAATCATACTATTATCTCACACATATTATCTGAGGTTCATATGAACTACAAGATGTGTTGTCTGTTTCTTGCTTAACACGTTTCGTTTCTGGGAATTGGATTCAATTATGAATCGCCCTGTCTGTTATCACAGGTGGGGTCCGTTTTTCAGAGCTGTCTGTCCCTTTTCCAGCTGGGTTACAAACCGTTACCTATGAATGATGGGCATGATAACCTCCATGATAAAGTTTTTACCTGGGTCTATTTTTAATGAGTGCAGCCCCCAGGAACCTAGCGCGATTAGGGGGGAGGTGGCATGGTCTGGGGTCTCCCCTTTCCCCCCTCCCCAGATGTTCGCTGTGACAACAGTACCCCCAAGTGGCACGGCCAATCGGGGTATGTCACCGGTAGTCGAAGCCCCCGAACCCAGAGTGGACCGGGCTTCAGGCAAACGTCGGCACTTATTTCTACCCCAAGTTCCACAGTGTTTACGGGTGACAAGAGTGTTGTGTCCTCCACATGTAAGCTGAATTAAAAAAAGACTCCCTTCCCCACAGTCAGACACTCGGTTGTTGAGAATAGTGAAAATAAAAAATAAAAATGCATGAAAAAAGAACATATAGAATTCTCCCAGTCCACAAGGTGGCGTTCTGCCCCTTCAGATTGCACTTTACGGGAGTGTGAACAGTGACATCCTACAGGCTACGATTCCTTTTGCGTCCCCCATGTTTTTGTCAGAGTGGTGCCTATGTCAGAGGGCCAAGATGGCTGGTGCAGCTGGTGTTTCCTGGTCCTTTGCGTCCCTTTTTAGACCTGCATGACCTTAACAAACACTTCAGGGTCTACAAATTCGGGAATTCTCACAAACAGCTGGTTGTTACAGTCAGTGCGCGGTGTTATTACACACATCCATGCTGGTTTCCCATGTTCAGGTTCTAGGTTACATGGTGAATCAAGAGAAGAGACATTTGACTCCATCTCAGCGCATTCCATTTCTGGGTCTCGGGTTAGACTCAGTCGAGAATCGTGCATTATTTTTCCCAAAGAAGGAGGCCAGTTTCTGGCTTTGCTTGGCCCAATTTCGGCTAGGTCACATAGTGTGATTTCGCCAGTGCCTGTGCCTATTAGGAAGATGGCTTCTATTATAGCCATGGTTCCCCTGGGGCTGTTGCTGATTTGACCTTTCCAGCAGTGGGTGATAAACACTAAACCGGTCACTCTGGGTGTCCCCGTCATGCCTACGAGCTCTGGCTTGGTGGAGGGACCCGCAGCTGTTGTCACTGGGGACATGGGTCGAGTTATATCCCGCAAGGTGATCGCGACAGACTCATCCCCCCGAGGGTTGGATGCGCTGTGTGAGGGAAGCTCAATTCAGCGTACATAGTGCTCAGGCACTTTCCCCCATTGTTGGCAGGCCAGTATGTGCTGGTGAGGACCGACAGAGGGAGAGTGGTGGCATACATCAACAGACAGGGAGGGGTGTGGTCTTGCCCCCTCTTATCCTTGGCTCGCTCCCTACTGCTGTGGAGTGGTGCACACTTTTCCTCGCTCCGGGGGGCATTCTCAGGGGTCTCCCGGATATGGGAAATGTTCAGCAGGGCTGATGTAGATCTTTACACATCGCGAGAATACACGCATTATCGGCAGTTTTTCTCAATAAGGGACCTGAGTGCTCTGTTGGGAATGGATGCTCTCGCACACCAGTGGCCTCGGTCCCTACTTTACGGGTTTCCCCCTGTGGACCTGATTCAGCCCACGCTGGAGAGGGTGCGTCTGGAGGGCTTGTTGTTGATCCTTGTGGCTCCCGTTGGCCCAAATGACCTTGGTTCTCGGAGATCATTCACCTTTTAGGCGGGGACCCATGGCAACTCCCCTTGCACAGGGACCTGTTGTCCCAGGTGCATGGGCAGGTCTGGCACCCGTGGGCAGTGATTTGGAATGTGTGGTCTGCAAAGGCACCCTCCACTAGAGGGTTGAATGGATATAAGTGGCTGGTGCTCGAGCTTTGGTGCCAAAATAAAGGAATGTCTGGTGGACATTTTAATATTCCTTCACAGGCTTTTCAAGCAGGGCCGTCTCCACCCTGATGGTGGATATGGCAGCTATTTCAGCATGTCATGTGGGAATTGATGGTGCCACTCCAGGGGCTCTTCCCCTGGCGGTGCAGTTTTAAAAGGTGTGCACTGTTTCAGGCCGGTTTCTAAACCTATTGCGCCCACTTAGGATTTGGCTTTAGTTTTGAATCTGCTGTGTGAGGCCCCCTTTGAACCGATGGAGTCTGTGGATCTGAAGATCCTCTCATACAACACCGCCCTGCTTGTGGCTTTGGCCTTGGCCTTGGTTAAACGCGTTGAAGATCTCTACGCGTGACCCGTTCACACCTCCGATATGAGGTTTCGCCCTTGGCGACTCTAAGGTGACGTTGCATCCTAATGTGGCCTTCGCCCCTATGGCCATGAGTATGTCCTACAGGTCTCTAGCTTTATAGCTTTTTTTTTTAGCTCCCTTTTAGCCTCCTACGTTTGCTTCTGAGAAGCAGCAGAGGTTACATGCCCTGTGTCAGGTACAAGCGTTACACATGTACATTGAGCAGACCAAGTGTGTCTGTTTGTGTGACCAACTTTTTGTTCTAAGCAGTGTCTCTCCCACTAGATTGTGGAGGCTATTTCTCTGTCATGTGACAGCAAATGGCAGGAATTACAAAATGGTGTATGCACCCACTCCACAAGGGGTCTTGCAGTGTCTTATGCGTTTTTTAAAGGGTTGCCTGTAGGAGATATTTGTGCTGCTGCGAGTTGGACATCACCACACACTTTTGTTTTGTGGTTTTATCGCTTGGTTGTCACTGTCCCCAGTGTAGCCTACAGTGTGCTTATGGCTGGGACAGGAGAGGTTCATTAGGCAGCACGCAGGCTTTCCTATTGTTGTCTGCCATGGGACATTTCATTTTGTGTCCACTTGGGTCGGCTTGGGACGTGAATTCATATCCCCATAGCTTTGTTGTACCGAGTTGACCGACTGAACTACTGTTCCCTGAAGGAGGGAAATGAGGTACAACACCTATTTGGCCCGCGTCTCCCAGTTCTGGGCTCAGTGAAAAGCGGTACTGAATTGAATAAATGTATCCTTGCCTCCGGTTTATCACCTGTGGAAGGCGGGGCTTCTGGTGAGGCACGGTGTTCATTGGCCTTGTTAGGCATAATTCTAATGTTCTTAAGTAGAGGGCGCTGGCGTGCGAATTCCCCATAGCAGTGTTGTACCTCGTTTCTCTCCTTCAGGGAACAGTAGTTATAGTCATAACTGTACGTTTTCTCCTTCACAGATGCTCAAAATGTTATGTTTTAGATTTTTTAAAATACAGGCGTCTCTTACATCACAAATGTTTGTGCCATTTTCAATCAGGGTCATTTTACTAGACACCTACTCAGTGCATTTTGAGACTTGGAGTAAAATCATGTAAAATAATGTAAAAAATAAAAATAATTCTGTGAAATACATCTAGTAATTGAAATGCAACCATATGTCAGCTTGTTTAGAACACTGTGATGTTGCCAACCACAAAGCGGAAATACAGCAAGAGAGAGCGAGAGAGAGAGCATTTGACAGTTGACAGTTGAGTCAAGGCAGAGCCAAGATCAGTGGTTTGGTAATATGATAATCAAGAAGTAGATACTTAATCACACATCTGGCTTGGCTGGAGCACCATGGTATTTGTCAACTGGGGCCTTGGTCTAGCGCGCGAGATTACATTTTACATTTTAGTCATTTAACAGACGCTCTTATCCAGAGCGACTTACAGTTAGTGAGTGCATAAATTTTTCATACTGCCCCCCGTGGGAAACAAACCCACAACCCTGGCATTGCAAGCGCCATGCTCTACCAACTGAGCTACAGGGGACCCATGTGTGACTTATCTAATCTTTAGAGGACTGATCTTGTCCTGAATCTGATTTGTGGTTAAATTATGATTCTTTCTTTGGCTATAATCAACACTAGGTTATATCATTTCACCATACCTGGTTTGAAGTGGAATAATCAAATATAATGGACTGATAGAAAGTCCTAGACAAATGTACTCTGGTGAACTGTATGCAGATCCTCCTCCTAAATCAAGAATGGAACCTGTTGTCTATCTAAATGGCGAAGGGAAGGACGATGGGGAAGATTGATGATGCTAGTATGGAACAACCAATGTTTTATTATTCATTGGATGCATTACATGCTGCAATCAAAAATAAACCATTTAATTGGTTATCACTTTGCCCAGCTGGGGCTCATTCATTACTTTTTATGTTGTTCATAACAAATATATTTTGAATTTCGAAGTCTCCTAATGTGAGGAACTGAGTGGGTAAGAATATATTTGTTAAGGCTGTGAGGGAGTTTGTAGATGTGGAGAATAGCAAGAGGATATCAGGGACAGCTATCTGATGGTGGTTGGGATGGTACACCCAGCGACGATGTAAAAGACCCCCCTCTCCCCTGGTTGGAGGACTTGGTGGAAAACATAAACCTCTCTCTCTTTCTCTCTCTCTCTCTCTCTCTCTCTCTCTCTGTATGTCTGGTGTTTCTTGGCCAAAGCAAGTCTCTTCTTCTTATTGGTGTCCTTTAGTAGTGGTTTCTTTGCAGCAATTTGACCATGAAGGCCTGATTCATGCAGTCTCCTCTGAACAGTTGATGTTGAGATGTGTCTGTTACTTGAACTCTGTGAAGCATTTATTTGGGCTGCAATTTCTGAAGCCGGTAACTCTAATGAACGTATCCTCTGCAGCAGAGGTAACTCTGGGTCTTCTTTTCCTGTGGCGGTCCTCATGAGAGCCAGTTTCATCATAGCGCTTGATCGTTTTTGCGACTGCACTTGAAGAAACGTTCAAAGTTCTTGACATTTTCCGGATTGCCGACCTTCATGTCTTTAAAGTAATGATGGACTGTTGTTTCTCTTTGCTTATTTGAGCTGTTCTTGCCATAATATGGACTTGATCTTTTACCAAATAGGGCTATCTTCTGTATACCACCCCTACCTTGTCACAACACAACTGATTGGCTCAAACGCATTAAGAAGGAAAGAAATTCCACAAATTAACTTTTAACAAGGCACACCTGTTAATTGAAATGCATTCCAGGTGACTACCTCATGAAGCTGGTTGAGAGAATTCCAAGAGTGTGCAAAGCTGTCATCAAGGCAAAGGGTGGCTACTTTGAAGAATCTCAAATATAAAATATATATTTTTGGTTACTACATGATTCCATGTGTTATTTCATAGTTTTGATATCTTCACTATTATTCTACCATGTAGAAAATAGTAAAAAATAAAGAGTAGGTTTGTCCAAACATTTGACTGGTACTGTATATAAAGTGTCTTTCCTAATCGCACTGGACTCAACCAAAACAACCAATCACTCCAATCTTAATTCCAACCCTCAAATGTCCACAGACTAACCCATCTTTCCCAGTGCACTACCATTTTACTATTTCCTTTTGCAATACATACCCTCTATTTTATTGTGATGTCTTACGAGGGTCTTGAACCTCTCTACCATTGTACCATTTCTACCGAGATTGCCCTAAATAAATACTTTACCTAAGAGTATAATCATTTTTCCCATTGATTGATCGTGGTTTTTCAGATCTCCTAACAGTACTGTTTGTAGGGCCATCTGAACACAGACATTATGACTTAACTACCACTCCTGGACCTGACTCCAAAAGCGAGTCACTGAAGGACAGTACCAAAATAATTGATCTATTGATTCTGTTTGAGTCTGCACAGCGCTGACTGTTCAATGCCCCATATATGAGCTTTGTTTTGGTGGCCAGAATTGTATATAATAGTTTAAATTGAAAAGAACGGATTGATGCGTCAGTTCATAAACCCGATACCATGGTATTGGGTCATAAAAAATCTGTTCCCAACTACACTACATATACAAAAGTATGTGGACACCCCTTCAAATTAGTGGATTCGACTATTTTAGCCACACCCGTTGCTGACAGGTGTATAAAATCGAGCACACCGCCATGCAATCTCCATAGACAAACATTGGCAGTAGAATGGCCTTACTGAAGAGGTCAGTGACTTTCAACGTGGCACCGTCATAGGATGCCACATTTCCAACATGTCAGTTCGTGAAATTTCTGCCCTGCTAGAGCTGCCCCGGTCAACTGTAAGTGCTGTTATTGTGAAATGGAAACTTCTAGGAGCAACAACGGCTCAGCCGCGAAGTGGTAGGCCACACAAGCTCACAGAACGTGCTGAAGTGTGCAGCGCGTAAAAATCGTCTGTCCTCAGTTGCAACACTCACTACCGAGTTCCAAACTGCCTCTGGAAGCAACGTCAGCACAATAACTGTTCGTGGGGAGCTTCATGAAATGGGTTTCCATGGTCGAGCAGCCGCACACAAGCTTAAGATCACCATGCGCAATGCCAAGCGTCGGCTGGAGTGGTGTAAATCTCACTGCCATTGGACTCTGGAGCAGTGGAAACGCATTCTCTGGGGTAATGAATCCAGTGGAGGCTCCTCAGAGGAGGAAGGGGAGGACCATCCTCCTCAGTGAATTTCATAAAAATAAAAATGGTGAAACATTCAAAAAGTTATCCTTTTTAAATAAAAATATACTAAATATAATCACGTCACCAAATAGCTAGCTAGCTTCCATCCTCCTCTGGGTACATTGATTTCAATACAAAACCTAGGAGGCTCATGGTTCTCACCCCCTTCCATAGACTTACACAGTAATTATGACAACTTCCTGAGGACGTCCTCCAACCTGTCAGAGTTCTTGCAGCATGAACTGACATGTTGTCCACCCAATCAAAGGATCAGAGAATGAATGTAGTGATCAGGGGTGTATTCATTCCACCGATTCTGTTAAAAAATGTTTCCTAAATGGAAGCAAACGGAACAAAACAGGAATAAACATACCTGAATTTGTCCAATAGAATCATTTGCAACTGTTGGACTAATAATTACACCCTATATCAGCTAGATGCAGGCAAGAGTGTGCAAGGCAGTATTTAATGTGTCACTGTCTGTCCATGTGTCACTGTCTTTCACCTCAAATGTCTCGCTCGACCTGTGTCCACCTACGTTGTAAACTTTCATACACAGGCTAGGTTATAGCAACCTCATGATTGGTATAGGGAAAAATGTTGAATCATGTACAGTTGAAGTCGGAAGTTTACATACACCTTAGCCAAGTACATTTAAACTCAGTTTTTCACAGTTCCTGACATTTAATCCTAGTAAAAATTCCCTGACAGTTAGGATCACCACTTTATTTTAAGAATGTGAAATGTCAGAATAATAGTAGAGAGAAGGATTTATTTCAGCTTTTATTTCTTTCATCACATTCCCAGTGGGTCAGAAGTTTACATACACTCAATTAGTATTTGGTAGCATTGCCTTTAAATTGTTTAATTTGAGTCAAACGTTTCAAGCTTCCCACAATAAGTTGGGTGAATTTTGGCCCATTCCTCCTGACAGTGCTGGTGTAACTGAATCAGGTTTGTAGGCCTCCTTGCTTGCACACACTTTTTCAGTTCTGCCCACACATTTTCTATAGGATTGAGGTCAGGGCTTTGTTATGGCCACTCCAAAACCTTGACTTTGTTGTCCTTAAGCCATTTTGCCACAACTTTGGAAGTATGCTTGGGGTTATTGTGGCCTATTTATTGCCTTACCTCCATAATTTACTACATTCGCACACACTGTATATATATTTTCTATTGTATTTTTAACTTTATGTTTTGTTTATTCTATATGTAACTCTTTGTTGTTGTTGTTTTTATCGCACTGCTTTGCTTTATCTTGGCCAGGTTGCAGTTGTAAATGAGAACTTGTTCTCAACTGGCTTACCTGGTTAAATAAACAAATATTTAAAAAATTGTCCATTTGGAAGACCCATTTGCAACCAAGCTTTAACTTCCTGACTGATGTCTTGAGATGTTGCTTCAATATATCCACATCATTTTCCTTCCTCATGATGCCATCTATTTTGTGAAGTGCACCAGTCCCTCCTGCAGCAAAGCACCCCCACAGGATGATGCTGCCACCCCCGTGTTTCACGGTTGTGATGGTGTTCTTCGGCTTGCAAGATACCCCCTTTTTCCTCCAAACATAACGATGGTCATTATGGCAAAACAGTTATATTTTTGTTTCATCAGACCAGAGGACATTTCTCCAAAAAGTACGATCTTTGTCCCCATGTGCAGTTGCAAACCGTAGTCTGGCTTTTTTATGCCGGTTTTGGAGCAGTGGCTTCTTCCTTGCTGAGCGGCCTTTCAGGTTATGTCGATATAGGACTTGTTTTACTGTGGATATAGATGCTTTTGTACCTGTTTCCTCCAGCATCGTCACAAGGTCCTTTGCTGTTGTTATGTGACTGATTTGCACTTTTCGCACCAAAGTATGTTAATCTCTAGGAGACAGAACGTGTCTCCTTCCTGAGCGGTATGACGGCTGCGTGGTCACATGGTGTTTATACTTGCGTACTATTGTTTGTACAGATGAACGTGGTACCTTCAGGCGTTTGAAAGTTGCTCCCAAGGATGAACCAGACTTGTGGAGGTCTATAAAAAAAATTCGGAGGTCTTGGCTGATTTCTTTAGATTTTCCCATGATGTCAAGCAAAGAGGCACTGAGTTTGAAGGTAGGCCTTGAAATACATCCACAGGTACACCTCCAATTGACTCAAATTATGTCAATTAGCCTATCAGAAGCTTCTAAAGCCATGACATAATTTTCTGGAATTTTCCAAGCTGTTTAAAGGCACAGTCAACTTAGTGTATGTACATTTCTGACCCACTGGAATTGTGATACAGTGAATTATAAGTGAAATAATCTGTCTGTAAACAATTGTTGGAAAAATTACTTGTGTCATGCACAAAGTAGATGTCCTAAACGACTTGCCAAAACTATAGTTTGTTAACAAGAAATTTGTGG
Source organism: Coregonus lavaretus (assembly GCF_964263955.1). Classification (NCBI taxonomy): domain Eukaryota; kingdom Metazoa; phylum Chordata; class Actinopteri; order Salmoniformes; family Salmonidae; genus Coregonus; species Coregonus lavaretus. Next base: position 40,674,279 of record NC_139997.1, on the reverse strand, counting down.
AGTGGTTGAAAAACGAGTTTTAATGACTCCAACCTAAGTGTTTGTAAACTTCCGACTTCAACTGTATATAGACATTATGAGAGCTCATGGCTTTCAAGGCTGTAGTAATCCATATGTTTATTATTCTATGAACAAGCTACTGAACCTCTGTACAGAACCTAGACCACTCAGTAAAAATAAATATATATATATATATATATATATAGATATTTAACCTCCTAGGGCTTAGTGGTCACATACGTGGACAGCACTTTTTAGCTCTTATGTCCACAATTGTGTTCACTGCTGAATTCGTGGTCCTCTGTAGCTCAGCTGGTAGAGCACGGCGCTTGTAACGCCAAGGTAGTGGGTTCGATCCCCGGGACCACCCATACACAAAAATGTATGCACGCATGACTGTAAGTCGCTTTGGATAAAAGCGTCTGCTAAATGGCATATTATTATTATTATTATTACGGACACGTATGGGGGTACTTACACTGCCATCTGGTGGTGTCAGAAGTTTATAACACACTACGGTCAAAATTCAAAATGGCGGCGAACACAAGGGAAGATTCAAGTGGTAGCTCCATACACAAACGTCGACCAGGTAAGAAGTTCTGTCATATTTCATGGCTTATTCTGATTTAGATATTTATAAAAGCCTTGTATATTTGTCATGACATGCAAATTTGAAAAAAAAAGTGTAAAACTAGCAACTTTGTAGGTCGCTAAACATGAAGTACACGTAAGTGTACTTATGGACTGAGGCTCCTCGAAACAGCTAATATGCTTGTAAACATGCACACACGTAAAATGGGAAAAAAGCTAGCTCTGATGCAGCTAAAAATCTGTACATGGTCCCAATGAAATAAATAACAATTAAATCACTAAATACATACATACATACTTAAATTAGAAGAATTAGAACCCGAGTGCGTTGTATGACCTGCAAAGTGTTCTTGTGCTTGCAAACCGAGCGCAACTGTTACTCAGCCTTTCACACATAAGTGATGGCAGTGATTCTCAAGGTGTGTACATGTTCCTTGGTTCCTCCATGTTCTCAGACTCCGTGAAGGTCAATCAATCAGGTGACCTCTGGGCCTCTGAAAGCAGGCCTGGTCCTTCAGTGCTCAGTTATCGCAGCCTTTAACATGTTCCCTTTTTTACATTACCAATGCAAAATGTCACATGAGCTACTCACCTACTATTTTTTCTTTTTTTCACTATGATGTTCAAAACACATTAGTAGCCTAATGCAAGAGTGACTATTTAAAATGCTTTGAATGTTTTATATTTTGTTACAGACATACAATGTCATCCTGCAACTATTTTGCAGCATATCAAATGTTCCAAACACTATTTTTAACTGTCCAAAATGGGCAAAAATGCAATGTTTCCATATTATTTTTACTCTCCGATAGTCAAAACATGTTCAAAAAATATGTGTATGTGTTATTAATACATTAAAAAACAGTCAGGAAAAAAACTGCTGTGTTCAAGGCAGAAATGAAGAGTTTTTCATTCTATTACACAAAGGTGACTTTATTGTGTTTTATGGAAATTCGGACCATGAATCCACATATGTGGACATCATTTTTCTGTAAAAGTACATCATATCAAAAGATGATACTTAGTTTTTGTCACGGTTTCGGCCGAGGCTGCCTCTCTCCCTTGTTCGGGCAGGCTTCGGCGTTCGTTGTCTCCGGAATACTAGCTGCCACCGTTGTATGTTTCATGTTCGTTTGCTTTTGTCTGTTTGTTGTCACTCCTGTTCTCGTTTAGCGTAATTAGTGTCCTATAAGTTTCTCGTTGTGTTTGTCTAGTGTTGTGTGTTATTGATTTTGGTCTGTCGTGTGTAGGGCTTCATTTTGTAATTTCGCTCGGTTGAGCTTCCCTCCACTGCGTTGGAGTATTACGCACCTGTTTTGTGCGCTTTTGTTTGTTCGCCTTTGTGCGTATTTCGCCTTCGGGCAAGAGTAGTCTTATTTCCTTGTTTGGAGATTACTAAAGTCTGTTGGACTATCCTTCGGTGTCCTGCGTTTGATTCCACCACTACACCCACCTACAGCACGCGTGACAGAATAACACACCTAGAATGGAATCAGCAGGAGCCGCAGCAGCCCAGGCGACGCTGGAGGACAGGGTCCGGGAACAAGGTGACCAGATCCTGCAGATGGGGACCGCACTGCAGGAGGTGATCACCACCATCCGAGGCTGGGGGACGCCTCCACCGCCACCCTCCCTGCCAGCACCATCGGCCAGTCAGCCTGTTCCTGCACCAGAACCCCGAGGAGTCCGACTCTCGCTCCCGAGGGCTTACGATGGGACCGCGGCCGGGTGCCAGGGTTTCCTTCTCCAGGTGGAGCTGTACCTGGCCACCGTGCACCCGGCGCCCTCGGGACATGAGAGCGTGTCCGCCTTGATCTCCTGTCTGTCCGGGAAGGCGTTGGAATGGGCCAACGCGGAGTGGAGGAGGATCGACGCGGACACCATAACCTACGACGAGTTCTCCCGCCGCTTCAGGGCGGTGTTTGACCATCCCCCGGAGGGGAAAGCGGCGGGGGAGCGTCTGGTCTTCCTCCGGCAGGGGAGGAGGAGTGCTCAGGAGTTCGCCCTCGAATTCCGTACTCTAGCGGCAGATGCAGGGTGGAATGATCGGGCTCTCGTCGATCACTACAGATGTAGTCTACGAGAGGACGTCCGTCGGGAGCTGGCCTGTAGGGACACCAGCCTCACGTTCGACCAGTTGGTCGACATGTCCATCAGGCTGGATAACCTGCTAGCTACCCGCGGACGTCCCGAGGGGGGTCCGTCCATTTCACCCTCCAGCGCCTCCAAGCCGTGCCCCATGGAGCTCGGGGGCGCTGGCACTAGAGAGAGGAGGGGTCGGCTTACTAGGGGGTCCATCCCCTGCACCAACTGTGGTCGGGGAGGACACACCGCGGCTAGGTGCTGGGGATGGCCTCCTAGGGGAGAGGACGACAGGTCCCGCACTGGGGATTCCTTCCAGGTGAGTAGGCGCCCCACTCACCCAGAGCTCTCTGTTGCACATTTCTGTATACCTGTAAGTTTTCCACAGGTAGCACCTCATTCCCAGCATAAGGCGCTGGTAGATTCAGGCGCGGCTGGGAATTTTATTGATAAGAAGTTTTGTTTAGCTTTAGGGATTCCCCTTCTTCCTGTTGATGTCCCTTTCCCCGTTCATGCCCTAGATAGCCGTCCGTTGGGTGCGGGCTTGATCAGGGAGGTCACTGCGCCACTTAGGATGTGTGCGCAGGGGGGTCATCAGGAGATGATTCAGCTATTTCTGATTGATTCTCCTGCGTATCCGGTGGTGCTGGGCATGCCCTGGTTGAGTACCCATAACCCATCTATTTCGTGGCAGGAGAGGGCTCTGATGGAGTGGTCTGCCCAGTGTGTGGGTAGATGTTTAGGCGTTTCCGTAGGGGCTACCTCGGTGGAGAGTCCAAACCAGGTGCCCGCATTGCACGTTCCCCCTGAGTATGGGGATTTGGCTATTGCGTTTAGTAAGTCGAGGGCGACGCAGTTGCCGCCCCATAGGCAGGGAGATTGTGCGATAGACCTCCAGGCAGGAGCTGCGCTACCACGGAGCCATGTGTATCCTCTGTCTCAGGAGGAGAAGAAAGCTATGGAGACTTACATAGACGAATCTCTGAGACAAGGATACATACGGCCTTCCACTTCCCCTGCGTCCTCGAGTTTCTTTTTTGTGAAGAAGAAGGATGGTGGTTTGCGCCCGTGCATCGATTACCGTGGTCTCAATCAGATCACGGTGAAGTACAGTTATCCACTCCCGCTGATTGCGACCATGACTGAGTCCTTGCATGGGGCGCGTTTCTTCACTAAATTAGATCTCAGGAGCGCGTACAACTTGGTGCGCATCAGGGAGGGCGATGAATGGAAGACAGCCTTTAGTACCACCTCGGGCCATTACGAGTATCTTGTCATGCCATACGGGTTGATGAACGCTCCGTCAGTTTTCCAATCATTCGTGGATGAGATCTTCAGGGACATGCAGGGGCAGGGGGTCGTGGTGTACATAGATGACATTCTCGTGTACTCGCCTACCCGTGTCGAGCATGTGGCCCTGGTGCGCAGAGTGTTGCGGAGGCTGGTGGAGCACGACCTGTATGTTAAGGCAGAGAAGTGTCTGTTTTTCCAGGAGTCGGTCTCCTTTTTGGGGTATCAGTTGTCTGCGTCAGGGGTGAAGATGGGAGGTAGACCGGGTGTCAGCCGTGCGTAATTGGCAAACACCAACCACTGTGAAGGAGGTGCAGCAGTTTTGGGGGTTTGCGAATTACTACCGGAGGTTTATCCGGGGTTTTGGACAGGTGGCAGCTCCCATCACGTCTCTCTTGAAGGGGGGCCCGGTGCGTCTGCAGTGGTCTGCAAAGGCGGACAGGGCGTTTGGTAGGCTGAAGGACCTGTTTACCTCGGCTCCAGTGCTGGCGCATCCGGATCCCTCTTTACCATTTCAGGTAGAGGTGGACGCGTCTGAGGCCGGTATTGGAGCCGTGCTTTCACAACGGTCAGGCGCGCCACCTAAACTCCGCCCCTGTGCCTTCTATTCTAAGAAGCTCAGTCCGGCGGAGCGAAATTATGACGTAGGGGACAGGGAGCTGTTAGCCGTGGTACAGGCCCTGAAGGTGTGGAGGCACTGGCTTGAGGGGGCTCAACACCCTTTCCTAATTTTGACGGACCACCGTAACCTGGAGTACATCCGGGCAGCGAGGAGGCTAAACCCTCGGCAGGCTAGATGGAATATGTTTTTGACCCGGTTTACATTTAAGATCACGTACATCCCTGGGTCACAGAACGGTAAGGCAGATGTGCTGTCTCGGCGGTATGACACGGAGGAGAGGTCCGTGGAGCCCACTCCCATACTGCCGGAGTCGTGTCTGGTGGCACCGGTAGTGTGGGAGGTCGATGCTGAGCTCGAGCGGGCGTTACGCACCGACCCTAGTCCACCACAATGCCCGGAGGGTCGGAAGTATGTTCCGCTCGAGGTTCGGGATCGATTGATCTATTGGGCTCACACGTCACCCTCCTCTGGACACCCGGGTCTTAGTGCCAAGTACTGGTGGCCCACGTTGGCAAGGGATGTGAGGGTTTATGTTTCCTCCTGCTCGGTGTGCGCCCAGTGTAAGGCGCCTAGACATCTGCCTAGGGGTAAGTTACTACCCCTGCCCGTTCCACAATGACCATGGTCCCACCTCTCGGTGGATTTCCTTACTGACCTTCCTCCTTCACAGGGGAATACCACTATACTGGTCGTTGTGGACCGGTTTTCTAAGGCCTGTCGTTTGCTCCCCATGCCGGGCCTTCCTACCGCCCTGCAAACTGCCGAAGCCCTATTCACCCATGTGTTCCGGCACTACGGGGTACCCGAGGATATTGTGTCTGATCGAGGTCCCCAATTTACCTCCAGAGTCTGGAGAGCTTTTATGGAGCGGTTGGGGGTCTCGGTGAGCCTCACCTCGGGTTACCACCCGGAGAGTAATGGGCAGGTGGAACGTGTGAACCAGGATGTGGGTAGGTTTCTTAGAACATACTGCCAGGACCGGCCGGAGGAGTGGGCAAGGTACGTTCCCTGGGCCGAAATGGCCCAGAATTCCCTACGCCATTCCTCCACTAATCTAACCCCTTTCCAATGTGTGTTAGGGTACCAGCCGGTTCTGGCACCTTGGCAGCAGAGCCAGATCGAGGCTCCTGCGGTGGATGAGTGGGCGCAGCGCTCGGAGGAGACATGGAACTCTGCACACGTCCACCTGCAGCGGGCCCTCCGACGTCATAAGGCGAGCGCCGATCTCCACCACAGTGAGGGACTGGTGTACGCACCTGGTGATCGAGTCTGGCTCTCTACCAGAAACCTGCCCCTCTGCCTGCCCTGTCGGAAACTGGGTCGGCGGTTTGTAGGGCCATTTAAAGTCCTGGGAAGGTTGAACGAGGTGTGTTACAAATTACAACTGCCTGTTGAATATAAAAGTATTAACCCCTCGTTCCATGTGTCCCTTCTCAGGCCGGTGGTAGCTGGCCCACTCCAAGAAGGTGAGATCAGGGAGACTCCTCCGCCCCCATTGGACATCGAGGGGGCACCGGCGAACACTGTGAGGTCCATCTTGGATTCGAGACGTCGGATGGGGGGTCTCCAGTATCTAGTGGAGTGGGAGGGGTACGGTCCGGAGGAGCGGTGCTGGGTGCCGAGGAGAGACATTTTGGACCCGTCTCTCCTGACGGAATTCCATCGTGGGCACCCGACGCACCCTGCTCCGCGTCCTCCGGGTCGTCCCCGAGGCCGGAGTCGGCGCACGTCTGGAGCCGCGCGTCAAGGGGGGGGGTACTGTCACGGTTTCGGCCGAGGCTGCCTCTCTCCCTTGTTCGGGCAGGCTTCGGCGTTCGTTGTCTCCGGAATACTAGCTGCCACCGTTGTATGTTTCATGTTCGTTTGCTTTTGTCTGTTTGTTGTCACACCTGTTCTCGTTTAGCGTAATTAGTGTCCTATAAGTTTCTCGTTGTGTTTGTCTAGTGTTGTGTGTTATTGATTTTGGTCTGTCGTGTGTAGGGCTTCATTTTGTAATTTCGCTCGGTTGAGCTTCCCTCCACTGCGTTGGAGTATTACGCACCTGTTTTGTGCACTTTTGTTTGTTCGCCTTCGTGCGTATTTCGCCTTCGGGCAAGAGTAGTCTTATTTCCTTGTTTGGAGATTACTAAAGTCTGTTGGACTATCCTTCGGTGTCCTGCGTTTGATTCCACCACTGCACCCACGTGACAGTTTTTATTCTAATTAGGTTCCAATAAGCCCAAATAGCAAAGAGAAATAAAAAATGCATGTAAAAAAACAGCTTGGGCCTTAAGAGGATAAGGTGCATTTTTGCATGTGAAATCATTCATAATGAACGCACAAGCCAATTTTTCTCACTTCATGTGAATAAATACCAGGATTTTGCCTTTGGTTTAACTTTAGGATAATAATTTCCTCCTTAGAGTCCAGACAATTCCATAATTGAGATGTGTGTGTTTCTCTGGCTGGGTATTGGTCATCGAAGGGAGAGAGATGCTGTACACAGACTCTACTCCTGTCAGGAGGAATCAAGCACCATAAATCAAACGGCGACATATTGAGTCCACAGCAGAAAATGATTTTGCTGATGCTTCTCAGACACTTGTAAATTTACGTCACAGATTTGCGGCTCATGTTTACCTGAACAAATACTACTATCAGTATGCACCTAGTCAGTGGCGGCTCCTGAAAAAATTCTCAGGAGGGGCAATTTTTCTGATGATTTAGGTGACCTACACACATTTAAAAAAAGATATGTCCAGCAACAACATGAAGACAGGGGCAGCATATAAGTCAATACCAGAAGCATTTATTGACTGATCTGGGGAGATGGATTCCAGTTTCTGTGACAGATTATAAATAATCTCTGATGCCTTTGTTATATTAGCTTTTGGTTGAATGTACTGTCGTAGTAAATATATAATGTTATAGCTTGGTCTGACTAAAATATTGTGCATGACCCATTTTGTTTTTGGGCCTTTGTATTCAATACAATGAACAAGAGTCCTATCTTGTCAGCCTTGTCAGCAGGTGGCTAAGGATAACACCCACGCCATAGGTCTCTCAGTTCTTCCAACTCACGAGTTCTTGCCCTGAGGACACACACACACACACCCCCCCCCACACACACACACACACACACACATCATCACTGATAAACACACACACACACACACACACACATCATCACTGATAACAAACACACACACACACACACACACACACTGATAACAAACACACACACACACACACAAATCCTCTTCTCTTAGGCTGAACATCTGAAAACAGAGAACCCGACTCAGAGCCAATGCAACAGTGACACTAGCCTGGAGGTGACCTCGCCCAACTCATCAGGACCAATCAGAAGATCAGAACTACTAGATTCAACCTACTTCATTTTATTGTATAAAATGTCAGCACACAATGTTTAGGGTCTCTTCTGATAAACTCCCTACGAGTTTGACGAACGGGTCCGTGCACGCGATTCCAGATATCTTTACCTCTGAATAAACTGCCTTATATTATACAATTATCCACCTTGTCCAAAAGTCTCTACTTTGTCTCCGTTCTCCAGTAAACTTGTTTTATCAACAATAGTAAGGTTCAATGACACAGAAAGCAGTTCAATGTCGGGGTACAGAGTCGCTCTCTTACCAGGATCGCGGTCCGCTCTGACCAGGGTGAAGCCGGCCGGCTCCACCTCTCTGTCCGGGACTCTGTCATCCAGCCAAGTCTCCCAGCTGTATTGGGATTCCGCTGCCAGCAGCGTTTTCATTATTTAGTCCGTTCGTAGCGGGTATGTACACGATCAACAAGATCAGTCCAAAACCGAAGATCAGTCCAAAGCAGAATGTTTGCAGAATGTTTGTAAACTAAGTCTACAAATTAAAAACATAAAATAACGCCACACTGCAGGTCGCAACATAGACGCTGCTAGCCGCCATTGTCTTAGTTACGTTCAACGTTACGTCACGTATGACGAAAGCGCGTAACTGCATGCCCACAGACACCCATAGAGAATGTATTGAAAGCTTTGAAATGTGAAAAAAATAGATTTTACATGACAGGCTATGAGAGACTTCTGGGCGATTTTCAACCTGACTGAAATCGCCCAAAAAACGGGCGGGGCCATTTGAAGCACGACTTTAGCCTGATTTGACATTTAGTGGCTGGCAGATCAGACGTGAACACTGATAACTGCTGTTGCCGTGATATAATTGATTAGAAAAAAAATCCCTTCCTTTTCCCGTTTGGCAGTGCGTCGCCCATATCGCCCTATTGAACAAGCCGTCCCTGCACCTAGTCTCGTGAATCCAGACAAGTGCAGAGTATGTGAGCGGAGCGAGCAGCTGAGCATGGAGCGAGATTCCCAAAGGCTGGAGCTTCCGCCTTCTTGCCCGCTCCAATTTCTCTCCAGTAGCGCTCACTTCATGAGCTCAGGGCATGCCCAGCCCTTCATGCATTTGTAGTCTACTTGTGTGCTGCTATAGCCGCTTGCTTTAGCTACTGTCATGGAGTTCGCTAAATATTTGTTATAAAGAAACTGATAAAACACACAGGTGCAAAATCAAGGTGACTTACAAAGATCAAGAGCAAGAGGAGTGCGGTGATGTAGTGTTCACAATGAAATAATAATTGTTGAATCTGAAAAGACACATATCCGGAAAGCCTGATGGTGTACTTACTACATGCATATGCTAAAAGTAAGGAATGAGGTGGGTAGCTAATTAAGTGTGTCATTGTAGCAACGTATTTATAACCCAAAATCAGATCTCTTAAAAGTTTCCTTCATTTTTGTTCTATTATCTATACAATAGGCCATACTTGATTTTGGCCCAATAGGCTTGGCATATTCCAACTTTCAAGGAGCTTTCTGTTTTGATTGGGTTATTTTACCTAAAAACCTTTGGGCCTACCTATCGAAAAAAAAAAAAAACTCTGAATCCCTGCTCAGCCTGGCAAGAGTGACCAAAAGGGTGTTTAATATCCCCAGTGGCTCTGCAAGCGTGGAGTGGATATTCTCTCTCAAGGTACCATCGCATGAGCCTGAAGCCACAGACTCTGGCCAAACTGGTGTTTCAAAACAAATTATTCAAAGGCATTTTTCATTTATTTTGTATTTATTTCTAAGTAAGTCACAGCCTATATGCGCAACTGTAAGTCGCTCTGGATAAGAGCGTCTGCTAAATGACTGAAATGAAATGAAATTAAATGCTGAGCGCTTACTGTCCCTGACTCCCTAACAGCCTAGTGTGTCGCACTCGCAAATGCTTCACAATGTATTTCTTTGTAAGCTATAGCCTTGAAATATTTGAAATAATATAACCTAAATAATTCATTTCTGTTCCTTCTTAGGCTCCCTGTCTGGCTCCTGACCTATTTAGAGTGTTTATATGCTGTTTAAAATATGACATGTAGCCTATTTGAAATGATGAGCGCTTCTTACATTCACCTTTTCATGTTTATTAAAATACTTTTCATTCAAATCATATGGTTTGGTTTCAATACTTCAAAACCAAATGGTAGGTCCAGGTAGTCACAAAAATAGTTGGGTGTTGGTTCAATTGTGATTTTAATGAATGGAGCGAATTTGGAGCAGTAGTTTTTTCCCCCCCTGTGAGTGTGGAGCGGTTTTTAGCGGAGAGGAAAGGACATGGAGGTGAGAAGCTCCATGAGTGATGAGCGTCAACTCCGCTCACATACTCTGGACAGTGTGTCTCTGAATATTATGCAGTAACTGTCTGGTCGTGAGATCAGTATGCACTGAAACACTCAGACATACACTACATTACCAAAAGTATGTGGACACCTGCTCATCGAACATCTCATTCCAAAATCATGGGCATTAATATGTAGTTGGTCCCCCCTTTGCTGCTATAACACCCTCCACTCTTCTGGGAAGGCTTTCCACTAGATGTTGGAACATTGCTGTGGGGACTTGCTTCCATTCAGCCACAAGAGCATTAGTGAGGTCGGGCATTGATGTTGGATGATTAGGCCTGGCTTGCAGTCGGCGTTCCAATTCATGCCAAAGGTGTTCGATTGGGTTGCGGTAAGGGCTCTGTGCAGGCCAGGCAAGTTTTCCACACTGATCTCGACAAACCATTTCTGTATGGAGGAAAGGGCTTTCCCCAAACTGTTGCCACAAAGTTGGAAGCACAGAATTGTCTAGAATGTCATTGTATGCTGTAGCGTTCACTGGAACTAAGGGGCCTAGCCCGAACCATGAAAAACAACCCCAGACCATTATTCCTTCTCCACCAAACTTTACTGTTGGCACTATGATTTGGGGCAGGTAGCATTCTCCTGCCATCGACCAAACCCAGATTTGTCAGTCGGACTGCCAGATGGTGAAGCGTGATTTATCACTCAAGAGAACGTGTTTCCACTGCGCCAGAGTCCAATGGCAGCGAGCTTTACACCACTTCAGCTGACGCTTGGTATTGCACATGCTGATCTTAGGCTTGTGTGTGGCTGCTCGGCTATGGAAACCTATTTAATGATGCTCCCGACGAACAGTTCTTGTGCTGAAGTTGCTTCCAGAGGCAGTTTAGAACTCGGTGGTGAGGGTTGCAACCGTGGCCTACCACTTCGCGGCTGAGCCGTTGTTGCTCCTAGACATTTCCACTTCACTGTAACAGCACTTACAGTTGACCGGAGCAGCTCTAGGAGGGCAGAAATTTGACGAACTGACTTGTTGGAAAGGTAGCATCCTATGACGGTGCCACGTTGAAAGTCACTGAACTCTTCAGTAAGGCAATTCTACTGCCAATGTTTGTCTATGGAGATTGCATGGCGGTGTGCTCAATTTTGTACACCTCCTCAGCAACGGGTGTGGCTGAAATAGCCAAATCCACTAATTTGAAGGGGTGTCCACATACGTTTTTATATATAGTGTATTTAATATGGAAGCATGTTTGTATTCAGTAAGTTTGACCACTAAAATTATTGTATTGTCTTTTGTAGGGACATCTTTGTGGTGAGTCTGTCGGTGGCAGACATGGTGGTGGCAGTGTACCCCTACCCCCTGGCTCTCCTGGCCATCTTCCACAATGACTGGACCGTTGGGGACGTGCACTGCCAGCTCTGCGGCTTCATCATGGGCCTAAGTGTCATTGGCTCCATTTTCAACATCACAGCCATTGCCATCAACTGCTACTGCTACATTTGCCACAGCCTGCACTACAACTGCCTGTTCAGCACCAGGAACACCTGCTGCTACCTGGGCATCACCTGGCTGCTCACTGCCATGGCCACGGTGCCCAAAGTTCTTCGAAGAACCTTAGGGTTCTTGGCACTGAAAATTGCCCCCAAAAGGTTCTTCCAAGAACCCCATAGGAGGTGGGGTTCATCGAGGAACCTCATTTGTTGGTGGGGGTTCTTGCAGGAACCTAACTGCCCAACTGAAAGATTTGGATTTGAATTTGAAAGGACAGCAGGTGCAGGCACTTAACTGAAAAATGTAAAGATCTCCACAAGGTATGTGAATGAAAACCGTTATCAAAACCGTTTTTTTCATTCACATTCACCACAAAATCCAAGGTTTGAATTCTGTCATGTGCATGTTTTGTTAATCATCTGTATAATTACTATTTTGGGGATTCACAGATTTCACCCTCTGTACACCTCTGATGAATATTACAGGAAACCTGTAAGATCACCATGCACTGCAAAATCATTCTGGCTATGGATACGGAGAACATTAACACATTAACATCAACACGCCAGAGGATATTAGACTTGGGGCTCTGCTGGGAGTTTACCTCATATTTTGATTTTTTAAATTCTGTTTTGCCATAAAATCATAATAAACACTGAGAACTAAAATATTGTGTTATTGTTATGCGTATTATTATTATTATTATTATTATTATTATTAATAATAATAATAGGGAAGGGGGGGGTAGTTCAAAAATTAACCCCAAAAGGTTCTTCAAAAGGTTATTTGGGGATCCATTAAAAGGGGTTCTTTGAATAACCCCTTTAAAGGGTTCTTCAAAGAGCTTGTAGGGGTTTCCCCACAGTTTCAATTTGAAGAACCCCTAAAGGATACTCCAGGAACCTTTTCTTTTTAGAGTGTAGAGAAAAGTTTGTATTGCAGCCAAGATTTGTACATGAAAGTTGTCCTTCATAAATTGTACGTAGAATATTTTGTAGAGCATATATGAAACAATACAAGTGCCGAAGAGGTTTAAAGCAAGACACTGATGTGTCACCCAGGTAATGAGAATAAAACAGTTTTGACCTCATCAGTGATATTGTCCCTCATCAGTCCCAACTAAAATTAGTCATTTTCACCTTTAATTTATCTCATCTTACTCAAGTGCTGAATGAAGGAGAAATCCACTTTATGCATAATGGAATTGATCATGCATGGGACATTGGGACACCTTGGCGTTGATAAAGGGGGCAGAGGGAACACTTATACACGGACTAATGAGGGGGTAAGAACCAGGTGTGTGTGATTGACAAGACAAGACAAATGTAATTATGATAATTGGGGCGGCAGTGGCTAGTAAGCCAGTGACGACGAACGACGAAGCCTGCCCGAACAAGGAGGGGATGCAGCCTCAGCGGAAGTCGTGACAACAATACATAACAGGAAGCAGTCACAATAAGTGAGTACATCTGTAGAAATAGTAAGAAAAATATCTCCATCAAATCAAAATGTATTTGTCACACGCGCCGAATACAACAGATGTAGACCTTACAGTGAAATGCTAACTTACAAGCCCTTAACCAACAATGCAGTTTTAAGAAAAATAAGTGTTAAGTAAAAAATAGATAAGTAAAAATATAAAAATTATACAAATAGAAAAATAAACAATAATTAAAGAGCAGCAGTAAAATAACAGTAGTGATGCTATATACAGGGGGTACCGGTACAGAGTCAATGTGCGGGTCACAGGTTAGTCGAGGTAATTGAGGTAATATGTACATGTAGGTAGAGTTAAAGTGACTATGCATAGATAATAAACAGAGAGTAGCAGCAGCGTAAAAAGAGGGGGTGGGGGGTGGGGGACAATGCAAATAGTCAGGGTAGCCATTTGATTAGCTGTTCAGGAGTCTTATGGCTTGGGGGTTGAAGCTGTTAAGAAACCTTTTGGACCTAGACTTGGCGCTCCGGTACCGCTTGCTGTGCGGTTGCAGAGAGAACAGTCTATGACTAGGGTGGCTGGAGTCTTTGGCAATTTTTAGGGCCAGTAACAACTATGATGAATAAAATGCTCCTGTTAGAAACATAGGCATGGTACAAACAACACTGATTGACACTGCACAAATAAAAATACAGTACCAGTCAAAAGTTTGGACACATCTACTCATTCAAGGGTTTTTCTTTATTTTTACTATTTTTTACATTGTAGAATAATAGTGAAGACATCAAAACTATGAAATAACACATATGGAATCATGTAGGAACCAAAAAAGTGTTAAACAAATCAAAATATATTTTATATTTATATGATTCTTCAAATAATAATAATAATAATAATAATAATAATATTATGCCATTTAGCAGACGCTTTTATCCAAAGCGACTTACAGTCATGCGTGCATAATTTTTTTGTGTATGGGTGGTCCCGGGGATCGAACCCACTACCTTGGCGTTACAAGCGCCGTGCTCTACCAGCTGAGCCACCCTTTGCCTTAATGACAGCTTTGCACACTCTTGGCATTCTCTCAACCAGTTTCATGAGGTAGTCACCTGGAATGCATTTCAGTGAACAGGTGTGCCTTCTTAAAAGTGAATTTAATGCGTTTGAGACAATAAGTTGTGTTGTGACAAGGTAGGGGGGTATACAGACGATAGCCCTATTTGGTAAAAGACCAAGTCCATATTATGGCAAGAACAGCTCAAATAAACAAAGAGAAACAACAGTCCATCATTACTTTAAGACATGAAGGTCAGTCAATACGGAACATTTCAAGAACTTTGAAAGTTTCTTCAAGTGCAGTCTCAAAAACCATCAAGCACTATGATGAAACTGGCTCTCATGAGGACCGCCACAGGAATGGAAGACCCAGAGTTACCTCTGCTGCCGAGGATAAGTTCATTAGAGTTACCAGCCTCAGAAATTGTAGCCCAAATAAATGCTTCACAGAGTTCAAGTAACAGACACATCTCAACATCAACTGTTCAGAGGTAGTAGTGAATTGCTGCAAAGAATCCACAACTAAAGGACACCAATAAGAAGAAGAGGTCTGCTTGGGCCAAGAAACACGAGCAATGGACATTAAACCGGTGGAAATGTGTACTTTGGTCTGGAGTCCAAATTGGAGATTTTTGGTTCAAACCGCTGTGTCTTTGTGAGACGCGGTGTGGGTGAACAGATGTAGTTCCCACCGTAAAGCATGGATGAGGAGGTGTTATGGTGTGGGGGTGCTTTGCTGGTGACACTGTCTGTGATTTTTTTTAGAATTCAAGGCACACTTAACCAGCATGGCTACCACAGCATTCTGCAGCGATACTCCACCCCATCTGGTTTGGGCATAGTGAGACTATCATTTGTTTTTCAACAGGACAATGACTCAACACACCTCCAGGCTGTGTAAGGGCTATTTGACCAAGAAGGAGAGTGATGGAGTGCTGCATCAGATGACCTGGCCTCCACAATCCCCCGACCTCAACCAAAGTGAGATGGTTTGGGATGAGTCTGACAGCAGAGTGAAGGAAAAGCAGCCAACAAGTGCTCAGCATATGTGGGAACTCCTTCAAGACTGTTGGAAAAGCATTCCAGGTGAAGCTGGTTGAGAGAACGCCAAGAGTGTGCAACGCTGTCATCAAGGCAAAGGGTGGCTATTTGAAGAATCTCAAACATAAAATATATTTTGATTTGTCTAACACTTTTTTGGTTACTACATGATTCCATATGTGTAATTTCATAGTTTTGATGTCTTCACTATTATTCTACAATAAAAACATTTTTTTTTTTACAAATAAAGAAAAACCCTTGTGAATGAGTAGGTGTGTCCAAACTTTTGACTGGTAGTGTAAATACCATGTCAGCACCATTGACTTGGTCAACGTTCACATCCTGCCCCTTTCAATTGAATAGGTCATGGTCATGTGATGTAACCAGGAAGTCCTTTATGTTTACATCGCCACACTGCAAGAGCCATCGACATTGTAATCTTTTATAGAAATATATTGCTTGTGTCAGTCAGTTAAACCAAAAATGGATAACTATAATAAACAATCGTTAAACTCAATGCAAGGTCCTGTTCCAGATTTCAGAGGGTAAGTTGTTACAGATAGGCAAAGTGTTGCAAAACTGGAACCTTGCTAGCTAACTGAGACGGGATGGATTGTTAGCTAGCTAGATAACTTGCTAGCCAGCTTGTGAACTTAATTTATGCAATACTAGCTACTTGCATGTAGCTACATGCTTACATGTAATATTGTTAGCTACTGTACCTCAGCATGGGCATACAGTATTTGACCCCCTATAAAATCATCACCAGACAAGAAATATAGGTAGCTGCTCTCTTTGCCCAGGGTTAGCAAACTAGCTAAATTACTCTACAGTTAGCCGATACATGCACAAACGAATAATGGGGTTATGCATATGATGAAAATATACTGGAGACATTTTTCTTTTTTCCTTATACATTTCCGCGTTGTTTTCCTGCATAAGAAACAGTGTGTGAATCTAGCAAGTAAAGTGTTAGATGTGTGATATGTGGTCACCAAATCATCTAAATTAAAACAAAAGGGGTTTTCTTTGTTTCATTCTCTTTCAGGAACGATGGATCATTGGCGTCTGTACTGAAGACGTTGCTGTTTTTCACAGTCATGATGATAACCCTGCCAATAGGATTATATTTTACATCAAAATCATATATTTTTGAAGGTAAATGTGATAGCTAAGGGGGTAGCCCACGGCGTGCCCACCAAAAATCTAATTATGCGCAGCAGGAGCCACATTGTTGTTGTTTAGTGGAATATTTTATGTAAATGTTCCTAATGTTTTTGTCATTTTCTAAAGACATCCATTTCTGCCATCATGAGGGCTATTCCATAGGCCTACACTGTTTTAATGTCATATACAAAAACATGTTTTTCTCTCTTGCTTCCTTAGCTTCTGGATATTCCAGCAATGACAGTTATTTCTATGCTGCCATCGTGGCAGTGATAGCTGTCCATGTGGTCTTGGCCCTCTTTGTGTATGTTGCATGGAACGAGGGCTCCGGGTCACATCAGACGAGAGAAGGAAAGCAGGACTAGGAGGATCAGGCTGTGTGTGGACCAGGAGAGGATGACCACATCACTACCACAACACACAGAGAAGACAGTGAGGCTACAGCCTAGAGCCCACTGATGCAGTGCAATAGTGGATGGTTGATGTTCAGGATTTATATGCTTGGAGAGGCACGAAAGTATACAATGTGGTGGTCATAAGAATATACAGCAATTGCTCAATGAGTTTGTCCAGTTTTAGCAGTTAAAAAATTAGGGACAACTATTTTTAAAGACATGGGACCCTATTAAATCTAAGCTGGTAACAGGGTTTTGGGGATGAGTCAAAAACATGTTTTTGATATGTTTTCTTAGGGAAGAGCCTTGTATTTTGGTGTATTGCCATATGCCATTAAGGTAATCAATCATCATTCAGTCATTGTTTTGAATCTAAATACTTGATAAACATCTCTAGGTATCAACCTGATATGAACAGATGTGGCTTTGCATCATAGGAGGATAGATTGTATCAAAATGAAAAATTATGGATAAAATAGATGCTTAATGTCACGTACCACAAATCCATCTTCATGTTAATACGTTTGTTGCTTTAGAATGTGTTTTTTTCTCACAGATTCCTTTAAATGTGATTTGCACATTCTAGTTTGTTGAACTCCCAAGGCTCTTTTTGACTGTCACATATGTTGTATTCTGTTTTTGTTTTCACCTAATTTGATACAATTCATAATGATGCATGAAATACCCATGAAGTTGTTTGTTTTTATTGATCATGCTTGTAGAGACCACCCTGGGTCTCTTTCTGTAAGCTTGTCTCAACAAAGATATATTCAAACTGACACCATGAAATCACACAGAAAGGCAGGCACATTGTCGTCCTAAAATGAAGGTATGCCATCAGGGTTTGACAATTGGGTGAAATAGAATAGTAATTGGGGAAAACAAGGGGTTGTTCAATAAAGCATTACTCTCTGATTTGTGCTTCAAAACTGATAACAAAAATACTTGCAAGTCACACAGCAAATACTTACCGGAAAAACAAGAAAGAATGAAGGTCTTGACTTCATGACAGGCAGCAAACCAAGAGTTTAAAAACATGGAAAGTTAAGACAATCATGGAAACCTTGAGAACATGTCTAGGTTCTGACGGAGGAAATATGGAAACCAAGGCAACTGACTGGCCTAGTAACTTCGAAATGCTCTACTTAAATGGCCAATGATTAAGAAATCTAACCATTCCCTCAAAGAAAAACTATGCATCCTACAAAAAGGCATACCTAGCATTAAACCTCAGATTTTGGTCAGGCTTAATTTATATAAAACTTCAGATTAATGTAATGAACATATAATAAATAGCACTGGGTAGACATACTACACTTACACGTACAAAACAAACCCGTTCTGAAACCAACTCGTCACAGCAAGACTGACAGCCATGTGTTTCAGGTCAGGATTGGAGCAGTGGCGATTTTAGCATGTAAATCTTGGTGGGGTAAACAAAAAACAAAAATTGGGATGCATGCCAGCAAAGCCACTACACAACACTAAACAATACATTATGTGACGAACGGTGCCCACAAACTGTTAGGGCCTACATAAAGCTGTCCCAACAGCAGTCCCAACACCTTACTACTGCTACACCTGGCTATCAGCTGAGCCTTGTCTGGCAGCGAAACAGTTAATTCAGCCTCATTTATTGCCTTTAAAAAAAATTGCTCATATGGCTGGCTTGCTTAAACAAATGTGGTTTCTACTGACAATTGAGATGTACAAACTATGGCATAAGGGGACGACAAGCGGATAAGAGGCAATCCATAGTTTCGATCAGCATGTCTGCAGTGGGGTTTTCACAGTATGAGTCATATTCCATGTGTCCTGTTCCCCCCTGAAAAACTTCTGCACCTCTGCTAGTCACGCACTCCTCTCTGGATCCATCTGGATGAAAAAGCCCCTGCAAGTCAGTCAGTACACTAGGACGGACGTAGTCAATATAACTATTTGTTCAGCACTTTTGAAATGGACAGCGACAGAATTCAGAACATGGGTCGTTCTTACAGTGTTCTCCCTGTACACCAAGTCAGAACTGTAGGATAAATAAAGGGGGCATATAAGCAGACAATGAAAGCTCTTACAATATTAGATGATTACATTTCTCTAAAACAGGCTATAGGCTACATGTGCACCACCAAGTCAGAACAGTAGGCGAAATTAAGAGGGGAAAATAGACCACATTATCAGGGTGAGTCACATGGTCTACTAAAAGCTTACTACACAACATACACTTAGTATTACTTTCTTACCTACAGTATACATATCTCCCTGGCATATTACATCATTTATACAGCAGCATACAATACATTTTTGGACTCACCTTGTTGTCCTGTGCTCACTTGAACAGGAAGGTGGCACGCCAGTCCTTCTTGGGCAAATTTTGTCATCAAACTTTGTCATCAAAGTCTGGCATTCTCTGGATTTATGGTGCTTTCAAGACAACTGGGAACTCTGAAAAAAACAAGGTTGAATCATGATGACGTCAGTGATCTTCAGGTCGACGCTCTAGAGGCCCGATTTCCCGACTTACAATTCCAAGTTGGATGACCGTTCAAAACGTATTTTCCCAGTCGGAGCTCGTGTTTTCCCAAGTTCCCAGTTGTCTTGAACTCTCTGAAGTCAGATTTCCCAGTTCCGAGTTAACAGTTGTTTTCAGCCTGGCACAAATCATGCTTCATAGACAGCATGGTCAATGTTGAACGTTAATAATTTTATTCTTGGAAAAGAGACCCTTAAACCCAGACTTGGGACCACACAGCCACTCCACTGAATAGCAGGCTAGTGATTGCTTATTTATCTTTATCTGATTGTCACGATCGTTTACGAACGAGAAGGACCAAGGCGCAGCGTGATAAGCATACATGTTTATTTAACGAATAAACACCACGACAAAACAACAACCGAAACGTGACGTCCAAGGTAGCATACACACAACATACCTTACACGGAACAAGATCCCACAACTAACAGGTGCCAAAAGGCTGCCTAAGTATGGTCCCCAATCAGAGACAACGAGCGACAGCTGCCTCTGATTGGGAACCACACAGGCCAACATAGATCTAGACATACTAGAATCTAACATAGACAATCAACATAGCCAAACACAACACAGAAAATACACACCCTGACTCAACAAATACAAGTCCCTTGAGTCAGGGCGTGACACTGATATGATATGATTCATATGATTTGCCAGTAGATTGCCGACTTGATTCATGATGATGACAGCTAGCTAAGATTTTGAAAGTATGATGTTGACATGATCAGTCCAATCAAAGCTACTGTAGATATAACGTGATTTGACGTCATTTTATCTGTGGCCAATGACCTTGAGCCTTCTTCGATGGGCACTACTAATGTAACTCTATAGCAACACCCAAGGGGCTTGAATTTTCAAGCTCTACCCTTAGACTTGGCGGTGACATAGTGTCCCCATGAGTGACGAACACTGAGCCAATCACGGCGCAACTAGTGAACATGACCAACCCCTATGCTCCGTACTTCCCGCTGGCTGCCCCACCACCACAGAAAGCTAGGCTGAAACACCTGCATTTTGGAGGTGCCTTACTCTTTTTTTTTTTACATTTTAGTCATTTAGCAGACGCTCTTATCCAGAGCGACTTACAGTTAGTGAATACATATATATTTTTTTGTAATTTTTTTTTTTTTTTCTTCATACTGGTCCCCCGTGGGAATCGAACCCACAACCCACAACTACTCAAGAAAGCAAAAAAGAGCCCATGATTGTATGCGGCTATATTAACTCAATGTTCTCTTGTTTGGCTTTGGGGAAATGCTGGACTACTAAATCCCAGCAGTACATAAAAAATAAAAAAAAACATGGGGGATTGGAAGTGATGCAGACAATTACATTGATAGAAGATACAATCTATCTGCAATATTAAGCTGATCCATTCCCCCCGAAAAAAAAAAAAAAAATATATATATATATATATCCCAGCAGTACATTGTATGTGACTGGCTGGACGCTTGCGTTAATTGATTGTCATTTGTGTGTAAATGTGTGTGTGTAAATGTGTGTTTCTCACTTTATTTCTCCCCTCTTCTCTGACTAACCATGATGGCATATCCTCAGGCTGCCAGGTCTGTAAGGTAGATGGGAGTTGTATAACACAGTTAATTTCATTTACTTGTCATTGCTCCATGGATCCTGGTCAACTAATGCTAAAAGAATATGTACCATGATGACTCCACTGGTGTGTTAGGTGTGAATTGTTAATAAGGAAATTAATAATTTATGCAACTGCTACCATGGATACTATGACAACCCCTAATACATGTCTGTGTAGGCGTATAGTGATCGTTTTTTATGTTATAATAATCATGTTTTATGTAGGGCTGTCAAACGATAAACAAATGTAATCGAGTTAATCACTTAAATATTTGTGCACACATTTTTTTCAAAGTTTACTTGTAGAGAATTTTTTCCGCTCATACAGGAGTATAAATGCCTTGTGCACTAATTTGGTGGGACATTTTTAGTATATATATATATACACTACCGTTCAAAAGTTTGGGGTCACTTAGAAATGTCCTTGTTTTCCATGAAATGAGTTTGAATAGGAAATATAGCAAAATGAATAGGAAATGTAGTCATTGACAAGGATTTTTAATTGAAATAATAATTGTGTCCTTCAAACTTTGCTTTCGTCAAAGAATCCTCCATTTGCAGCAATTACAGCCTTGCAGACCTTTGGCATTCTAGTTGTCAATTTGTTGAGGTAATCTGAAGAGATTTCACCCCTTGCTTCCTGAAGCACCTCCCACAAGTTGGATTGGCTTGATGGGCACTTCATATGGTCAAGCTTCTCTCACAACAGTTCAATAGGGTTGAGATCCGGTAACTGTGCTGGCCACTCCATTATAGACAGAATACCAGCTGACTGCTTCTTCCCTTAATAGTTATTGCATAGTTTGGAGCTGTGCTTTGGGTCATTGTCCTGTTGTAGGAGGAAATTGGCTCCAATCAAGCGCCGTCCACAGGGTATGGCATGACGTTGCAAAATGGAGTGATAGCATTCCTTCTTCAAGATCCCTTTTACACTGTACAAATCTCCCACTTTACCACCACCAAAGCACCCCCAGACCATCACATTGCCTCCACCATGCTTGACAGATGGCATCAAGCACTCCTCCAGCAGCTTTTGATTTGGTGTGTGTCTTACAAATGTTCTTCTTTGTGATCCGAACACCTCAAACTTCGATTCGTCTGTCCATAACACTTCTTTCCAATCTTCCTCTGTCCAGTGTTCGTGTTCTTTTGCCCATCTTAATATTTTATTTTTATTGGCCAGTCTGAGATATGGCTTTTTCTTTGCAACTCTGCCTAGAAGTTCAGCATCCCGGAGTTGCCTCTTCACTGTTGACATTGAGATTGGTGTTTTGCGGGTACTATTTAATGAAGCTGCCAGTTGAGGACCTGTGAGGCGTCTGTTTCTCAAACTAGACACTCTAATGTATTTGTCCTCTTGCTCAGTGTGCACCGGGGCCTCCCACTCCTCTTTCTATTCTGGTTAAAGCCAGTTTGCACTGTTCTGTGAAGGGAGTAGTACACAGAGTTGTACGAGATCTTCCGTTTCTTAACAATTTATCGCATGGAATAGCCTTCATTTCTCAGAACAAGAATAGACTGACGAGTTTCAGAAGAAAGTTATTTGTTTCTGGACATTTTGAGCCTGTAATCGAACTCACAATTGCTGATGCTCCAGATATTCAACTAGTCTCAAGAAGGCCAGTTTTATTGCTTCTTTAATCAGCACAACAGTTTTCAGCTGTGCTAACATAATTGCAAAAGGGTTTTCTAATGATCAATTAGCCTTTTAAAATGATAAACTTGGATTAGCAAACACAACGTGCCATTGGAA